>NC_092036.1:36011065-36355710 GCF_003086295.3 Arachis hypogaea | reverse complement strand
GCCTGGAAGCCCATTAACGTCCTGAAGGCCCGTCCCGGCTCGGCGAGATTGGGAAACGTTGCCTTCCTCGCTTGCTACTCCCTTGGCATGTACGTCGCCGGCCACCTCGGCGATACCCTAGACCTTCGTTTGTTTCTCACTACCCGCCATGATGGGAAGTGGAATCTTCGGTTGCTCTTTTCGGAATGGGATTCTTCTGGGACGTTCATGAATTTTGGTTCTACTTATCGATGCAGATGGTGGCAGGGTTGTTTCCAAGCCACAGGTTGGCCTTCTGTGGTAGCAGTTATGGAACTTTTGGGAGAGGAAGAGAGGGTGATAATGGGGATTTGAACGCGCCATCGGCTTAGTGGCCCGCGGACAAGTCTGGTCCTGTGGCCGAGTGTGAGGATGGGTCGCTGCGACGAGGAGTGGTTGCGAGTTCCCAGGGACGGATTTATGCCGGATCTGTTCGTAGAGGAGGCTTGGGGCTTGCTCAGGAGGCTTGTATGAACACCGGTGTATGATGGGTCATTCCATTTGCGCTCTGTCTTTTCTTTGCCAAGCTTGTCGCCTATACTTTCTTATATTGGTTGCCATTTTACTTGACTCAACAGGTGATTATACTTGCATTTTATTATCTTTTCATTCATATATACATTTGTTGTTTCCTCCATTTCCTTGAAAGCTCACACACCCCTTAATTAAGGTTCTATGTATGTTGTGGCTTATGTATGACATATTTAAATCTATCTCCATAAACCTACGAGAGTCAGGCTTAGGATTAGGAAGAATATAATATATATATACACATCTACACACTAAGAGCTTTCCCCAACATTTCAAGTTGCAATTTGGTCATGGGTTAGTATCGAGCAGGATGTGATATCTTGCCTAAGTATGATTAGGAAGAACTAATTCATTAGATGTGTTGAACTAGTTGCTACCCTCTTATTGAACTTGTAGTGGTCCTGGAATTCCTCAACAAAGATCAGAATATAACAGTTGGATTGCATAGTTGACCCCTAAGTAAAACATGTTTTTTTTGTTTTTCTTATAAGCTGCCCAAATTTTCATCATTTTATCTTGCAGAAATTGGAGGGGAGTACCTCTCGGTAAAAGCTGCCGGGAACATTTCCACCATGTTCGATTTAGGAGGCATTTTTGGGGGTATTCTTGCTGGTTACCTGTCGGATAAACTCGATGCCCGTGCTATTACTGCAGCGAGCTTTATGTATGCAGCAATTCCTTCGATGCTTTTGTACCGATGTTATGGAAGTGTTTCGATGACAATCAACATTGCCCTTATGGCGTTAACTGGTTTACTTGTAAATGGTCCTTATGCACTTATCACCACTGCTGTCTCTGCGGACCTGGGGACACATAGTTCTCTTAGAGGAGATTCTCGAGCTCTTGCTACTGTCACTGCTATAATAGATGGTACGGGATCGGTTGGTGCAGCGCTTGGTCCCCTTCTTACTGGCTTCATTTCAACAAGGGGATGGAATGAAGTTTTCCTTATGCTAACCATTGGTGCTTTTATTGCTGGAATTCTTCTTACACGTTTGGTCATAGCTGAAATTGCAGAGAAGTCTGGCCAAAATTTATACAGGGAACAGCAAAATTCTGGAGGTAATATTAGTTTAAATATTTTAAATATCACCTTTTGGTTATCTCAAATGTGCATTCGGTGGAAGCATTTCCAAGTACTATGTCTTACCTTATCACATACATCGCATCCCTAGTCTTAGTTATTTTTACATAATTCTCAGTGTATGAATGTCTGGAAACTTTGGTACATTTTTTTTGGGGTATGTTAAATGTTTAAATGTATTAAAACAATGTAGTTAGAAAGTCATATTACCATGGGTTTATATTTTAAGAGTGTTGACATATTCTTAACAATCATCATAATTTAAAATTCCACTCACAGTGACAAGCATTGGTATATACTATATATACAACAAAACATGGGAAGTGAAATTTAAAAATTGGGAGGATATTTAGGTAAATGTTGGACAGCAGGAGTTAAATCCTGTATGCATGTATCATTGCTTCTGTTTTTGTTCCTTCATCTCCTCTTACCAAAATATTAAAGGAGTTGCAACCTCTTGTTTGTTGCTATTGATGATTAAGCCAAATTCTGCTTGAATTTTGAACTTAGAATGTATCCACCTGAACCCTGCGGTTCTTCTTTTGCAGCTCAACCGCTTCTACAGGAGCAAAGGTGACGGTAACAGTGACACTGTTGAGTGCCTCATGAATATTCAAATATACTTCTCCAACACTTGAGGCTGTATCTGTAATATGAGAGAAAGTTGCAAGGTTTTTGTTTTCGATAGATTTTAGTAGCCATTTTATATCTGTGTTTCTCTTATGATGTATATTCCCTAGTGATAAGCTAAGTTAACCAGCAAGTAGAAGACCAAATCCATGATTCTGCAGCTCTTCATTTTGTTCTATGGAGGGATTCCACAAGGAATCATGGCTCACACTATTCAAGAATGAAACTTGATTCCCATTCATCTTAAATTGACTTTCCTATGGGAATACTTGATTATATTATGTTTCTAAAGTTTCATATTATGAATATGGTTATGAATATTCTTTATAATAATTTTGGTAGTTTTCTCTCGTTTGGCTAGAGTATGGGATAACATTAACTTCAACTTTAAGATAATAATATCGGGAGTAAACTGGTAAGTTGGCACACCAAAAATTTTGGCTCTAACGGAAATTAACGAAAATAAACCTAACATGAATGACAAATTAGTTCTTAAAAAAAATTTAAAAAATTGACAAAAAACAATCCGACATTAATTACTATAAAAGAATGTTGAGATGACAATCAGAAAAGATTAGGGGTGAGAAGCGGGCTAATCCGTCCCACTTTGTTCAGCCAATTTGTTTTTTTTTTGGGAAAAAATTATTAAATATTAAAAATATATATAATTTTACAAATAATTTTTAAAGACAAAAAGTTTATAATTTTTAAATTTATAGACACTAAAATATTTATAATTTTAAATATCTAATAAATATGATTATCAACTAAATTTTTTGAAATAAAATAATAAAAAAATATTATTCAAAATATATAATTAAATATTATTTAAGTCACTAACTAATCAAATATAGTTCAAATTATAACTTAAAATAAAATGAATAAACATTCCAAAAAAAAACGTAAAAAAAATATTGAAGTCAAAAGTTTGCCAACAAGTCCGCCCCCTTCCCTCCAAAATCAGTGAATTAGGCAGGTTTTTTTGGCGCGGTTTTTTTGGCGCGTTATGCTAGTTAATGGGGCAAATTTTGACCCATTTAACACTCTTACAAAAAATGACATGGCAAATTTAAATTATTTTAAAATTATTAAAATCCTTTTTTTTTTAAATTAGTGATGTAATTACATTTTTTTTAGTTTCTAACTTGTCAATTCTTTATGAAATTTTTAGTTAGTTACTTTTTTTTTTATCCTCAAAGATCATCAAAAAACGATACGATAAACTGTACAGAAAGTTTGGGGATGTCCCTCTTCCGATAAAGAAGTTTTGGTTTAAGGAGTGGAAGGTAAAAACTAACATATATATCATGCAAATCATATAAATTATTTCAAGAACAAAATAAGTTATTTTCTTGTCTTATCTTATATGTGCAAAGCCACTTTTCTTATTGATGATAATGATGAGGAGTCTTTTTGGAGGGCTTTCAAATATAGGACTAGTAAGCGATTTAGCCAAATGATGTCGGATATCCATGAGGCTATGGATACAACCCACGAATGGTTAATCCCAATTTACAAAATGGTGCTAGAAATGTACTGAAAAGCAGATGAAAAATGAAAAATTATAAGAAAAAAAAAGTAAGGGAGAATTGAGTTCACTCTTAAGTGGTTTTGTCCATTGCGGAGAGAATAGTAATATAATTTAAGTTGTTTTAGATCTTATTTAATAGACATATATTTATGTAAAACTTTTTTTAGTTTGTGTTTTATACTAAACAAAAGAAGCATTTGGGTTGTACACCAACCTACAAGAAAGTTTTTAAGAAAATTCACACACTTAAAAATGACATATCCAAATGGGTGGACAAGCGCTCTCAAGACACTCATGTGAAATAGATACAGTATAAATATTAAATTATTAATTAATTAAAATGTTATATAAATGTAGCCCACGAATTTGTTTGTTTATGCATGTGCTTTATGATTTCCTTATAAACTAGTCTCTAATTCATGAAATTTTAGGAATTGTTATTATTTTTAGGTTAGATTGGCACTTTTAGAGTTGCTGGCCTTGAGTGTATAAATGTGACATTGTTAAACAATTAACCGGTGCTAATGAGTAATGAAATTTTAGGGATTGAGGATTGTTCCGTGAGATTGTGGATTTAGGGAAGTGTTGTTAATGTGCACTTTGGAATTCACTGTGTTGATCAGTTTCGAGCTTCAAACATGAAGGGGTTGCATTCTTATGTGTATGTTTTATTTCTTGGTTAGTTTCAAGCTTCAAACATGAAGGAGTTGCATTCTTATGTGCATGTTTTATTTGTTGAATGTATCTGCATGACCCATAATTGTTAACATCAATTCTCGTTTCTTTAATTGTCATTTATAGTTTGCAAGTTTGTATCTTTTGTCGTGTTTATTCTTAAATTTCTGTTAGATTATGTAATGGCATTGCAATAAGCATTAGAATTAAGTTTTATCTTCCCCCGTCAATGCTTGATAAACACTTCTTCCATTTTTGGAATTTTCACTAATCTCTATGCTCTGAAGACTTCCAATACACTTAAAAAATTTACTTGTGTTTTTGACCTCCCTCAAGACATAATCAGGTGGCTGTCCTGTGCAATATATTCACAAAATCTAAAACCTTATTCAAAGCAGGGAAACAAAGGAAGCTAACTGATTTAAATACTAGAATAAAATAAAATTGTTTAGGTTTTATTATGGCTTGTTCTTTATTTAAAGGAATTGGCATGCCTGGTTATAGTTGGGAGACAGTAACTATATAAGATGTTACTACTTACTAGCATCCCAATTGCTATTGGAATAGAAAAATTGAATATAGTAGATAAGTAAAGAGAATCAAAGAGAAAAAAATATCTATAAAAAAAGATCAAATAAGAAGAGGTATAAAGTGTTAGAGAAGAAGCTACGCGTTATATATAACCCCAGTTGGTTGTTTTTGCTCGTGTAGAGTAATTCTTATCCTCCATCTTTTATTATTCTTTCTATTACATTAATTTTGTTGTAATCATTATTATTGTTATATGATTTTGAAGCCCGTATTAAATTGAATTAAATTAAATCTATATACTATATGTATATGTCGTGCCACCATTTACAATTATGATTATTTAGCCTACTTGTACATATTTAGGCACTAAAACATACTATTCAAGTAGAATTGTTTAACATGAAATCAAGTAGAATGGTATATAGGCTTTTATATAATTAATATAATCATTATACAATAGAAAAAGTCAAAAAAAAATTAGCAGAAGTTTAGACTCAACATGGCTCAAGCACAAAAATGGAGTTACCACCAATTAATAAGGACTTATTTAAAAAGAAATGTGAGATGGCATAAAAAAAAAATCAAATTTACAAAAAAAAATATTTTTTAGTTCTATTAAGTTTGGAGCCACTTCTATTAAATCTACATCTAGAAGAGCATCTATAAATTAAAGTTTTGTTTTTGATTTGCGGAAACAGATTCATAATCTCAATGAAGAATTTTTTTAGCATGTTACTCAATGGACAGATGAGCATATTAGTAAGTTGTTAGACACACGCTTGACTCCGTTGGAAAAGACTCAAAAAGTTAGAGAAGTTAAATCGGACAATTGAAAAGGCCAAAGAGAAAAAGCTGAAACAAAAGAGATGGAATGAAGCATATATTAGTTATTACAAGATGGTTAGAATGTCAAGTAGTTTCAGTGTTGTTCCACTACCACCCGTGCCGCTGCCACTCTCAATTTCTTCGGATGAGGATTATGATGATGATGAGGATGAAGATGACACTGAGGACCATAGCTGATAATTTTAGTATGGTTAAACAATACACTGAGGATTATAATTGACGTGTCAATACACTTTGTTTATGTTTTGAATTGACTTGCATAATTTGATAATACGATGAATTTGTTTATTTTTTGAAATATTATGAATGTTTAAATACAAGTTGGATAAAAATTGGATGAAAATTTGTTTTAATTAAATTCATATTTTTTTTTGTATGAAGTCAGATTTATTTTGCAAAGGAAAAGTCTAAAAAAATTTCTGTTTTACCTTACTGACATATTTATAAACAAAAAATTCATTTGTATTTAAAATTGTAAATGTTTTTTCAAGCTCTAATAATCAACAGAAAATCTATCAAAAAATTTGACACAAGTTATTGACAAAATTTATCAAAAAATTTGACTTTTTAACCAAACAAAGGGATGTTAGTAATGGTGAAAAAGAAAAATCCGTCGGTAATTACCGATAAAAAAATTTGTCGATAAATAATTTTTGACAAAACTTTTACCGATGAATAAAATTATCGGTAACAAAAAATTTATCTGTAATAAAAGACTAAATCTATCTATAAATTTATTTGTAATAAACAATTTTTTAGTAGTATTAGTTTCGAAAGCATGTTGAACATTGCTGGCACATCGTCATCACCTTACACTCAAAATATCTTATTTTAAAATTCTTCAGTAAACAATGCTGATAGAAATTTGTATCTGACATTTCGAATCTATTTAAAACCAAATCTACCAATATTTATTAACATGAGATTCTTTAGTACATTTAGAAATTCTAAACCGCAAGTATGCAACATCATAGAAGAGCTTACTCAAATTTACCTCCCTTCTCGCCATTTTTTATTATCCCATTTGGGTTAACAACCACAAAGAAAAATTCTATTGGCTATGTCTATGAATATAGGAGAAGGGAATATAGTGTACAGATTAATTGTGATGAGTTATGGTGCTTGTAACATTTATATAGGTAAAATATTTTGGATGTAACTATTTAAGATGGAGAATATCGGATTTATTTTGGCCACATCTCAAGACAACTGTCTTCAAATTTCGGAGTCTAAACACACAAAATATATGTGCAAGCTTCTGAAAAAAGCTTGATCTAAGGTACACCTACGATCTTTGGTTAAGGAATGGTGGCATATCATAGATGCACAACATTTGAGTTACAACTTTAATTTTCATTTTGGCAATGTATTCGAGATATGACATGGGTATTTAAATTGGTAAATACTCCACACATTACACGTATTGATAAATTAAAAACTATAGCAAACTTTTACAACTTTGCCAGTTATTCCTCAGTCGACATGTATCCTTCAAAATAATCACAAATAAAATCTATATAAAATTTGGAATAGATTATTAAACTAATACTCAAAAATTTATACCGCTGACAAAAATAACAGTTAAAGATATGAATGACAAATAAACATTTGAATTATTAAAAAATATGACAAAAATAACTAATAAATAATATTTTTTATAAATAACAAATTTTTTATATTTAGTAAATGATTTATATATTAGATTCGAATTTTATAGCGATATTTGAATAATTATTTAAAAAATACATGAAAATCGAAGCAAAATTTAATCAATATATTTTTATTTTTTTTTTAAAATTTGATCATTTACAAATTTTTTAAAAATTTACCAGACAAAATTAACAAATATAAACGTAAAAAATTTTATTTTTTAAATAAAATTTATAAAAAATTATATCAAAATATAATTTTTAAAATATATATTTAATATTTAATTATTTTTTTATATTTTTAAATCTTTTAAAAATTTATTTATTGTTGTTGAAATTAATTCTTATTAGCAAAATGAACTTTTCATCAGTAGTAGTTTATATAGTTTACTCTTAGTGGCATGGAATTGGAAGGATGGTGTGACACGTGGCAACGTGCGGAGGCTTGTGATGCGTCACCCTTCCCCTCACCTCTTTTGATCGCAAAGCTCCGATACCTTCGGGTCATTTTATAACTCCACTTCCTCACCCCTTTCTTCGATTTCTTCTTCAACCTTCCCTCTCTCGCTTCTCCTTTGGTACAATTCCTCCGGCGACGATCTCTTTCTTCGGTCATTTTCCTCGCCGGCGAACACTTCTTTCCTCCGTTTTCCGCCGAGCTTGTTCAGATTTGAATAATATTTTCAAACCTCAGACGCAGCCATGAATCCTGAATAGTAAGTGCTAATTAACCTCGCTCCCCCCCCCCCTTTCTCCTTCAATTTTCCATGGAATTGCTTCGTGCGTGTTTCTGACTCCACCTTAGTTTAGATCTGATGTCGTCTCGTGTGGTGGTAGTGAATTTTTGTCCTTTGTGAAGTGCTGATTCAATTTTTGTATTTTTTTTATTCAATATATTCTCTGATGAAATTTCGCTTATAGCGTTGAAGTTGATCACTGATTTAGATCTGTTTTTGTCGACGATAGATCCGTTTGTGAGTGTTTAGTTATTTGTTTGGCTACTTTAGAAATGTTTGTTTCTCTGATCTGTCTTCAGGAATGTTTATTTATTGTGTCTAATTTTTGTGAATGATGTTGTTTGTTTTTGAAAATTGATTTACTATTTGAAATTGGAATAAGATGCGGGAAAGGTATTAATTTGTCTTTTAGCTTAAAATATGCGAGTTCTTTAGACTAATCTGTGTGATTGTTGTGAATTATGAATTTCTCATAATTGATAAGCTTGAAGGAAACACAGAGCATTTAGTACTATCAAACAGGTTATAGCGAGGATGAACCTAATTACATATTTTTTGGCTCAATGATGGTTGTTAGTTATATTTTACACAGATGTCTGCTAATGAGATCTTTTTGTTTCCCTGTTAAACCGATATTAAGTGGGTGGTAGTTGAACTTCTATATATATACGTAGATCTATAAGTGATGGTTGAGCAAGACGTGGCCCTTCCTAAAATAATCTAATTTAGAGGGTTTTTTTTAATCTATTGATGAGGCTTAGATCGATAATTTCTTGTGCAATATGTGCTCAACTAGGCTATAGAGAAATTTTAGAAGGACATGGGCTTGTTTTGTGCAAGCCTATCAGGTTTCATGTGGATTGGTGGTAGACAAACATTGCATAAATCGGAGTCAAATTTTTAGCAGAATATGTTGTGGTTGCATGCATTTATCCTACTATTATTATTAATGTCCTATGTAAGTGGCACTTGGGCAACCTACGTTCTACCTTTCCAGAAAGTATTGCTGTGTTGCGTGCTATTCTGCTGTTCCACATGCTAATATTGTGTTGCTGTTTCCCTGCATATTAACATAGCTAAAGGAATGACTGTTTCTTAATATTTTCTTCCCTTTAACCATAACTATGTTTCTGTAGCGACTATTTGTTCAAGCTTTTGCTGATTGGAGATTCCGGTGTGGGCAAGTCATGTCTCCTACTGAGGTTTGCTGTAAGTTTTGAGAGTCTGTCCTTTTTGTTCTTCCTTCAGCTATTATGTGTTTCATGGTCACTTTTTCCCATCAGGAAAGAATGAAGTTGAAAATTCCTGATATTTTCTCTCCATATATATTATGTTGGCCAATGTTCAACGAATTGTTAGAAAAGGCAAGGTTTATACAAAATAAGAAGTTTTGCCTTGAGGCTAACATCTTTGTATGGACTGCATTATATTTTGATAAGTTACATGTTTAATTCTAATATTATATTTTGCTGTCAAACAGGATGACTCATATCTTGACAGCTATATCAGTACCATCGGAGTTGACTTTGTAAGCATTCATGCCCATCCCTTAACCTCATTTCATGTTCTTTCAACACATTTATGAATAACTGACTAATTATTTACCATGCTCTCTTCTGCAGAAAATTCGCACTGTGGAACAAGATGGAAAAACTATTAAACTTCAAATTGTAAGCTCATGCTAATATTAATGTTATTTGGATATTGAACTTTGCTCAGTCATTTTTTAACGAACAATTGATTCATTTCAATGTGCTTTTCTCCCTGTAAATTGCCTCTTTTGAAATTTTCTCATTTAGTTGTTATTCTTATTCATCAATATAAATGTGTGTATAAAGAGGTCAATGTAAGATTATGTCCTATGTACTAAAGAAAGTCTCTTTTAATGTCCAATATAATTATTATTCTATGGGTCATTTTCTAAGAGGTTCATTGTTGTATACAGTCACCAATTGTGTCATTGGTTAATCCTTGAGGGATTCATGGTACCAATAGAAAGCAGGAAATTGAGTCCCCCACAACCCTCCCCATAATTATTCTGGGATTGGTGCTGTTCTTGTTTCTGTAAGGTTGTAATTGTTTACAGATTTTCTGCCTTCCTTAATAATGTATAGTGGGACACTGCTGGTCAAGAACGTTTCCGTACTATCACTAGCAGCTACTATCGTGGGGCCCATGGCATTATAGTGAGTATTTATGAATCGGTCCTTCCCCTGTAGTTCCCTCTATGATTATTTTTTATTTTGGGAGACATTGGTGTGATCCGTGACTTTTTTGCAGGTTGTTTATGATGTCACTGACCAAGATAGCTTCAACAATGTTAAGCAGTGGCTGAATGAAATTGACCGTTATGCAAGTGAGAATGTTAACAAGCTTCTTGTGGGAAACAAGTGCGATCTAACAGCTAATAAAGTTGTGTCCTATGAGACGGCAAAGGTTACTCAAATTGTACCTTTTGTTTTGCCATCCTCATCATATGATCCCATTTGCATCTGCTGAATCCATTCTTCTGTAATAATAATGGTAGAGTTTGGCTTTATGTTTCTATCTTTAGGCATTTGCGGACGAAATCAGGATTCCTTTCATGGAAACTAGTGCAAAAAATGCAACCAATGTGGAACAAGCTTTCATGGCAATGGCAGCTGAAATTAAAAATAGGTGCTATTCTTGTGGAAATGTCTACATTTGTCTTATTTTCTAGCAGGCAGAAGTTTTAGTAGGGATATATTTCCATTTTTTCTCCCTGCTTGCTCCGTTGCACATTCATATCCTGGCGAGTCTTGAACAAAGACTTGTTGAAGATGTTTGAGTTTGTGGAGTTAAGGAACTACATTTAGTTAATTGATATCATTCAACAGGTTCCAGATCTAACCTCCATGGCTGACCTCTTTTCTTGTCCTTTGATCTTTTTTTTCCCCCTACAGAATGGCAAGCCAGCCAATGAACAATGCGAGGCCTCCAACAGTTCAAATCCGAGGACAGCCAGTAAACCAGAAGTCCGGTTGCTGCTCGTCTTAGGGGAGCGGGTGAAACATCTGTGGTCTTAGACGTTTATGTGTCTCCATGGCATGTAATCTAGTTCTTCACATAATGCTATAATGTCAACATTGTTCATGATTTGCTTCTTACATTGTTCAGCTCGTTGTTAAAACTTCCATTCTTTTTCAATGTATTTGATTTAAAGAACATTTGTACAAAATTAGGAATATCGGTGAATAGCAGTATTTGCCTTGTTCTTTGTCCAATTCTCATTTTACATTATGCATACACCTTCACGTATATTGATTGCTACTGTTTCTTTGGAACGTAAATTTTGTTTGCTTGTATCCAGAATTATATCTTTGTAAGGGCATAAAGTGCAGAGGTAAATGGGTATTTTTTTTTAAAACTTTATTTTGCTTCTTTGTCTATTGGGTGTATTCTTGTTATGACTCGCATGCACAACAGCATAGTTATCAAACTCGGATCGGTCGGTTCGACCAATTGACTGACCCAACAGGGCACTAAACATGAATTCAAAAATGTGTAATAATAGGGGTTTCAAACCAGAGTCCTCGTTGGAAACCCTAACTCTGCCATCTTCGCCGCCATGTAGTATGCTATCGTACGCCTGGAAAAGCTCCTTGAGGCCTCCAAGGTCGGGCCTCTAGGCCGATGGGAAGGACAATGAAAAAGGGGATTGCAAGTGGAGAAACGATGTAGTCGAGGATTTGGAAAGAGGAGGAGGGAGGACAGTCTATAAGTGTAGCTTGAATAGGCTTGCTGTAAATGCATCATTTGGGTCCATAGATGGTGCAAGTGCTGATGAGGGGCCGGCGGGGTAGTGATTAGTGAATTTGGGAAGTGAGATGAGAAATGCGCGGCGAGTGACTGAGGGGTTTGGTAATGTATTTTACTATTTCCGTGTAGATAAAGCCTAAAGGCTAATACACCTCAATAAAATAAAAGCCCAACCAAAAAAAAAAAACGCAAACATTTCAGAAAAGAATAAAACCCTACAAAAATTATTATATTAAGTGCCGACAAAAGCATATATTATATAAAAATAACAATTAATATAATTTAATTGTCATTGAATAATAATATTATATTATAATTTTATAATATAGTATTATGTATATTATATTATACTAAATTATAAATATATTTATTTATTGTTATTATTTGTTTTTTTTATTATTATCGGATTAAGCATTTTGACTAATAACTAATCCGTTGAACTATTGATCCGATGACTTAATAATTTGGTCAGATTAATTGTCGATTAGATGATAACTATGTACGTCACCGTTAAGCAAAAGAATGTTATGACGCGTATTCATACCCTAGCCTACAACTCAAAGCCAAGTCCAAATGATTAAAACCAGGTCCAAAATGATTAAAGCCCACTTCAGAGTCCAAATTTACTCTCCCTATGTGTCCGACCTCATTTGTCTGACTTAGTATGCAGAATCTTAAATTGTACCTACAAACATGCCTATATATTCAATAATAATGCTCTACATTCATGTAATTTCCCTAACCAAGTCAACCAAGTTATTTTTGGACGCCCCCAGTTTTTAACGTAAAGCTTCTTCCTCAACGTAGAGCTTCTTCTTCCTCAACATAAAGCTCTTGTCGTTCTTCTCTGCTCTGATTTCTCTACTTTTCTTCTTCATTTTCTTCTGCAATCTGCATTGCATTTATGTTCTTCATTTTCAGATTTCATATTTTTTCTTTGTTTTCAGATTTCAATACCGTATCAAAACAATGAATGCTTCAACTTTAAATCAATTGAATGTGAGCGATTTGGATTATTCTTCTGAATCGAATCAAGTGGACGAGGTTTGCATTATTCAATTTTGAATTAAATGGAATGGAATGCAATCGCTAAATCCAGTTGTTTATGAACACAATTTTCTGTTCATTTGGTATTGTACATTGGTTTCATTTTGATAATGTTTTCAGTTCATTCTAGATGCAGGTGTTTCTGAATTTGAATTTATATAATGGACAATTTTTTATTCATTTAATATTATACAACTGTTTTGCTTTGATAATATTTTTGGTTCATTCTTCAATAATTTTGAATTGAATGGTAATGGAATGCAATTGAATAAAGTGATAATGAGTAGAATGCAGGAGTTTCTGAATTTACAGAATGCACATGTTTTGGTTCATTGGTTATTAAAGAAGGCACATGTTATGGCAATATTTTCGGTTCATTTTACAGTCCAAGTGTGTTGTGAATGAACAATTTATCCCAAATGTTGGGATGACTTTCAAGACATTGGAAGAAGCTAGAAAGTTCTACAAAGATCACTACAAACTTGCTAATTTTTCTATGAAAATAAGGAACACCACTCGGAAGGGAGATGATATTAAGAATCAACTAATTACATGTAGTAGAGAGGGGAAGTGGAAATCCAAGATATCTCAAACTTTGAAGACAAATTCCTCAGCTGGAATAAACTGCCCAGCCAGGATTTATGTACATAGATTGAAGGATGTTGGTCTTTGGATAATTTCTAAAGTTGTTCTGAATCGTTCACACCCTTGTTGTCCAGATCGAGCAGAGATGCTTAAACAACACAGGGAGCTAAGCATGTTTGTGTGTCGTACCATTGAAAATAATGACGAAGTCGAAATCAAACTGAGTAAAACATATCAGTCATTTGTACCAACAACAGACAGTCACCGCAAATTAAGTTTTATAAAAAAAGATGTGAGGAATTACATTACAAGAAACGTACGTAATGTTTCCGAACAAGATGATGCTAAAGAATTCGGCAAAGTACTTATTAAGAATGAAAGAGAAGAATCACAATTTCTTTTTCGAGTTTAACCTTGAAGCTGATCACTCCATCAAAAATGCATTTTGGGATGATGCAAGAAGCAGAGCTGCATACGAGTATTTTGGAGATGTTGTTTCATTTGATACCACTTACAATACAAACAAGTATTTGGTTTACTGCGATATAATTTTCGGTTCATAGAGCAAACACATTTTGGTTCATAACTGTTGTGAGTGTCTGTTTTTGTAGGTACAATCTGGTTTTTTGTTCTTTTGTGGGCGTGAATCACCACGGTTAATCGACACTTCTCGGATGCGCTTTGATGAAAAATGAGGACATCCAATCATTCAAATGGTTATTTGAATGTTAACTTCGTTACATGGGAGGGAAGGCACCAAAAGGAATTCTTATCGATCAATGCACATCGATGCAAATGGCTATTGAAACCTGTATGCCAACAATAATTCACCAGTGGTGCATTTGGCATATCATGAAGATCCCAAGCAAATTAAATGGCTACAAGTGACACAAAGAAATCGAACAAGAGATGAGTCACATTGTTTAGAACTCGTTTATAAAAGACGCATTCAACAGAAATTCGAATGATTTTGTCACAAAGTATGGTGTTGGAGGCAATAAGTGGCTTTTAGGTAACCGAGATTTAATTCGAATTATTTGATGTTGTTACTTTTTTTTGGTGAAAATGAGTATAACTTTTGTTTCATTTGCATGTCTAATTTCGGTTCATTTTGCAGAGCTTTTTGAAGATCAATATTTATGGATTTCAATTTATCTGGATCACCACTTTTGGGCCGAGATGAGAAGCACACAAAGGAGCGAGAACATGCATATTTTTTTTAAAGAAGTTTATTGTAAGAACCGGAATAAACGCTTTAATAAAATAATAATTTTAACTGCCCGAAATAGGTTCGAAAATATAGAAATGATAATTTGAAAATAAAAAGGTAAAATTTGAATTCAATAGATTTTTCTGAGTGGAAGATGTATCTTTTGCGGAAAGTTTTTGTAAAAATACGTACCAGAGCTTAAGCCGGCAGTACCGGCTCTAGTCTATCCAATACCGCGTATTTTGAAAAATAAAATTTTAAAAGATTGAATTTATTGTTTTGAAAGGACAAAAATAATTTGGAATAAAAAATCGGACACTAATTTTAAAGGTTTTAGCCCAAAGTGGACCAAATGGACCTAAAAGCTAACGGGTTGGACTGGGCCCAAGTTGGGTCCAAGCCCAACATATATAAACACAACTAATGAGCATTTAAGCTCATTTCTAGCCCTAAACCAAGAAAGGAGCGCTGGTGAGAGAAGAGAGGAAGAAGAGAGTTGCTACTATTCATCTCCTCCTTCTTTTGCCCATAACTTGAGCTACGGAGCTCCGATTGACGAGCCGTTTGTAGCCACGAGTCGTTCTTGCCGAACCCATCATTTATAAATAAGTTTTGTTAGTAAAATACTCTTTCTCTAGCTCCAGTTTTCTGCCTTAGTCCAAAACTAAAAAATGGCTTTGGATTTTTTAGTTTCTTTGTGTTTTTGTTGTTTAGGGGTGATCTAGCATTGGAATATCGTTGGGTTTTCCCTCTAATATCGTTAGGTAAGGTAAGGTCTCACTAAACCCTTGTGTTTAGTTATTTTTGTAAACCCTAGGTTTGATGTTTATATGTTGTATGATGTTAGATTGAGTTTTGGTGTTTGTTAGAGTTGGTTTGAGGCTTTGGATCGAGCTTGGTGGCTTTGCTTGGTATTTTGAGTTGCGTGGGAATCGGCCAATGTATGGTTTTAATTTTTTTATGTAATATGTAATGTTTTTGGACAGTTAGGCTAGTGGACCTTATGATAGGATTGTATTGGTTGTTGAAATTTATTGGATTGATGATGTATGATGATTTTGATGAATTTTAATGGGAATTATTGATGTTGGATAATGAATGTAGATGATGAAATGAGTATTGATTGTATGGATGATACTTGTGATATAATGATTGTGATGTGATGATGTTGTAAATTGAGGAAGGGTGTATATTAGGAATTAGATTGTGTGAATTATTTGTATGGAAGTATTGAATTGGAATTTTAGATTTGTGTTGAATTATGGAGGAAGGGTTGAGTGAATTAAGTATGGAAGTGATCAAAGTACAATGGAATGGTAAAGTGTTGTGTGTGGTAGTATTTTGTGATGGATTGGGTATGTTTTGGTTTGGTTTGGTTGTGAATTTTGGAAGTTTTGAGAACCTAGCAAATTTTTTGTCAAAACCAGTTTTTGGTGAACTTTGACGGATATAACTTAAGCCTCAATTTTCGAAATTTATTGAAATTTTTCTTAAATTAAAGTTCATTAAAAGATCTTTAAATTGATATAAAGTTTGATGAAAATAGATTTCTGTAGAGGAAGTTATGAACGTTTAAAGTTTGGTGTTTAAAACTGATTTCTGCAACTTTACAAAATTCTGCAAGTCTGGAGGAGTATGCGTACGCAAACCCTCCATACGTGAGCGTGCCATTTTGTTTGGCACGTATGCGTATGTGAACTCTTGTATGCGTACGCGAGATGGGCAAAATTTTAAGTATGCGTACGCATACTTGGGGCATGTGTACGTATAGACCTTGTTTTGCTGAAATATGATTTTTCTTCATTTTTAAGGGTTCTCTAACTTTCCAAACTTTCTCCAAATGTTGTTTAAGAGTATTACCTAGTACTTAGGTTCTAAAATTATTAAAGATGAGTTAGAGACTTAAATATAGGGGTGTTCAAAAATAACCAAAATATGGTTAACCGGTTAAAAAACCATAACCATATTTTGGTTAACCAGTTTAATAAAACAATTTTAAAACCATATCCATATTTTTTGAAATTGGTTAACCAAAACCAAATTAAAAAAAACCGGTTTTTAACCGGTTAACCAAAACCAAAACCAAATTTAAAAAACCTAAATCTAAACCTAATTCACTCTTCTTTGTCTCTTCGATACTAACGAAACCCAATTCACTCTTCTCCAGTTCACCGCCGTCAACCGTTCTTCTCCTCCGCCTCTCGCCGGAGCTCGTTGTGGCTCATCGGACCTCTACCTCTTCGAGTATTCACTTTGATTCGCGACTCTGTCTCTCTGCCTCGACCTCCCATTCGCGACTCTGTGTCTCTGTCTTCACTTTGATTCGCCTGAGTATCTCTCTTTTTCGATTGTCTTCTTTCGTCGGTGGCTTGCCGAAGCTCATCAATTGAGGTAAACCCCCTCCTTGCCTTGGTTCTGAGTTCTAAGTTGGATTTGTTATTTGGGTTTTTTCTATTTTGTTGATTTGTTCTGTTTTGTTTCTTCATTAGTATACTTCTGACTTCTTCATTTTAATGGATTGAAAAGGTGTAGATTTTAAATCTCTCAGTATTGAACTCTTCATTTCAATGGATCCTACTGTAAGTTTCTTCTTCACCTTGGTTCACTTTTTGATTGGTTAAGACTTTATTAATTTGTATGAATTGAATGGATAACTGTTGTTCTAATTATCTGTCTCATTGAATGGAGAATTGTTATTCTGGCTACTGCATTATGCTGTGTTTCTGCACCATTAAGCTATAGTGCATATCAGTTCCTATTTTTCTGTGATTGAACTTTTATTTTGTTTTACTTGATTTGTCAATCATATGAAAAATCACTATTTTTTTGGTTGAACGGGAAGGAGGAAAACAGGTTTGCCTCACAAAGTACTTACTATAGTTTTGATCATATAAACAGTATTTGGGACTTCTACTTTTGTACCATTTGTTTGAATTATCTTCAAGGTTTATCGCTTCTTGAGCTTTAGATAGTCTTATCCGTTTAGGTTTTGGTTAGGAGAAACTTAAGACTACGAGAGTAGTATTGAGGGATATTAGTGAGATGGCATGAAGTTGTAATTGCTTATATTACATGCTTTTGTTGTCCTGTTTTTGGTATTGTTTCGTGTCTCCTGATCTTGATGTTGAACTGCTTAAGCTGTAGTACAAGTTCAATGAATTCATTGAATTGGCATTGCTTAAGACTTTGACACCTTTTGCTAGTGGTCTAGTATTTGGTGCACGAAATTGTAATCACACTTTTGCAATCCGCACAACTAACCAGCAAGTGCACTAGGTCGTCCAAGTAATACCTTACGTGAGTAAGGGTCGATCCCACGGAGATTATTGGTTTGAAGCAAGCTATGTTTATTTTATTATTCTTAGTCAGGATATCAATTAAAAATTATCAGTTTGAATTATTAGAAAAATAAAAGAGCGTTAAATAATTACTTGTTGTGCAGTAATGGAGAATATGTTGGGGTTTTGGAGATGCTTTGTCCTCTGAATTCCTGCAATGTAATATTCAACTCAATAGCATAATGCAAGGTTCCTTCCATGGCAAGCTCTCTGTAGGGTGTCACCGCTGTCAATGGCTACTTCCCATCCTCTCAGTGAAAATGGTCCAAATGCTCTGTCACAGCACGGCTAATCATCTGTCGGTTCTCAATCAGGTTGGAATAGAATCCAATGATTCTTTTGCGTCTGTCACTAACGCCCAGCCTTCAGGAGTTTGAAGCTCATCACAGTCATTCAATCCTGGAATCCTACTTGGAATATCACAGACAAGGTTTAGACTTTTCAGATTCTCATGAATGCCGCCATCAATCTAGCTTATACCACGAAGATTCTGATTAAGGAATCTAAGAGATGCTCATTCAATCTGATATAGAACGGAGGTGGTTGTCAGACACACGTTCATTGATTTGCGCAAAGTATGGACTATTATATATTTCTGGAAAGCCCTGGATGTCTACTTTCCAACCCAATTGAGAGCGCGTCAATTGGACTCCTGTAGCTCCAGAAAATCCATTCCGAGTGCAGGGAGGTCAGGATCCAACAGCATCAGCAGTCCTTTTTCAGCCTAAATCAGATTTTTGCTCAGCTCCCTCAATTTCTGTCAGAAAATACCTGAAATCACAGAAAAATACACAAACTCATAGTAAAGTCTAGAAATATGATTTTTGCCTAAAAACTAATGATATTCTACTAAAAACTAATTAAAACATATTAAAATCTACATGAAATTACCCCCAAAAAGCGTATAAAATATCCGCTCATCACAACACCAAACTTAAACCGTTGCTTGTCCCCAAGCAACTAGATAAATAAAAGAGGAAAAAACAAGTCAAGAAGCAATAATATCTCAGAGTTTTAGGTGAAGCCCAGATTCTAATTAGATGAGCGGGACTAGTAGCTTTTTGCCTCTGAACAGTTTTGGCATCTCACTTTATCCTTTGAAATTCAGAATGGTTGGCATCCATAGGAACTTAGAATTCAGATAGTGTGATTAATTCTCCTAGTTTAGCATGTTGATTATTGAACACAGCTACTTTTATGAGTCTTGGCCGTGACCCTAAGCATTTTGTTTTCCAGTATTACCACCGGATACATAAATGCCACAGACACATGACTGGGTGAACCTTTTCAGATTGTGACTCAGCTTTGCTAAAGTCCCAAGTTAGAGGTGTCCAGAGCTCTTAAGCACACTCTTTTTGCTTTGGATCATGACTTTAACCACTCAGTCTCAAGCTTTTCACTTGGACCTGCATTCCACAAGCACATGGTTAGGGACAGCTTGATTTAGCCGCTTAGGCCTGGATTTATTTCCTTGGGCCCTCCTATCCATTGATGCTCAAAGCCTTGGATCCTTTTTACCCCTACCTTTTAGTTTTAAGGGCTATTGGCTTTTTCTGCTTGCTTTTTCTTTTTCTTTCTATTTTTTTTTTTGCACAAGCTTTTGCTTTTTCACTGCTTTTTCTTACTTCAAGACTCAATTTTTTTGATTTTTCAGATCATCAATAACATTTCTCTTTTTTATCATTCTTTCAAGAGCCAACAATTTTAACATTCATAAACAACAAGATCAAAAATATGCACTGTTCAAGCATTCATTCAGAAGACAAAAAGTATTGCCACCACATATAAATAATTAGAATTTTTCTTATTAAGAACTCGAAGAAAATATTGCCTCTTTATTCTAAAAATCTACTATCTTATTCATGTTTGATGATGATGAGAAAAATAAATTATAACTTAATTGGAATTAAAATCAAAGTAGAGATACTAATTACTACTACTAATATATAACTTCTAAGGTAAATTCCTAATAAGAACAGTTATCATAGAGTTAAGGCAAAGATTAGAACTCAACGACCTTTATTTTGGGAAGTGGATGTTCCTCTAGTCTGTGGGGTGCTTGGTCCTTCAAGAGATAATTTCTGACGCTTCAGTTCCTTTAAGTCACATCCTTGCTCTTCCTGTTCCCTTAGGTGTCATGATCTTGATGAGTTTTAGCTCAGTGATCATGGCGAATCACACCAAACTTAGAGGTTTGCTTGTCCTCAAGCAAAAGAAAGGAAAGGAGAGGAATAGTTGGAGAGGCAAATTCGAAATTCAAAAGATATGATGAGTTGAAAAAGATATGAGAAGAAATTAAAAAGATTTGAAAAGAGTTCAAAAAGATAGATGAGTTTTGAAAAGAAATTAAAGAAAAATCAAGAAATATGTTTAGGATTAAAAAAAATTTTTGAAATTGAAGTTGAAAGATGAGAGTTTGTAACATGTTTATGCAAGAAATCATGAATTGAAACGTGAAAATTGGAAAAAATTTGAATTGAAAACGAAATTACCTCCTCCCCACAATCCTGGCGTTAAACGCCCAAACGCTGCATGTTTTGGGCGTTTAACGCCCAATTGCTGCTTCTCCTGGGCGTTCAACGCCCAGCTGTTGCTTCTTTCTGGCGTTGAACGCCAGGAAGTCCTTTGTCACTGGGCGTTTTTCTGAACGCCCAGGACGCTGTCAATCTGGCGTTAAACGCCCAAAAGGTGCTTCTTTCTGGCGTTCAACGCCCAGAAGATGCTTCTTTCTGGCGTTTAACGCCCAGATGGCTACCCTCACTGGCATTGAACGCCCAGTGGGTGCTTCTTTTGGGCGTTCAACGCCCAAACTGTTTCTTACTGGCTTTTTCACGCCAGTGAGCTCCCAAATTCCCTTGTAACTTTGTGAATTCAAGCAATTGCTATTTTACCTTGAAGATACTTTGACATATACCTGTAAAAATCAATTAATTAACAAATAAACTTTGTAAATGGCTAGGTTGCCTCCCAGCAAGCGCTTCTTTATTGTCATTAGCTGGACTATTACTGAGCTTTAATCAAGCCTCAGTTTTGAGCATTCTTACTCAAAATTGCCTTCAAGATAATGTTTGATTCTCTGTCCATTAACAATGAACTTTTTATTAGAATCATTATCCTGAAGCTCTATGTATCCATATGGTGATACACTTGTAATTACATATGGACCTCTCCATCGGGATTTTAATTTCCCGGGGAATAATTTGAGCCTAGAATTAAATAGCAGAACTTTCTGCCCCGGCTCAAAGACTCTGGATGACAATTTCTTATCATGCCATCTTTTCGCTTTCTCTTTGTATATTTTTGCATTCTCGAATGCATTGAGTCTAACTTCCTCTAGCTCATTTAACTGGAGCAATCGTTTTTCTCCAGCTAACGTGGCATCAAGGTTCAGGAATCTGGTTGCCCAGTAGGCCTTGTGTTCCAGTTCCACTGGCAAGTGACATGCCTTTTCATACACAAGCTGGTATGGAGAGGTCCCTATAGGGGTCTTGAATGCTGTTCTGTATGCCCACAGAGCATCATCCAAGCTTCTTGCCCAATCTCTTCTACGGTTAATTACAGTCTGTTCCAGGATTCTTTTGAGTTCTCTATTTGAGACTTCAGCTTGCCCATTAGTCTGTGGGTGATATGGAGTGGCCACCCTGTGGTTAACTCCATAACGAACCAAAGCAGAATAGAGCTGTTTATTGCAGAAATGAGTGTCCCCATCACTGATTAGTACTTTAGGGATGCCAAATCTGCTGAAAATGTGTTTCTGGAGGAATTTTAACACTGTCTTAGTGTCATTAGTGGGTGTAGCAATAGCTTCTACCCATTTGGATACATAATTCACCGCCACCAGAATATAAGTGTTTGAGTATGATGGTGGAAAAGGTCCCATGAAGTCAATACCCCATACATCAAACAACTCAATCTCCAAGATCCCTTGTTGAGGCATGGCATAACTGTGAGGCAGATTGCCAGATCTTTGGCAACTGTCGCAATTAAGCACAAACACTCGGGAATCTTTATAGAGAGTAGGCCAGTAGAAGCCACATTGGAGGACTCTTGTGGCTGTTCGCTCACTTCCAAAATGTCCTCCATACTGTGATCCATGGCAGTGCCATAGGATCCTCTGCGCTTCTTCTTTAGGCACACATCTACGGATTACTCCGTCTGCACATCTCTTGAAGAGATATGGTTCATCCCAAAGATAGTACTTTGCATCCGTGATCAACTTCTTTGATTGCTGCCTACTGTACTCTTTGGGTATGAACCTTACTGCCTTGTAGTTTGCAATGTCTGCAAACCATGGCACTTCCTGGATGGCAAAGAGTTGCTCATCCGGAAAGGTTTCAGAGATCTCAGTAAGAGGGAGGGATGCCCCTTCTACTGGTTTTATTCGAGACAGGTGATCTGCTACTTGGTTTTCTGTTCCTTTTCTGCCTCTTATTTCTATATCAAACTCTTGCAGAAGCAACACCTATTTGAAAAGTCTGGGTTTTGAATCCTGCTTTGTGAGTAGATATTTAAGAACAGCATGATCAGTGTACACAATCACTTTTGATCCTACTAAATAGGATCTAAACTAGTCAATAGCGTAAACCACTGCAAGCAGCTCTTTTTCTGTGGTTGTGTAATTCTTCTGTGTGTCATTTAAAACACGACTGGCATAGTAAATGACGTGTAGAAGCTTGTCATGTCTCTGTCCCAACACTGCACCAATGGCATGGTCACTGGCATCACACATTAATTCAAATGGTAATGTCCAGTCTGGTGCAGAGATGACTGGTGCTGTGACCAGCTTAGCTTTCAGAGTCTCAAACACCCACAGACACTCCTTATCAAAGATAAATGGCGTGTCAGCAGCTAGCAGATTACTTAGAGGTTTGGCAATTTTTGAAAAATCCTTTACAAACCTCCTATAGAATCCTGCATGCCCCAGAAAGCTTCTGATTGCCTTAACATTGGCTGGTGGTGGTAATTTTTCAATTACCTCTACCTGAGCTTGATCCACCTCTATTCCCCTGTTCGAGATTTTGTGCCCAAGGACAATTCCTTCAGTCACCATAAAGTGACATTTTTCCCAGTTTAAAACTAGGTTGGTCTCTTGGCATCTCTTTAGAACAAGTGCTAGATGGTCAAGACAGGAGCTGAATGAGTCTCCAAATACTGAAAAGTCATCCATGAAGACTTCCAGAAATTTTTCCACTACATCAGAGAAAATTGAGAGCATGCACCTTTGAAAGGTTGCAGGTGCATTGCACAAGCCAAATGGCATCCTTCTGTATGCAAATACTTCGGATGGACATGTGAATGCCGTTTTCTCTTGATCTTTTGGATCTACTATAATTTGATTATAACCTGAATATCCATCCAGGAAGCAGTAGTATTCATGACCTGCTAGTCTTTCTAGTATCTGGTCTATGAATGGTAAAGGAAAATGATCCTTTCTGGTAGCTGTATTGAGCCTTCTATAATCAATACACATGCGCCACCCTGTAACTTTTCTTGTAGGAAGCAGTTCATTTTTTTCATTATGAACCACTGTCATGCCACCTTTCTTAGGGACGACTTGGACAGGGCTTACCCAGGGGCTATCAGAAATAGGATAAATAATCCCAGCCTCTAGTAACTTAGTGACCTCTTTCTGCACCACCTCCTTCATGGCTGGATTCAGCCGCCTTTGTGGTTGAACCACTGGCTTGGCGTCACCCTCCAGTAAGATATTGTGCATGCATCTGGCTGGGCTCCTTGAGATCACTGATGGACCACCCAAGAGCTGTCTTGTGTGTCCTTAGCACTTGAATTAGTGCTTCCTCTTCCTGTGGCTCTAAGGTAGAGCTTATGATTACAGGAAAGGTATCACCTTCTCCCAGAAATGCATATTTCATGGATGGTGGTAATGGTTTGAGCTTGAGTTTGGGAGGTTTCTCCTCTTCCTGAGAGATTTTCAGAGGTTCTACTATTCTCTCTGGTTCCTCCAGATCAGGCCGAACATCTTTAAAGATATCCTCTAGCTCTGATTCGAGACTCTCAGCCATATTGACCTCTTTTACCAGAGAGTCAATAATATCAACGCTCATGCAGTCATTTTGGGTGTCTGGATGCTGCATGGCTTTGACAACATTCAACTTGAACTCATCCTCATTGACTCTCAGGGTTACTTCCCCTTTTTGAACATCAATGAGGGTTCAGCTAGTTGCTAGGAAAGGTCTTCCCAGAATGAGAGTTGCACTCTTGTGCTCCTCCATTTCCAGCACCACAAAGTCAGTGGGAAAGGCAAATGGCCCAACCTTGACAATCATATCTTCAATCACGCCTGATGGGTATTTAATGGAGCCATCAGCAAGTTGGAGACATATTCGAGTTGGTTTAACTTCATCAGTCAACCCAAGCTTTCTGATAGTAGCTGCAGGTATTAGATTAATACTTGCCCCAAGATCACATAGAGCTTGCTTGGTACAAGTACCTTCTAATGTACATGGTATCATAAAGCTTCCCGGATCTTTAAGCTTCTCAAGTAAGCTTTTCAGAATGACTGCACAGCATTCTTCAGTGAGGTAAACTTTCTCAGTTTCCCTCCAATCCTTCTTATGACTTAAGATCTCTTTCATGAACTTTGCATAAGAGGGTATTTGCTCAAGTGCCTCTGCAAACGGAATCTTTATTTCAAGAGTCCTGAGATAGTCTGCAAAGCGGGCAAATTGCTTATCCTGTTCCGCTTGGTGGAGTTTCTGAGGATAAGGCATTTTGGCTTTATATTCCTCAACCTTAGTTGCTGTAGGTTTATTGCCTACAGGTGTGGGCTGAGAAGCCTTTTTAGAGGACTTGTTATCTGCACTTGTATGTGTCTAATCTCCCACTGGCGTTCGAATGCCAGGGGTGGAAGCTGGAGTGGCGTTAGACGCCAGCTCCTTACCTATTTCTGGCGTTTGAACGCCAGAACTGTGCTTCCTTTGGGCGTTCAACGCCAATTCATTGCTTATTTCTGGCGTTGAACGCCAGGACTGAGCATGGTCTGGGCGTTTAGCGCCAGCTTTCCCCCTATTTTCTGGCGTTTGGGCGCCAGAGTCATTCCTTTCTGGGCTCTGATTGTCCTCAGATGGATTTTGGGTGGTTTGCTCATTTCTTGGCTTCCTGCTACCTTGAAGTGAGGTATTTAATGTTTTCCCACTCCTTAATTGAACTGCTTGGCATTCTTCTGTTATTTGTTTTGATAACTGCTGTTCTGTCTGCTTCAGCTATATTTCCATATTCATATTAGCCATTCTTGTTTCTAGTAGTATCTCCTTGAATTCGGCTAACTGTTTTGTTAGAAAATCTAATTGCTGATTGAATTCAGCAGCTTGATCTACAGGACTGAGTTCAGCAGTTACTGTTTTAGCCTCTTTGTTGATGGAAGATTCCCTGCTTAGGTACAGATGCTGATTTCTGGCAACTGTATCAATGAGCTCTTGAGCTTCTTCTATTGTCTTCCTCATGTGTATAGATCCACCAGCTGAGTGGTCTAGAGAAATCAGAGCTCTTTCTGTAAGCCCATAGTAGAAGATGTCTAATTGCTCCCACTCTGAAAACATTTCAGAGGGGCATTTTCTTAGCATCTCTCTGTATCTCTCCCAGGCATCATAAAGGGATATCTCCTTGTTTGAAGCCTTGGATGCTTAGCCTTAGCTGTGTCATCCGTTTTGGAGGAAAATAGTGATTCAGAAATTTTTCTGACAGCTGTTTCCATGTCTTTATGCTGTCCTTAGGTTGGTTATTTAACCACCTCTTAGCTTGGTCCTTTACAGCAAATGGAAACAGTAATAATCTGTAGACATCCTGATCTACTTCCTTACATTGTACTTTGTGTCAGCAATTTGTAAAAATTATGCCAGAAACTCTGTAGGTTCTTCCTGTGGAAGATCAGAATACTGAAAACTTTGCTGCACCATGATAATGAGCTGAGGATTCAACTCAAAGCTACTGACTCCGATGGAGGGTATACAGATACTACTCCCATATGAAGCAGTAGTGGGGTTAGCATATGACCCCAGAGTCCTTCTGGACTGTTTATTTCCACTTAGTTCCATGATGGAGCAAGGGAGATGATATGGATGTTGATATTATTTATTTTATTAAAAAATTTTTTTTTTATATATATATTTTCGAAATAATAAAATAAAATAAAATAAAATGAAATGAAATAAAAAAACGAAATAAAAATGAAAATAAAAATAAAAATAAAAATTTGAAAATATTTTATGAAGATTTTCGAAAAAAATGAGGAGAGAGAAATTGGTTAGGATATTTTCGAAAATTTTGAGAAAAGATAAGATAGAAAATATGATTTGTAAAAGATAAATATGATAGGAAACAAATGTAATTGAAGATTGAAAAGATATAAAAGGTATTTGAAAAAGATAAATTTGTTTTGAAAAAGATATTGTGAAGATTTGAAAAAGATATTTATGAGTTGAAAAGATTTTAAGAAGGAAAATATAAATTTTTTTTAAATCTTAAAAGGATAAGATTTGAAAAATTTTGAAATTGAAATCTGAATTTTTTAAAAAAATTCGAAAATATGGCTTAAAAAGAGTTAGAAAATATATTTTTTTGAATTTTGAATTTTATGATGAAAGAGAAAAACACATAAAAGACACAAGACTTAAAATTTTTAGATCTAATGCTCATTGTTTTCGAAAATTTTGGAGGAAAAACACCAAGGAACACCAAACTTAAAAATTTTAAGATCAAAACACAAAGAAGACTCAAGAACACTTTGAAGATTTACAAGAACACCAAGAACAAAAGAAAGAACACCAAACTTAAAATTTTTAGAAAACCACAATGAAATTTTCGAAAATTAAAGAGAGATTAACAAGAAAACACCAAACTTAAAGTTTGGTATAAGATTTAATCAAAGAAATTTTTTTTTGAAAAAGGTTTTAAAAAGGAAAGATACCCAATTGCCAAGAACATAAGCCAACGCTCTAGCCAACTGATTTACAAATGTAACGTGTTTTAATATTGTATATAAAAAGATTTATTTTTGAAAACTAATAATTTGAAATTGCACCATAAAAACACGAAAAATACACAAAACAAAACAAACCAAAGATCAAACAAGAGAAATTGACAAGAACAATTTGAAGATCAAGGAAGAACAAGAACATGCAATTCGAAAAATTAAGAGACAAGGAAAAACATGCAATTGACACCAAACTTAGAACAAGACACTAAACTCATGAAAAAAAATTAGAAATTGATAAAGAAAAATAATATTTTTGAATTTTTTTTTTTTGAAAAGGGAATAAAGGACTCAGAATTTAATGACTCTATAACAACAAAAATAAATTATTCCTAATCTAAGCAACAAAATAAACCTTTAGTTGTTCAAACTCGAATAATCCCCGGCAACGGCGCCAAAAACTTGGTGCACGAAATTGCAATCACACTTTTGCAATCCGCACAACTAACCAGCAAGTGCATTAGGTCGTCCAAGTAATACCTTACGTGAGTAAGGGTCGATCCCACGGAGATTATTGGTTTGAAGCAAGCTATGTTTATTTTATTATTCTTAGTCAGGATATCAATTAAAAATTATCAGTTTGAATTATTAGAAAAATAAAAGAGCGTTAAATAATTACTTGTTGTGCAGTAATGGAGAATATGTTGGGGTTTTGGAGATGCTTTGTCCTCTGAATTCCTGCAATGTAATATTCAACTCAATAGCATAATGCAAGGTTCCTTCCATGGCAAGCTCTATGTAGGGTGTCACCGCTGTCAATGGCTACTTTCTATCCTCTCAGTGAAAATGGTCCAAATGCTCTGTCACAGCACGGCTAATCATCTGTCGGTTCTCAATCAGGTTGGAATAGAATCCAATGATTCTTTTGCATCTGTCACTAACGCCCAGCCTTCAGGAGTTTGAAACTCGTCACAGTCATTCAATCCCGGAATCCTACTCGGAATACCACAGACAAGGTTTAGACTTTTCAGATTCTCATGAATGCCGCCATCAATCTAGTTTATACAACAAAGATTATGATTAAGGAATCTAAGAGATGCTCATTCAATCTGATATAGAACGGAGGTGGTTGTCAAACACACGTTCATTGGTTGAGGAAGGTGATGAGTGTCACGGATCATCACCTTCTCCCTAATTAAGCGCGAATAAACATCTTAGATAGGAACACGATATGTGAATGGAAAAATATAAGTAATTGCATTAATTCATCGAGACGCTACAGAGCTCCTCACCCCCAACAATGGAGTTTAGAGACTCATGCCGTCAAAGAGTATAAATTTTAGATCTAAAAATTTCATGAGGTACAAAATAAGTCTCTAAAAGTTGTTTAAATAGTAAACTAGTAACCTAGGTTTACAGAAAATATGAGTAAACTAAGATAATTGGTGCAGAAATCCACTTCTGGGGCCCACTTGGTGTGCGTTGGGGCTGAGACTTAAGCCTCTCACGTGCTTGAGCTGTTTCTGGAGTTGAACGCCAGATTGTAACGTCTTTTGGGCGTTGAACTCCAACTTGTAACCTGTTTCTGGCGCTGGACGCCAGACTACAACATGAAACTGGCGTTGAACGCCAATTTACATCGTCTATCTTTGCGCAAAGTATAGACTATTATATATTGCTGGAAAGCCCTGGATGTCTACTTTCCAACCCAATTGAGAGCGCGTCAATTAGACTCCTATATCTCCTGAAAATCCAATCCGAGTGCAGGGAGATCAGGATCCAATAGCATCAGCAGTCCTTTTTCAGCCTAAATCAGATTTTTGCTCAGCTCCCTCAATTTCAGTCAGAAAATACCTGAAATCATAGAAAAACACACAAACTCATAGTAAAGTCCAGAAATATGATTTTTGCCTAAAAACTAATGATATTCTACTAAAAACTAATTAAAACATACTAAAATCTACATGAAATTACCCCCAAAAAGCGTATAAAATATCCGCTCATCAGTATTCTAGAAAGTTGAATTCCTGTTGGGTATGATAAGCTACACTTCTATTCATGGGGAAAATACTTGATAAGAAGAATTGCAGTGATTATGCTACTTTTTTGAATATCAGAGTTATGCAGCAGAAAACAACAATGCAAAAACTAGATCAAGTAATAAAGAATTAGAATCTAGAATAGGTAAAGCAGAAAAAGAAATGATTGAATGAACTTTACTAAACACACTTTGATTAGAGAAGAATACAAGACATAGTCCAAGTAGAGCATTAGGCATAGCTATTTATAGAAGCTAGGAACTAATAGTCTTGAACTAATAGACTTGAACACAAGATTGAAAACAGCTATAAACTTATAACAGAATTGAAAAAAGTCACTTCCTAACAAACTAACAAATTGACAAAGTGAATATAACTAGCAATAAATATTGAATGTGACTTTTTTTTCATTTTGTAAACATTACAAATCCTGCAAAAAGGGAACATGTCTACCACACTTGCCGGGGATCAGTCAAAGTGGAAGTTTCCTACCTATACAGATAGATACACATTGCATACCATTTATTATTGTTTAATGTTTATTCAGCAAGCTCGATGAATACTTTAACAGCATATTGATCATACATCTTGGGCTTTGGGTCATTATTTATGCTTACTCATCAGTCCTTCACATAAAGAATACTTTAACAGCATATTGATTGAATCATCATATATAACACAGAATAAATAACCATGTAAGTAAATTCTGATTCATTCATTCAATAGCCTTATATGTAATAAGTTTATATATGTTTGTTACATTACATCATACATGATTCTGTTGGGTGTGTCTCTTGTCTTTTGTTAAGTTAAAAAGCAGAAAGCACTGAGTAGAGTCTTGAAGTAGAGAAGATAATGAATAATGAATGATATATTGATATTAATATATATTAATATTAATCACATGATCCATCACCCAGAGAGTGAATTTAGGGTGTCTCAGCCTCCATTCCTTTTAATATGCTTTCATTTTTAAATATAAATAGGTATTAATCCTTATTGAGTAGGTTAGCTATTAAAACATGATTAGGACAGCTATTAGATTTTAATCTTTATAGGAACAATACAGGTTGCTTCTATTTTGTTTAATAATGATATACTTTGGATGTACTTCTAGCAATTGTCTTAGGAAAGATCAATATTTGTATGCTTAAATCAGTTACTTTGTTGTAATTAAAAGTTCTAATACAAAGTGAAGATAAAACAATTTCCTAGTCTTTTATCTTTTTTTATGCGAGTATTCTCAATAATTAGTTATATATAAAATCTATCGAAAGCAAAAGCAAGTAATTTTGGTTCCAGACCTCTGTTTTGACTGTTGTTAAACTCTATAGTTATATTTAATTGTGTTGGTTCTGTTTTATCTATGGAAAAAAAGGCAACAGAGAATGCATTTTTATTCATTTTTCAAATTATTTTATTTCGAGAGATACTTCATTGTATTTTGGTGTGATTTATGACTAATATTTAATTCGTTTGAACACCCCTGGAATCAATTTCAAAGTATATGTATATATTGTTTGAACTTGGCTTTGTGCTTGATAACTTTGCTTTGTTGAAGTATTTAATAATTAGATTTTATGGCTTCTTATTCAGAATGAGATAGCCGATCGTGATGTTTCCATGTCAGAGTCTGCAAAGCATTCGACTTCTACATTACCCCGTCTCCCAACCACATCATTTGAACGCAAAAATTGATCAATAGTTTGGGAACACTTCAAGAGAACCCCTGATGATGAAAGTAATGCTTAATGTCAACACTGTTTAAAAGTGATCAAGTGTGGGAATGGAACAAGTGTAATGAGATCACATTTAAAGATTTGCATAAGCAATCCCGGTTCAGATAGAGGCAAACGATAGAAAATAGGCACATCGCCTAGCCCAGAAGCACAAGTGGGTAGGTTTGATGTAGAATATGCTCGGGAAAAATTGATATCAATGTTTGTTCGCGAGGAGCTTCCCTTTCGATTTGTAGAAAGTCAAGGTTTTAAAGAATATTCAGCGGCTTTGCAACCAGGATTCAATACTCTTTCACATTTTACATTGGCACGTGACACCTTGGTGCTCCATGAAACCAAGAAGGTTCAACTTCAAAAATACTTTTCCAAATACGGAGGAAGAGTTTGTCTTACAAATGACAATTGGAGTTCGTGTCAGAATATGGCGTATATGTGTTTGACTGTTCATTTCATCAATGTGGACTAGAAGTTGCAAAAGAAAATACTAAATTTTTGCCAAGTCACCGGCCACACAGGAGAGATTATGGCTCAAAATGTTGAAGCTTGCTTGAATAGCTGGAAGTTGAACAAAATCTTGAGTTTGACAGTTGATAATGCATCATCTAACGATGTAGGAGTTATGTATTTACAAAGAAGACTAAATTCTTGGAAGAGTTCAGTTTTGAATGGAGAGTATCTCCATATGCGGTGTTGTGCGCATATTTTAAACCTGATTGTAAAGGATGGATTGAAGGAGATTGATGATTCGGTCGCTAAAATTCGGGATGCTGTAAAGTATATCAGATCTTCAAATTCAAGATTAACTAGGTTTAAGGCATGTATTGCACAAGAGAATATTCCAGATAAGACTCTTGTTTGCCTAGATGTTGAAACACGATGGAACTCTACATACTTAATGTTAGTAGCAGCCTTAAAGCATCAGAAGGCATTTGAGCTATTAGAGATGCAAGACAAAAAATTTGTTGAAGAATTAAACAAGGGAAGTGGGGTATCTTCATTTCAAGATTAGGATTATGCTAAGTCCGTCTTACCATTTTTAGAGATGTTTTATGATGTTACACTTCGCATCTCTGGATCCTCTTATGTCACAAGTAACTTATACATGAAAGAAGTGTTTGCTCTTGGAAGAAGGATTCAACAATATCATGATGATGATGATTTGAGCATAAGTCTTATGGCAAGTAAGATGAAATCAAAATACAATAAGTATTGGGGAAATGCAAAAACTATTAACATGTTGTTGTTAATTGCCGTAGTTCTAGATCCCTGCCATAAGTTGGATTATGTTGAGTGGTGCCTAGTTAATTCTTTTGGTGCGGAAGTGGGCGGTGAAGTGAAGACAAAGTTGTCTTCTTGTCTTCATTCACTTTATAATTTATATCAAGGTGCAGATGAAGGAAACTAAGATGATACCCTCTCCCAACCGAGTGCAAGTGATAAAGCCAAAGACATTTATGATATGGGGTTATATCGTCGATCAACCGGTGGCAAATCCAATCTTAAATCTGAGCTTGAACGTTATTTGAATGAAGACTGTGAGCCAGATGATAAGCCTTTGGATATTCTAGGATGGTGGAAGGCTAACTCGAATCGGTTTTCCGTCCTAGCAAATATGGCACGAGACATATTGGCTATACCAGTTTCAACAGTAGCTTCTGAGTCTGCTTTTAGTATGGGGGGAAGAATCATCGATCAATATCGTAGCTCATTGACTCCTAAGATGGTAGAAGCCCTTGTATGTACCGAAGATTGGCTTAAAGAAAATTTTTTCTCTTCTCTTGCACCTGAGAATTTCGAAGAGCTTGAAAAGGTCAAGCAAGGTAAATTGAATAAAATTAATTATGTAGATTCAAATGATGAATAAAAATTAAATTATTCCGTTAGTCTTTATAATTTTTTTAAATTTATAATTATAATTTTTTTTTGCAGATTTGATTTTATCAGAGGACATTACTTGTTCAGTGGGTCCAGGTTCAATTGCGCTTGAAGATGACTAGAAAGTCTTGATTGTTTATGTTTTCTTTAGTTATGTTCTAAACACTTAGATGGTAAAGATATTAGACTTGCTTTTCCATATATGATTAGACTTGGTTATGTTTATGTTTATGTTTGTGGCTATGTTTATGTTGGTTTGTTTGAGGCACAACTTATAGCAGTTGCAATGTCATTTTTGGATGGGGATATTGGTGTCAACAATTATAGTAGTTGGAATGTCATTTTTTAGCTTCAATGAGATTATATCCATAATGAATTTCATTATTTACAAATATTACTTGTATTATTTAGAAAGAAAAAAATTAATTTAGATTACAAAAATCAATTTTAAAAAAAAAGGTAAAAATTTGGGTTTTTGTATGTGAAAAAATTAATTTTTGTGTAAAAAATGGTTTTTGAATGTAAAAATAAATTTTTTGGTATAAACTGGTTTTTTGATGAAAAACCGTTTTTTATATAAAAACCGGATTTTCTATATAAAAAATGGTTATTTTTTAAAATCGTTTTTTTTTTAAAAATAACCGGTTAAAAACCGATTTTGACTTTTATTAACCGGTTAATAACCAATTTTATAATATAAAACCAATTTGGTTAATAACCAAGACTATATTTTTGGTTAACCAAAAAACTGGTTTGGTTTTTGGATTAACCAAACCATGAACACCCCTAGTGACTGCTTGTGCTTCGGTTCAAGGGTGTCGGAAGAGTACCCGTATGGATTGTGCGTTACAGCCACACCAGGATTCACCTGTGTTGATTTGCTTGAAATAGGTCTATGCATGTTCCTATGGCTCCAGAGGAATATCTTCCACCAGAGTCTCTTACTTCCAGAAGGAAGAACTTGGCTTGAGGAATGCCTTCTCAACATAACTCTATCAGCACTGCAGTGAGTCATCACAGACCTGGAGCTTTCAAGATTAGCAGCCACTTTACCTGCTGTAAGTTCCTGTAAATTCTTGAAAGATTGCGACTTTGAATCTGGGAATTGATGAATTGTATTACCGAGAACATAAGTTCTTTCCAAGTTTGAGCATGATCGAGTGAGTTTGGGAGAATCCCAGAAGGCCGTAAATTATTTCACCATTTCACCGTTAGGCTTGAATTTGGGTTTGGGCAAAATAAGGGCTTAGTATTAGAATTTTTTGTAGGGACTTAATTGTATTTTTAAATTATTAAGAATTTAAATGTCTGTAAAATAAAAAATTAAGGATATATTTGTCTCTTTATAAAAAATTTAAATATAATTATGTTTATATTGTGTAAATTGATTGGAACAAACCGAATCTAAGAATTATAATATGGACAATTAGGTTTATTATTTTTTTCTAATAAACTGATTTTATTCTGAATTATTAAAAAATAACTTATTAACCAGTTTAATAAAGATATCCAATCATATTATGACATGTATGAATGTCTTTAAAAAAAGACATTTTTTGTGTCTTTATGTAAGTGGCCTCCATTTATTTATGTCCGAGACCTATGCGTTATGCATCGGTTGTGTGCTTGTTCCCCTTTTTTTTATTTAAGGAAACGTTAAATCAAATCTAATCTAATATTAAATTATTAATAGAGAGTTGTAGAAGTAGAGAAAATTCAATGTGTCTTAAAGGTAAAAATTTGAGAGTTGAATTTATTATAGTGTTTTTTATGCAGAGTTTATTATATCATCTGTGATTTCTCATTCCATTTTTTTTTTCTGGATCACTGGAATTATGTATGAAGTAATATTAGTTTCAACGTCCTTAATATTTTCTAACAACTCTCCCTTTAACTTCTTATTTTAATGTTCATTTATTTTTTTTATCCATTCTTTGCTACATATATTTATTTTCTTTTCCTTCCTTCAGACAACTTTTTTTTTAATGTCAAGAAGAATGAAAAATTTTAAATTTAAATTTTAAATTAAAAAAATAAATGTATTTATAATTCCTTCGTCTATTATTTATTATATTTTTTTTAATCTGTCATCGTGATCACAGTGGTGACGGTAGAGAACACGATGACAGTTACAATTGCTACAACTGTGATAGGATGGGTCACATGACTTGAAATTGTAATAAAAAAAAAAGTGAATGTAGAGGCATGTATGGCAGTAATGGTAGACGCAAATTTGTTACTAACTATGAAAATTTTAGAAATTTTATAATGGACTGTCCAACAAAATCTTTGAAAATAAGGTTTGATCACTTTTGATTTTTAGAAATTTTCAATTTTAAGATTTTTCATTTGATGTTTTTCAAATTTTTGTCAGATCTACTATATTTTGAATTTTTGCATTTTTTTTAAATTATTTTTTTTTCCTTCATCAAATTCTACACTTTCAGTCAGATGTTCAATTATGAGATTTTAAGACACTAAACCTCATCCATTTCGGATAGTGAAAATTCAAAATATCTTGATAAAGAAAACTTGAGAATTGGATATTTTACAATATTTTTTATACAATTAATTTATTTGTAGTTTCTTCCATTGAATTTTTTTTTTTAAGTGAACTTTGCTTCTTATTTTTCATGACTTCTGACAATTTCTTCCTTCAATTAATTCCTTCCTTCAATTAATTCTCTTGCATCACCGATTATTTTTTATCCATTCTCTGCTTTAATATTTATTCCTTTTCATCTAACAAGTAATAAAAACTTGAAATTTAAAATTTAAAATGTGAATGTTTAAAAAGAAATATATCTATAACCCCAACATTCCAATGAACATCAAGGTAGTATGAGTTATAGTAGTGGATGAGGTGGCGACTGCTATAGTGGTGGAGCAGAATATAGAGATGGTGGTTATCAAGATGGTGATGGTAGATTTAAAGAAGAAAACAATTGAATAGAATAAATCAATGAAAAAAATTGAGCAACGATAATTTAGAGTACATACAGCAAAACTAGGAAAGCATAGAGCACATTAGCGGCGTGTAATTAAGGAATAAAATAAAAGTATGTGATTCACAATCATTATTTGAAACTTATATATGCAGCAATGTTGTTCATAAGCAATCGAACATTTGACTTTTTAGATAACACCTGAGTTTATTGAACACCATTCTCAGATCCCAAAGTGGAATTATGATGGATCTAACACCGAATAGACAACATGTGTAGATAGTGAAATATTCTTATAATAAGAATTCTCAAATTAATATTTTTATTACTTTTGCTATATACTATTGCATCGTCACAGGCTTAAAGGTTAATTTTAGTTTCTTAATTTGTTCCGTCCTCAAAAAATTTCCAAAGATCGGTGATAATATCTTGGTAAGAGTAGTTATGTGCCTTATATTTCTTAAGAAATGTGATGGCAATGGCATGTTGACCGAATTTGTATTATTATATTTGTGATTTTGCTTGATTGTGTGTGCTATTCATTTTTAATTTAAATCTGCTTATTTTTGGAATTGAGCCATATTATTTGTCTAATAAATATTATCATTTTTTGTGAGTATTTAACTAATAATAATTTGGATTTATATTTACAGATATTTTACACACAAAAAATATATAATTTGTATTTATGTTTACTAAGAATTTTATACACATAAATTAATATATTTTGTACTTAAATTTTTTATAATTTACATATATAAATTAATAAAATTTATTTATTAAAATAATTTAGTGACTAAATAATGATTAAAAATACTGGTTGCTAGCGCCCAAAAATTTCTTTTTAGAATTATTGTTGGCATATAAATGTTGTTTGGTTAATTCTTTTTTAAAGTTTTGTCTTTAAAGCTACTCACCTTGCTGAACCCGATTAATTGAAGGAATTAGAGTGAAGTGTTGACTATATTCTCATATATATATTGGGAGATTGTGTTTGAAGTTATCTTAGCTTGTTTTTCATGAAGTAACGATAGATAAAGTGGTTAGTTATAACATGGTCTAACTCTTTTTTTTTTTTTTGAGGAATTTGGATTCTTTAAATTATAAATTTGTATCTTAGAGGGTAAAATGTGATCTTTTACTTTTGAATAATTTTTTTCTTATATTTATTTTTGGTCCCACTTATAAAATAAATAATGAGAAATCACACTTTATTCTTTAAAATGAAATTTAAACTTTAGATAATTCAAATCCTTTTTTGAGTAGTTTCATTATTCTAAACGTTCTACATATTTGATTTTGCACTTTTTTTTCATGCTTAATTTTACACCTTTATTTTAATACTGATAAGATATAAACAGATGTGATTGGTACTCTAATTACTAATTGAATTGTTTTATAGTGAGTCTTAAGTTTTTCTAATTGCAATAAAAAGATTCACTTGAAATCACCTAACAAGAACAATGCACAAAATTTCCTATGGAAGTTCATCCTCATCGAGTTCCTAAGGTCGCAGTTCACATTTTGGAATATTGATGACTTAATGGAACTATCAGTTATTGAATCATCTAAAAAATTAAAAAATCTTTTCTGTCATATTATCTTTTATTTACTACTACTAATAATAATTATAATAAGTATGATTATGAGTAAATATTAAATAAATATTTATATCATTTGTATAAAATATTTTTAAGCATTTTAAATATTTTCTATTTAGTGAGATTTATGTATTTTGTATTAAGACTTTTTCTTTAACTCTCTGTCTTGCTATTCTTTGTAGGTGTAGTTGTATTATTTTTGCATCCATGAGGTTATGCAATTTATAAATGAACTATGATATATTAAGCATTTTTTTATTTCTTTTTCCCCTGTTAGGTAATTCAATCATAAATGAAGCGTTATATCTACTTAATATATTAAAATTAAATTTTTTCTCAACTAATAAAGGTGAGGTGTCGATTCTTCGTGATTTCATTTTCCCTCCAAAATGAATACAATTTTCTTTATTCTAAATTATTTTATAAAAAATATCTTTATTATAATTATATTATAATAATTAATATTTAACTAATAATACATAATTATACTAATTTAACAACATATCTTCATTATAATTATATCAAATCAATATTTAATGTATTTTTAAACTACTTATCAATTATTAATTAAAAATATTTTTAATCATTTTAATAATAATAATAATAGTAATAATAATAATAATAATAATAATGATATGATAATGGCACCGGTCTAATCATGATAAGAATATTTGATTCTTATCATAAAATGATCAAATCTTATGATAGTAATAACGCACATTGATTTTAAATATTTTTAGTTATTTTAATTATATTAATTTTAAAAATATTGATATAATTCTAATTTTTATTCATTATCTAATAATAATAATAATAATAATAATAATAATAATAATAATAATAACTTAAAAAACCCGTACATAAACTATTTCAATTACCCGTGTATTATTATTAAAATTCTATATATTCCTAAATATAAGTCTTGAAAAACACGACATACATGGCACGGGCTATTAGTGTAGAGTTGTTTAGGTTTATTTAGGAAGATATAATAGAATTTATATTTCTAAATTTTAATACATATATTTTTATTTTAATCTGTGTATATCAAGTATAATATTCTTATTCATTGTCCGAAATTTCTCTGATCATGATAGAAGATAATAATTTTAATCATGATATGACAAAATTATATAATTTTAATAAAATTAATATATGATGTGTAATTATTGTATATAATAAAAAATTATCTTAATAATAAGTAATTTACATATTTATTTTTGTTTTACTAAAGTCTATATAATAAAAAATTATCTTAATAATAAGTAATTACCTTAATAACAAAATTATATAGTAATCACTTCAGTATTTACTTTTTAGATCGCTCAATTTTCATTAAGCATAATAAAGACCACAAAAACCAATAAATCTTTGAGTTTTTCGTTATTCTTATATATAGACTTTATTTTTTTAATAATACAGTCTATATATATATTTATATCTGTTTTTTATATAACAATAATATTATATATACTTATATATCTCTTTTTTTAATTCTTTTCTAAAAATATTGGCATATAATTAATGTAAATAATATATATACTAAATAAATATCTCTATTGAATTAATTATAACGATTAATACAAGATAATAACATAAGAATAACCTAATTATAGCAAGAATTTGCATTAAAATTATTGACTAATAATTTGAATATGATTGATATAGTTAATTGATATAATAGATAATATTGAGAGTATGTAACACCGTAATATTCAAATCCTTATGCTCGAGTCATAAGTCAATGATATTACGATGGTACGACTCTCAAGTGGATTTTTAATATATAAATATAGGTAATTTCGAAAGGAGTATTAATCGAGAAGCCTGAAAAGAGTAGAAACAAAATCGTGAAGACGTATCACTCACGTTTCGACAACGAAAAGTTAAACTGTGAAGCCGAAAGCGATATACGGACAAGGCATAAAGGAGATTAAGAGATAGATAATAGATAGATATATATAACATAAGTAAATAGCCACTAGTCGCGACCCGCGAAGTTTAGGCCAGCTAGGGTACAGTATGAAAGTAGTTGACAACAGTATATCCTAATCTCTCCCAAAGAAAACACAAGAGCCTCTATAGGCAAGTTCAAAAGAGTTCAATACATAATATAATCTTTTCAAAACAAGGATGGAGAGATTCTAAGCAAAACACAAAGTAGAGAAAATAAAGATCTTCGCCGTCTCTCAGACGAACCACAGCTCACTTTTGAGCACCTGGACCTGTATCTGAAAAACAAGTGATATATACGGAATGAGAACCCCGGGCCCATGGGTTCCCAGTATGGTAAAAGTGCCAAATAAATACAATGCACTGCAATAAAAACTCACTAAGCATCCTAAACTCCTTTTCACCAAGTATCCAACCTAGATTCTCACTAATCCATAAATAGGCATCTGTCGTAAGGGGATACTAAATCTAGTTCATGTTACACATGTTTCCCAACTCGCTGATTCTTCCACGAATCAGACTCAGAAGCATAAGCAAAACCATCACCAGTTGTTCTGCCTCAGCAACTCTATATCAATACATCATACCCTCACCTGGAGCTAGTGAAATCACATCACTGCGTCTACCCAGTGGGCTCAAATTATCTCATTCAAAAATCATCATCATCATGTAATCGCATTATCAATTCATCTCATCAAGAACAGCCCCCAACATCCACCGACACCAACATGAGGGATCTCTCAGTTGTACAAACACAAGCAATACAGACAAGTAATACACAAATAAGGTACAAGTAGAACAAGTAGCACGTAATCAGGTAACATAGCATATATGATATAGAAATCCAAACCAAATAGGCAAACCCAAACAATTCAAACATATGCAAATGATGTATGCCTGCCCTATGGCTGATGATATCATCTGTCGGTTATATAGCCAACCCGACATGTCCTGGTAGCTAACCATTGGACAGAAACACCCCTTGCGGAGCAAGTAGGTTTGAGCTACAACCCCCTTGCTACTACCCGCTCAACCCAGAGCCAGTGGAACAACCACTACTGCGGCTACTACCCAGGCGGGTGTTTAAAGGCTCAACCTGGAGCGAGTGGATTCACCACTACTGCCGCTACTACCCAGGCGTCACAATCTCTGACCTGGAGCAAGTGGGACGAACCACAACCCTTGCTACTGCCCAGGTATCTTAAGCATTAACACGGAGCAAGCGGGACGAACCACAACCCTTGCTACTGCCCAGGTATCTCAAACATATACTCTTTCAATCTCAATTCATATTATCAATCCTCATTGTTATCAAATCTCAAACATTAACCTGGAGCATGTGGGACGAACCACAACCCTTACTACTACCCAGGTATCACAAATACATTCATTCAAAACTCCATAATTAAACTCATTTATCATAAACATCCTTTTCCGTCTCATACCCGGAGCAAGTGGACAACGCCACTGCCTACTACCCCGGGTTACACATCACATTTCAACATCTTCCATTATTATCCATTTAACACATTCATTCATTAATCATATATGCATTTATACTCAGCCATAATCAATAATGGTTTTGCCGTACCCCGGCAATAACTCAGCCATCCGGCTCATGGTTCAATCAAGAACCAGCCATTTATCAATAAATATAGCCTTTCGGCTCATGGCATACACGGTACTTCTACCATCATCCTCTATATCTCGTATAATCATCGTTGATCATCATTGATCATAACTTTTCCCCTTGCTTCACTCGCAAGTTACCACATCCCCTAACTCTTTTCTCATTGATAGCCATATCATAATGATTTAATACGTGAGGGGTGAGATCAGAGGCTTAGAAGTATGAGATTTAGTTTTTAAAACTCAAAAATCAACTTTGGGATGAAAACAGGGCCACGCGTACGCGTAATCCACGCGCACGCGTGGATGGCCACAAAGCTCATCGACGCGTATGCATCATACACGCGGACGCGCGGATTGAAACACATCCAGACGACGCGTACGCGTCAGCCACGCATACGCGTGGGTGCATTTGCACCCTAGGCACAAAACTGGCACAACTCTGGCACAACTCTCGGGAAAATGGCTGGGCATTGGGTGCAGCACATCGACGCACACGTGCACACCACGCGCACGCGTGGATGGTGCCTTCTTGAAAAACGACGCGCACGCGCCAAGTGCGCCTACGCGTGGAGGGTCATTCTGCTAAAAATTTTCTAAGTTAAAAGCTGCAGAATTCACAAATTCAACCCCCAATCTTCCAACGGACATAACTTTCTCATTTTAAATCGTTTTTCACCCGTTCTTCGAACGGCATGGACATCCCGGATCCAATTTTATTTCTAAACAAGTTTGGCACAAAACGGAGATCTAGAGTCCAAGTTATGTCCCATCAAAGTATGCCCAAAAACCATGTTTTTCATACAAAACCACAAAGTGCCATTTTCAAAACAAGCCATTTTCAACCCTTTTTAAAATCAACCAAAACATGCTAGTTTCAACCCTTTTTGAAATCAATCAAAATATACCAAAAATCAACATCAAGCCTCCTCAACTCATACATTAATACTTTACCACGATTCACAAAACCGCCATATAACCAACTTTATCCATTTCAAACAAATGGCCAAATTACAAACATATCAACATGTCATACATCCTTCCTCATCCCAATTTCCAACAATACTATTTCCAATCGGTCATCATTATACATAATCAATATCATACTCACTATCACGTGGTTTCACCCACAAATCAACCTTAATCATTCCTCAAGCATATATCACAACATACACATCTCTCATGCATTATCATACCATCAAGGCATCAATAATCATACTCACATACATGACCACATAATATATCTCAACCAAAATCCAACATACTTCATCTATATAATTTCACCCAAAATTACCAATTTTCACACTTCAACTCCTCAAACCTCAATATTCAATAACCAACCCAATCATTCATATATTCATTATCTAAAATTCATCCAATCACTTGTGTCATCATACAATGCACACATCAACTTACCTTCCTTACCTCTTTCCGGCCTCCGGCCCAAAATTTACGGCCTCCGGCCCAATTTCACAATTTAAATGCATAAATCACAAATCAATACTCATTACCCAAAACATCAAATTTTCAATACACCAAGCATACAAGGCCACACAATTCTCAACCCAATCATTAATTCACATTACATACCAACTATGCATATTAGCACCAACCATTTACACAATCCAAACTTAATCCTAGGGGCATCTAGCCTAGGAATTCTCATCACACCACACGGTACTTAAATAAAACTTAAACCGTACCTCTTGTAGCCAAATCAATTGAGCCTCTTCTTTGGAAGTCTCCACCAACCTTAGCCCTAAGCCTCACCAAAGCTCCTCAAGCAACACCAATCTCTCAATTGTGCACCAAAACCATCAAATGCACTAACATAACCAATATCATATTCATACATCAACCTAGGGCTCATAAAGATGATAAATCACAATGGTTTGAGCACTTCTTACCTCAGCCCATATGAAGTAGGGATAGAACCCACTTAGAATCCATGTTGGAGTATCCCTAAACACCCAAAATCACAAGATTTCAACACTAACTTTCCAAAAACGTGTAACAGTGGGGAATTTCGAAAACTGGGCAGAGATAAATGGAATACTCACCACAAAACTTAGATAAAATTGTAGAGAATGAGAAGAGCGACGCGTGGCCGCAAACGGCTCGTCAATCGGAGCTCCGTAGCTCAAGTTATGGTGGTTTGAAGGTCAAAGAGAGTTAGGTTTTCTCTCTTCTCTTATCTCTTCTCAATTCAGCGCCCAACACTCATTCTTTAGGGCAAAATGAGCTGAAATGCTCATAACTAATGTTTATATATGTTGGGTCTTGGGCCCACTTAGGCCCAGTTCACTTATTTTTGTCTGTTGGCCCAATTTTGGACCAAAACCTTTAAGATTAGCGTTCTAAATCGCACTTCAAATATTTCTACCTCCCCTAATTATAATTCCTCATTTCTTAATCTTATTTACTCATAATCAATTTCTTCAGTTGTAGTACCAGACAAATCTCAACCGGTACTGCCGGTCAAAATTTCACTGCGCGCTTTTACGCAGAAAACTATGTTTTCCGACTCAGAAAAATTCACTGAATCCAAATATCATATTTAAATCATCAAATTCCAATTGCCAAATCTTCCACCCATATTCGCTCCTACTTAACTTGTTATTTAATTAATTTTGGTTAGACCGGGTATTACATTCTACCCTCCTAACAGAAATTTTCGCCCTCGAAAATTCCATCTGTCACTACAAGCACGCGAGCATAGTCTTCCTTTACATCAAACGCATAACAGTTCCAAGGTCCTTTTACTCTGCGCGCTTCCGTTGCCGCACTCTGATTTCTCTATTCCTGAGGGCCTCGGTCGTTCGTTCAACGCCGACCAACAGCCTCGTTCCTTACTTTTACCGTCTCATCAACTCACACCCTATTAAATCTCAAATCATGTTATCAATAATATTGCCATCATCGTTAATCATAGCCATTATCCCACATCACTATAATCAATCAAAGCTTTCTTCGTTCTTAGAATTCAATGAGTTTGGACTAGCAAGCTGACAAACTCTTAAGAATCCGCTTTCCTTTACTAATCTATAAAAGCTTTCGAGACACATCTCTTTTGTTGAAGTTACTCAGATCAAAATCATTTTCAAAAACATAACCAAATATTCCTTCAAATTCTTGGGAAAATTTTTCAACAGCACCTCCCCAAAAATTGGAGTTTACCACCCATCACGGGTTCCCTCAAACCAATCTCAGTACCGCATCAGCATTGCAATTTAAAGGTTTCCAAACGATTTCTCTGAAACCGATCATTACAAATCTTGATCTAAATCCAAGGTCACCATGACCAAACATCATAGCACTCATCTCTCGAACACAATAACTTGCACTCAATCATCATCTAAATCCGACTACGCATCAATGATAATTTCCTCATCCGTTTCAGAACCATTAAGGCTCACAGCCGCAATTAATTCCAATTATCGAGAATCAGTATCTGTATAAGCTCACTAAAATTTTAAGTACTCAAAGCATAAAGCATTTCTAATCATACCCCACTTTCCTTATTATTACCATACTATGCTAACACTTTTAGCAAGCTTCCGCTATGCCACTTTGATTTCTCATCAAGTATTAGCTCCATCACTTATTTCCTCAAGTACCCAACCACAACTTAGCATGACTGGCATTTCAAATCAACGTTTCCAAATCCATCATTTAGGACCATTCCTTATCTATTTAAATCAAAGGAACTAAAAGTCACGGGTTCAATCCGTTTCACCAAAAATCCAAAAATTAACCAACTATATAACAAACACAACACATCATTCTCAACAGAAAATCATTTACATCACAGGCATTTATCCATTTGTATTAAGGCAAATCCTTACTCGGACCATCCGGTTTGCTTCTCAGTCTAATATTAAGCTTGACATTCCCAGTTTTACTGTATAGGCGGTATTATAAAATCACGCACTGTCCTTTAAGCTTGATGATAATAATTACCTCAATCTTACTGTCGCAATCGGCCCGCATCCTGACTCTCTCCTTGTTGGCAATTTCTTGATACATGCCCTGGTAACCCGCACTTGTAACATACACCTAACCCCAATCGGCACGGCCTATTTGGGTGATGACTTCCATATCTTTGACAGCTCGAAACATCAGAAGAAGTCGCTGTTCGCTTTCCCTTACCGTTTCTTTGGGACTCCTCACTCGTTGCAAAGTTATTCCGTCCTTGGGGAAAGTGTTGTATGTATCCTCCCTCCTTAAACTCTCGACCCCTTGGTGCAAATCCTTGGTTGTGCTCTCTATGACTTCCTTTCTCTGCAACCATCCTCTTCACACACTCTTCAACAATTCTGCTTTTATTCACCAACTCTGAAAAAGTTCGGATCTCCATTGGTCCCACTGAACTCAAGATGTCGCTCCGGAGCCCTCCTTCATACTTAATGCATTTCCATTCCTCGAAGTCTCCTGGAGCTCCCTGACACATGCGGAAAAACCTGAATAGCTCCTCAAATTTGTCTGTATACTCAGATACAGACATAGCACCTTGCTTCAACTGTAGTAACTCCAATTCCTTGGCTGTCCTGGCAGAATTTGGAAAGTACATCTTATAGAATTCCACCTGGAAGGCATCCCAAGTGATAAGATCATTCCCCTGTTGTAGGAGACGTCGAGCCCCTTGCCACCAATGTGATGCTTCCCTCGTGAGCAGATAGGTAGCAAATTCAACACACTGCTCCTCGGGTACTAATTGCGCTTGCAACGCTTGCTCCATAGCCTGAAACCAGGTATCAGCCTCAGTCGGATTGGTGGTTCCCTTGAACTTAGGTGGGTTAACCTTTAAGAAAGTTGCCAGTGTCATCGGGCCCTGAGCTTCCCTTCCGCCATTGCCATTATTGTTTATCTGTTGCCCAAGGGCCTCCGCAGTGGCCTGCATAGCAGCAGCCATATTCTCAAATGCCGCCATAAGGTTTATCGGGTTATTCGGGTTGATTTCCGGTCCCTGTGTACTAGTACGATCTCTCTCACGTCCCCGACCGGGTCCACGAGGCGCCATCTGGTTCCTATACACACCAAACAATCGATATCAAGTTGATTAGTCTCAATATCGGAAGTATAGTGCTTCAAAGTACCAAAGGTACACTCATGGACTTCATGCTAGATGTATCGGTTAGATACCCTAACTAGCACAGGCACAGACTCAGAGTATGCATTGAAGCATAAGCAGTTCCATCCCTCAGGCTCACGAGGACGAACTGCTCTGATACCATAATGTAACACCCTAATATTCAAATCCTTATGCTCGAGTCATAAGTCAATGATATTACGATGGTACGACTCTCAGGTGGATTTTTAATATATAAATATAGGTAATTTCGAAAGGAGTATTAATCGAGAAGCCTGAAAAGAGTAGAAACAAAATCGCGAAGACGTATCACTCACGTTTCGACAACGAAAAGTTAAACTGTGAAGCCGAAAGCGATATACGGACAAGGCATAAAGGAGATTAAGAGATAGATAACAGATAGATATATATAACATAAGTAAATAGCCACTAGTCGCGACCCGCGAAGTTTAGGTCGGCTAGGGTACAGTATGAAAGTAGTTGACAACAGTATATCCTAATCTCTCCCAAAGGAAACACAAGAGCCTCTATAGGCAAGTTCAAAAGAGTTCAATACATAATATAATCTTTTCAAAACAAGGATGGAGAGATTCTAAGCAAAACACAAAGTAGAGAAAATAAAGATCTTCGCCGTCTCTCAGACGAACCACAGCTCACTTTTGAGCACCTGGACCTGTATCTGAAAAACAAGTGATATATACGGAATGAGAACCCCGGGCCCATGGGTTCCCAGTACGGTAAAAGTGCCAAATAAATACAATGCACTGCAATAAAAACTCACTAAGCATCCTAAACTCCTTTTCACCAAGTATCCAACTTAGATTCTCACTAATCCATAAATAGGCATCTGCCGTAAGGGGATACTAAATCTAGTTCATGTTACACATGTTTCCCAACTCGCTGATTCTTCCACGAATCAGACTCAGAATCATAAGCAAAACCATCACCAGTTGTTCTGCCTCAACAACTCTATATCAATACATCATACCCTCGCCTGGAGCTAGTGAAATCACATCACTACGTCTACCCAGGGGGCTCAAATTATCTCATTCAAAAATCATCATCATCATGCAATCGCATTATCAATTCATCTCATCAAGAACAGCCCCCAACATCCACCGACACCAACATGAGGGATCTCTCAGTTGTACAAACACAAGCAATACAGACAAGTAATACACAAATAAGGTACAAGTAGAACAAGTAGCACGTAATCAGGTAACATAGCATATATGATATAGAAATCCAAAACAAATAGGCAAACCCAAACAATTCAAACATATGCAAATGATGTATGCCTGCCCTATGGCTGATGATATCATCTGTCAGTTATATAGCCAACCCAACATGTCCTGGTAGCTAACCATTGGACAGAAACACCCCTTGCGGAGCAAGTAGGTTTGAGCTACAACCCCCTTGCTACTACCCACTCAACCCAGAGCCAGTGGAACAACCACTACTGCGGCTACTACCCAGGCGGGTGTTTAAAGGCTCAACCTGGAGCGAGTGGATTCACCACTACTGCCGCTACTACCCAGGCGTCACAATCTCTGACCTGGAGCAAGTGGGACGAACCACAACCCTTGCTACTGCCCAGGTATCTTAAGCATTAACACGGAGCAAGCGGGATGAACCACAACCCTTGCTACTGCCCAGGTATCTCAAACATATACTCTTTCAATCTCAATTCATATTATCAATCCTCATTGTTATCAAATCTCAAACATTAACCTGGAGCAAGTGGGACGAACCACAACCCTTACTACTACCCAGGTATCACAAATACATTCATTCAAAACTCCATAATTAAACTCATTTATCATAAACATCCTTTTCCGTCTCATACCCGGAGCAAGTGGACAACGCCACTAGCTACTACCCGGGGTTACACATCACATTTCAACATCTTCCATTATTATCCATTTAACACATTCATTCATTAATCATATATGCATTTATACTCAGCCATAATCAATAATGGTTTTGCCGTACCCCGGCAATAACTCAGCCATCCGGCTCATGGTTCAATCAAGAACCAGCCATTTATCAATAAATATAGCCCTTCGGCTCATGGCATACACGGTACTTCCACCATCATCCTCTATATCTCGTATAATCATCGTTGATCATCATTGATCATAACTTTTCCCCTTGCTTCACTCGTAAGTTACCACATCCCCTAACTCTTTTCTCATTGATAGCCATATCATAATGATTTAATACATGAGGGGTGAGATCGGAGGCTTAGAAGTATGAGATTTAGTTTTTAAAACTCAAAAATCAACTTTAGGATGAAAATAGGGCCACGCGTACGCGTACTCCACGCGCACGCGTGGATGGCCACAAAGCTCATCGACGCGTATGCGTCATACACGCGGACGCATGGATTGAAACACAGCCAGACGACGCGTACGCGTCAGCCACGCGTACGTGTCAGCCACGCGTACGTGTGGGTGCATTTGCGCCCTAGGCACAAAACTGGCACAACTCTGGCACATCTCTCGGGAAAATGGCTGGGCATTGGGTGCAGCACATCGACGCACACGCGCACGCGTGGATGGTGCCTTCTTGAAAAATGACGCGCACACGCCAAGTCCACCTACGCGTGGAGGGTCATTCTGCTAAAAATTTTCTAAGTTAAAAGCTGCAGAATTCACAAATTCAACCCCCAATCTTCCAACGGACATAACTTTCTCATTTTAAATTGTTTTTCACCCGTTCTTCGAACGGCATGGACATCCCGGATCCAATTTTATTTCTAAATAAGTTTGGCACAAAACGGAGATCCAGAGTCCAAGTTATGTCCCATCAAAGTATGCCCAAAAACCATGTTTTTCATACAAAACCACAAAGTGCCATTTTCAAAACAAGCCATTTTCAACCCTTTTTAAAATCAACCAAAACATGCTAGTTTCAACCCTTTTTGAAATCAATCAAAATATACCAAAAATCAACATCAAGCCTCCTCAACTCATACATTAATACTTTACCACGATTCACAAAACCGCCATATAACCAACTTTACCCATTTCAAACAAATGGCCAAATTACAAATATATCAACATGTCATACATCCTTCCTCATCCCAATTTCCAACAATACTATTTTCAATCGGTTATCATTATACATAATCAATATCATACTCACTATCACGTGGTTTCACCCAGAAATCAACCTTAATCATTCCTCAAGCATATATCACAACATATACATCTCTCATGCATTATTATACCATCAAGGCATCAATAATCATACTCACATACATGACCACATAATATATATCTCAACCAAAATCCAACATACTTCATCTATACAATTTCATCCAAAATTACCAATTTTCACACTTCAACTCCTCAAACCTCAATATTCAATAACCAACCCAATCATTCATATATTCATTATCTGAAATTCATCCAATCACTTGTGTCATCATACAATGCACACATCAACTTACCTTCCTTACCTCTTTCCGGCCTCCGGCCCAAAATTTACGGCCTCCAGCCCAATTTCACAATTTAAATGCATAAATCACAAATCAATACTCATTACCCAAAACATCAAATTTTCAATACACCAAGCATACAAGGCCACACAATTCTCAACCCAATCATTAATTCACATTACATACCAACTATGCATATTAGCACCAACCATTCACACAATCCAAACTTAATCCTAGGGGCATCTAGCCTAGGAATTCTCATCACACCACACGGTACTTAAATAAAACTTAAACCGTACCTCTTGTAGCCAAATCAATTGAGCCTCTTCTTTGGAAGTCTCCACCAACCTTAGCCCTAAGCCTCACCAAAGCTCCTCAAGCAACACCAATCTCCCAATTGTGCACCAAAACCATCAAATGCACTAACATAACCAATATCACATTCATACATCAACCTAGGGCTCATAAAGATGATAAATCACAATGGTTTGAGCACTTCTTACCTCAGCCCATATGAAGTGGAGTATCCCTAAACACCCAAAATCACAAGATTTCAACACTAACTTTCCAAAAATGTGTAACAGTGGGGAATTTCGAAAACTGGGCAGAGATAAATGAAATACTCACCACAAAACTTAGATAGAATTGTAGAGGATGAGAAGAGCGACGCGTGGCCGCAAATGGCTCGTCAATCGGAGCTCCGTAGCTCAAGTTATGGTGGTTTGAAGATCAAAGAGAGTTAGGTTTTCTCTCTTCTCTTCTCTCTTCTCAATTCAGCGCCCAACACTCATTCTTTAGGGTAAAATGAGCTGAAATGCTCATAACTAATGTTTATATATGTTGGGTCTTGGGCCCACTTAGGCCCAGTTCACTTATTTTTGTCTGTTGGCCCAATTTTGGACCAAAACCTTTAAGATTAGCGTTCTAAATCGCACTTCAAATATTTTTACCTCCCCTAATTATAATTCCTCATTTCTTAATCTTATTTACTCATAATCAATTTCTTCAGCTGTAGTACCAGACAAATCTCAGCCGGTACTGCCGGTCAAAATTTCACTGCGCGCTTTTACGCAGAAAACTATGTTTTCCGACTCGGAAAAATTCACTGAATCTAAATATCATATTTAAATCATCAAATTCCAATTGCCAAATCTTCCACCCATATTCGCTCCTACTTAACTTGTTATTTAATTAATTTCGGTTAGACCGGGTATTACAGAGTATATATAGCAATTATATCAATTATAATAATAATTCACGTGACTTCATATTCAATAATTTGAATTATAATTGTGACCTAATTATACTTGAATATTATTTAATTTTAAATGTTTTATAAGTAAAAGTTATTATCACGTGAATTATCATCATTATTCAATAATAATAATAATAATTTTGAATTAATATAATTGATATAATTGATATAGTTCTAATTCTCATTCATATGTAATAATTTTATCAATATATATTCACAATTTTAATCAGTATATAATAATAATAATAATAATAATAATAATAATAATAATAATAATAATAATAATAATAATTATATGGATATAAGATTAATTAGTTAACAAATTAAATTTTTATTATAGAGTTTTGTTTTCCACTCAAATTTTTAATCATGAATGATTTTCTTTTTTATATTTACAATAAATTTTGAATATGAAAAAAAAATAGTATTGATTGTTATCTATTTTATTCATTTACAATCATAATTAAATTTGATATAATTATAGTAAGTTTCTATAATTATAACAATTTAAACCTGCTTCATATATAGCAATAATATTATACATATTTAAACCCGTAGCGTGTGCTTGCCATCGCCGACCCGTTCTAGAACCGCTGTCATTGCGTCTTACCACTCCGTCTCTGCGTGCGCCCTTTCGACATTTCAGAACAGCTATTCGTTCGATTTTTTTTATCTTACACCTTTGTCCTCCTCTTCATTATATTTTTGTCTCTATTGATATACTATTAGTTTTGGCTCATTTGAAAATAATTTGGCAAAGTGTTCTTCATTTTGAAGGTATAATGTTATTATTCTTTGTGTAATGCAAGCGAAAATGGGAGTCTCAAATACAACATATAATTCTGTGTTGATGATCAATGCTGATTTGGAAGAAGTTAAAATATTTAGACAAAGGTTAGAATTTTTGTTGGTTTATTAAAATTACAGTTATATTGTAAGTATAGCTGTGTATGGTTGCATCTTCAACATTCTAATGCAAATTTTATTTTGTGTGAATAAAGGATAATGGTTACTGAGACAGGGACACTAACACCAGTTGCACGCATTGAGAAAAGAACTCCATATTCAGAAGAAGATGATTTTTTGAATAAGACTCCATACAAACCAATTTCTGAGATTAGGAATCTTATAGAGGTTTTTATATAACTTGATTAAATTCTAAAAATTTTTTATACCATATTTTTTTATGGAGTATAATCATTTGGTGACACTGTTTTAATTGATTGAACTACTGAATTTCAGAAAACGGTTTGTGTGATCATTGGAGAAGTGAAGGATTTTTCTTTAGGAAAGTGTTGGTGGTACAAGAGTTGCAATGTTTGTCTTTTGGCTATGAGAGAAGAAGGAGATGGTTACAAATGTTATAGGTGCAAAGCTGAATCACAGAATTTTACTTTAAGGTGTGCATTATTTGTGAAATAATTAAATGAGATTCGCGATAATATATTTTTTCTTTATTTATAGGTATTCACTAAATTTGATGGTTGCTGATGAAGAATCTTATGCATCATTCATCGTATATGAAATTGTTTATAATTAAAAAGATTATGTTTAATTGTTGAATAGTCCAAGTATAATCGGAGTTAATTTAGTTTATTTGTTTATTAATATAATTGATTGAAAGCATAAATGATAAATAAGACAAGCAAATAATTAGAAAAATAAAATGTTAGTAATTACTTAAAATAGATAACAAAATAAGTTATAAGGTATTATTTTATTTAAATTATTAATAATTAAAAGAATAAAAGGTCAGTAATTATTTTTAAAATAGACATTAAATTTAGTTTTATGGTACTAATTTATTTGATTTGTTAATAAAATTTTATAATTTTCAGATTTATATTATCTACTCAATTTATGTATTTTATTCTATTCTACTTTAACAAAAAATTGAGATGTGCATTTTTAATTATTTATTTAGAAAGTTTAGCAAAATGAGTTATATCAATTATAATTAATTATCGATAATTGATTGTATTAATTTGTAAAATAAATAATGTATAATAAATGTTGTGAAATTAATTATAATAAATTGATAATTAATAAATAAAAATTGAAAGAGACTTTTTTTATTATTTTTTAATGACTACACATTTTTATAATTTTACTTTTCCTCTATCTCTTCCTTTCACGTTTATTTCTTTTAATTTATTGAACTAAATCAATTATACTAATTATTTGTATTAACTAATTAAATATTTTTTAATGGGTTATTATAACTGTGCCTTTAGACCATAGGTTAAAAATATTATAAAAAATATTTAATAAAAATTGTTAAAAAATAAATATTTTTAAAATTTGTCCTTAAGACACAAATTAATTAACTAAATTATTTTTTAATTTAATGTATTTGATTCATTCAATTGTATTAATTATAACTAATCAATTATGTAATTTGATTTTATTAGGATAAATATTTTATCATTTAATATTTTATTTGATTCATTAAATTACATTAATCATAACTTCAAATATTTGATTTAATTAGAATAAATATCAAATTATTTTAAATTTTATTTGTTTGATTCATTAAACCAAATTAATTATAACTAATTTATTATTTAATTTGATAGAGATAAATATTAAATTATTTAATAAATAATATATAAAATAATGAAATTAATGAACTCAATTAATTCAATTTATTATCTTATTATTTTATATATTCCTTTTCTTTTTACCTATTTTGTATTTCAGGTAAAATATTTATATTTTTTTCTGTTTTTTTATCTTAATTTTGCTAATATTTTTCTATAATTTTATTTTATTTTAATTCTTTTTTATTTATTTTGCTTAATAATTCTTAAGAGTATTATTATTTTATTTAAAGATAATTAAAAAATTTTATAATATTTTTATTTTTAATAAGATCGTATTTTAGTTTTTCTCTTTCATCCTTTCTATTAATTAATTATATTAATTTTCTATTATAATATATTTTTTATCTACTCCACACATTCTTTTTTCTATCTTATTTTACTATTTTTAATTACTCTTTTTACTTTATTTTTAATTATTTATTTTACTTTTACTTCTCATATATAGATTTATTATAATTCATCACAGGTTCTTTTTGAATTTAAGTGATTTTTTAGGTTATATTTTATCATTGATGCTTTTATTTTGTTTAGTGTGTTTTTTTGAGTCTGTGTTTAATATAATAATTTGTACATATCTATTCTATTATATAAAAATTAAATTTTTGCAGTTAATGATAAAACTGTCGTGACATGTTTCTGATGGTATTTTTCAATTTATTTCTTTTAACTCATTAAATTCAATTTATTATAATAAATTAATTATATCAACTAATTGATTTAGTTAATTATTTAAATATCATACAATTTATGATAATTTCTATCAACCAATTAATTGTAATTCAAATTGAATGATTATTTTGTTACGAAATTATTATTTTCTAATTTATTTATGGGCAATACATATAATAATTTTAATCGTAAATTAAGCTATTTTATATTAAATGACTTATATAATGGTCATCTAATTTATTATCATAAATGTTGAATTAAATAAGTCATTATTACTTTTGATTTAGAATTCAATGAGAATAAAAGTAATGAAATTAATGAACTTAATTAATTCAATTTATTATCTTATTATTTTATATATCCCTTTTCTTTTTCTCTATTTTGTACTTCAAGTAAAATATTTATAATTTTTTATTTTTATTTTTTATCTTAATTTTGCTAATATTTTTCTATAATTTTGTTTTATATTAATTTTTTTATTTATTTTATTAATAATGCTTAAGGGTATTATTATTTTATTTAAAGATAATTAAAACTTTTTGTAATATTTTTATTTTTAATAAGATCGTATTTTGATTTTTCTCTTTCATCCTTTCTATTAATTAATTATATTAATCTTTTATTACAATATATTTTTTATTTACTCCACACATTATCTTTTTTATCTTCTTTTATTATTTTTAATTGCTCTTTTTACTTTATTTTTAATTATTTATTTTACTTTTACTTCTCATATATAGATTTATTATAATTCATCACAGGTTCTTTTTGAATTTAAGTGATTTTTTAGGTTATATTTTATCATTGATACTTTTATTTTGTTTAGTGTATTTTTTTAATCTGTGTTTAATATAATAATTTATAATATCTATTCTATTATATAAAAATTAAATTTCTAGAGTTAATAATAAAATTGTCATGACATGTTCCTGATGGTATTTTTCAATATATTTCTTTTAATTCATTAAATTTTATTTATTATAATAAATTAATCATACCAACTAATTGATTTAGTTAATTATTTAAATATCATACAATTTATTATAATTTCTATCAATCAATTAATTGTAATTCAAATTGAATGATTATTTTGTTACGAAATTATTATTTTCTAATTTATTTATGGACAATACATATAATCCTTTTAATCGTATAATGGTCGTCTAATTTATTATCATAAATGATGAATTAAATAAGTCATTATAACTTTTGATTTATAATTAAATGAGAATAAAATCAGAGATACTATTTTATTTGGCCTTTAGGGTTTAATGGATGTCACACTCAAATATAAATAGTGACTTCCAAATTTTGGTCTCCAACACATCAAAGCCACCTCCGTAACTCTTTTTCCATAAAAGGAATTGCGATTCAACTCTAACAAGGATACATAAGGTTTTCAAAGAATAAGGGAATAGTCTGAATTTGCACGAATTCTAAATGTTCGAACTTACGATGTTGTTTCAGTTGGTTGTCGTTACGAGAATGACTCTAATCTATACATGTATAAGGACTAGAATAGATTAAATATTATTTAAGTAATTTATTTCTAATATTAGTATTTGATTAAATTAGTTTTAGAGAAATTTAAATTATTGTTGACTTGATGTATATATCACGAGTTCACGACTATTCTTTTTGAATATATTATTTTTACATTTTTTAATATAAAGTTTCTTTTTTTCTGATTTTTAAGTTTATTTTCTTTCTTATATATGTGTATCACCTTTTTTTCTATTTTATATTTCAGACTAGTAATATAATTATTAAAAAAATATATTTACAAAAAAATAAATATTAAAACATCACTATTTACAGAAAAAGGAAAGATACGTGAAAAAAAAAGAAAAATAAAAAACTAAAACATCATTATTAGAAAAAAACTGTTAATATGCATATGAATGGAGTTGAGATTGAAAAATATATATAGATATAAAAAATAAAAAATTATTGCACGAGTGTACAATAAAAAATAATTATATATATAAAATAAAATAATTATAATAAAAAATAATTAATATACGTGATTTAAATGTTTTTAATAACTGATAACATAGAGTTTAATAAAATATAATTCATATGTTTATATATATATATATATTACAAAAAGGGAAGGCAGAGGTAGTCCTTTGAATGGCGAAACGAAGGGCTAAATAGTGCCAGTGATTCTCTGAGCCGGTCTAGATTTTCTACGCCTCGAGAAACAGGTCGAGATAGATGACAACACTCTTTTCCTCTCTTCCTTACCGGGAGGGCGCTAAGCTAGTTCATCCGCATCTGTTGTCGTAAGGTCTTGGTCCTTTAACATTAAAGATGGGCTGGAGTTAGCATGTGATTAGTTCGAGGCGCTAGCTTTACTAATTGGAGTAGGAGTGGTGGTACTTACTTTCGTTCTTTGGTGGTTTGTATCCATTTTAATATATATATAAAGAGAGAGAAAAGAAGAGAAAATTATTTAACAAAATTAATATATACGTATACATAAATAAAAAATTATTATAATTTATAAAAATTACACGTGAATTTTTTTTTCTCTCAAATAAATTTATTCTAATTATATTATAATTAGCTCATGAAGAATGCATGATTATAGTAATTTAAGAAAATATATTCATTATAATTATATAAAATCAATATTCAATGCGTTATTAAACTACTTATCAATCATTGATATTTTTAATCATTCTAATTATATCAATTGATATAGTTCTAATTCTTATTCAAGTGTAATAATTTTATTAGAAGATATATAGTTGATGCACATATTAATAGTGATCCATTTAATTTGATATTAATTAGTGGATAATAATAATAATAATAATAATAATAATAATAATAATAATAATAATAATAATAATAATAATAATAATAATAATAATAATAATAATAAAAGGTCTACACGGTACATACATTATATTTTAAAAAAGTTAAATATATTTTTAAAAAAATTAGGGTATCAATAATTAATTGTGATTAATATCAATACTAATAATTAATTCTTATAATTATTTTTATACTACTAAAGGCTACATATAAATTGTATTTTTTTTTAGAATAAAAAAGATTGTGATTCATAATATTTTCGTAAAATTATATCGTATGGACACAAGATTAATTAGATAACAAATTGAATTTTAATTAATATGTTTTATTTTCTACTCATATTTTTTTATTAATTATTTTACTTTTTATATTTACAGTAAATATTAAATATAAAAAAGAAAAAAATAATATTAAATGTTATCTATTTTATTTATTTAGAGTCATAATTAAACTTGATATAATTATAGCAAGTATTTAGAATTAATAATAACATGATATTATAATTTTAAGTTATATAATATAATAAAAAATATGGCAATTTATATATGCTTCCTATATAGCAGTAATATTATATATATTTATATATCTCCTCTTTTAGTTATTTCCTAAAAATATTGGCATATAATTAATGTAGATAACACATTTATATTGAGTAAGTATCTCTATTGAATTAATCATAAAGGTTAATAAAATATAATGGGCATAAATTTTACCTAGTTGTAGCAAGTATTTCCATTAAAAATATTTGCTAATTATTACCGTGTATAATTAGTATATATATATATATATATATATATATATATATATATATATATATATATATATATATATAATAGTAAATTGTTACAATTATTTATCATTTAAAAAATTCGTACCTCAAACATAGATCTTCTTCTGTTTATTATTTTTCATACCTAAGGGTTACTAATTACGATTCTATCAACAGTGTTACCTATGATAGATTATGTAATGAAACAATTTGAAAACTAAAGGCAAGAATTATAAGGTTATGGAAAGTCTCATCTAAATTTGAATTTGACAAGAACACGATGACTTACATAGAAATGGTTCTCATGGATGATAAGGTAAGTTGATTATTTTCCATGATTTTTTTAATTGATGCTAGGTCCATTTTATAAATATTTTTTGTTTATATTTTAAGTTTATTTGATAAGTAAACCCTTGCACAAATCAAAGATAGTGCGATTTTATAGATTTATAAGTGTTAATAGCCTTTATATTTAATTTGTTTTATACTGTGATAATAGCTAATATATTTGTTGGTGGATTTAACAATTACTATATTATTTATGATCACATTCAGTATATATGTGTGATTTATTGAAGAAAGTAGATTATTAAAACCGATTAATAACTATTTTAGAATTAATCTAATTAACACTAGATTAAAAAAATAAACAATGCATAACATGTTATTTTTTATTAATCAAATTATTATAATTTAAATTAATTTAAAAAAATAATTATTAAAAGAGAGTCACACTCTATTAACTACATGAATGATTAAAAATTTCAATAACTCGTTACTTTTTAGTATTTTCTTATGATTATCTTTTAGTGTGTTGTTTCTAATGATTAAATTTTGAGAAATTGTCATTCTAAATGTAGGAACATAGGAAGTAATTTCTAAATACATAAGAATAGTGAAAAATGAATTACAACAATCACTTTTACAAAAGGTAATAATATAAGTGAGTAACATAATAACGTTAGATTTGCAAAAATGTATATATTAAAATTTAGGGTTGACTAAAAAACCTTCAAGGTGTGTTTCAAGTGAGTCATATATTTTTATTTTCCATCCTAAATTATTTTAATTCCTCACTATTACGTGACATTCTTTGAGAAATTTTAATTAGTTTAAATATTAAATACCCAGTTATAATAAGCTATTTTATCAATTAATTTCTTTTAAAGAATGAAGGTGTATGTGATCTATTAACTTCATATATAAAACATTTAATCACTAATATATATATATATATATATATATATATATATATATATATATATATATAATGTTTGATATAATGCTATAATGTATAATTAAAACTAATTTATTAATTAGTTCAACTTGACTTGCTTTTTTTTAGTATAATCTGCCCATTGAATCATAAAGGAAATCATCGAAGAAAAGGAGATTATTTAGTTTTGTTAGATCTATTGGATAGTAAAATTTTAGACATAATATTTTAATTATTTTTTTGTAAATTATGCATAGTCTAAATTTATAATATGCTACACTATTGTACTAATGGTGTATATATATGTATCATCTATTGGTATTTTTTTATTTATTGTAATATGAATGCAATTTATTTTTATTTAAGTACCTCACTTTCCATCACATAATTATATTATGTATTATATCATGTATTTTTTTATGTGAATTTTAGTCACAAGACTTTTATTACATGATTATAATATGTATTTTTTTTGTTATTTTTGCACAATTATACAATATTGCTCTGTTCTTATTGCATGCAAAACTTACTCAAATACAAGTTTATCCTTTGTTCTACTACGATATGGACCTTTCACCCTTCAAATTCTGCTATAACAGTTGTAGTGTAGCTGATAAGATTTGTCGTCTTGCTTTTGTATTCATATTTTTATAAATAATAAACTAATGTGCTTGCTTAGACTATATGCTATACTCATTAGTTATCTCTAGTTTCGACAAATAATAACTATAATGTTGTTTTGCTTTCATGTCCATTGCTTCTTTATTTGTTCTTCATATCATGTCTGAGTGTCTTCCTGTTTCTAATTTAAAGGTAACTTCATTTGCTTGCCATAAATTTTGTATTTTTCTATTTGTTTTTATGTCTAATAATAGATTCTCTTGTGTTATTACCTGTAATCAGTTTCTGTAAATATTTTTAATTCCATCTCCAAATAATAATATTGTACATCCTTGAGTTATTGTTTAGTTCTCTTCCCACCAAACCATTCATAAAATTATTATCTCATACTGATTGAATTACTGAACCAATGACTTTCTCATTCAATCTTCTCAAAAAACTTGATGCATTCATAAGCATCATGCACGGTGTATACAAGTTATATAATATATTATTATATGTTATGTGTTCATGGATATTATGTTTTTAATTTTTTATTATAAACTATTAGTGAGTTTTAATGTTACTTTTTTTATTTTTCGATTTCTTCTCCTTTTCATATATATTGTTCATTATTGATCCAGTTCAATGTCTTTACATATTAAAATTGATATTATTGTGTTCGACATGAATACCATCGTGTATGTTTTTAGCAGCAGATATTTTTATTTTATTCTTTCATTGAAATTAATTGCTAACTATACCATGTCCGTGATTTCATAATCATAGTTGATGCAATTTTGTTCAATGTAACAATAGCATTCACATCTCCATTTAAGACATTGATACTCGAAGATAGTTTCACTAGACCCATTAAGACATTAAGTTAATGTGTTAATATGTCATTCTTTATGCCTATATTTTGGAAAATAACTTATATAGAAAGCATTGAGTATTATAATTAATTTGAGTTGTTATACAGAGTCGTTAATTCCATGGTCTTATGTGCTTTGCCTGTGTGTGGCATGAGTTTCTTTACTAGAATGTGATATTCCTTTACCACCTTAATTCAAGTTGTTTATTATCTTATTTTTACTATTCTTTTCTTGGATTTTATGTTTTGCTTTGAAATTTAAAATTTTTTTCATATAGTTGTTGGTGTGTTTAGTATTTGTCTATTTTTTTATTTTTTTATTTTTTTTATAGTTTAGCTGAACCATACATGTGGTGTTGCATTTTGCCAATACACATTTTATTCATAACAATCTATAAAAATCAAAATTATGCACTATCTATTTCTTTGAATAGCAAGTTTACTCACATTGAAGATTCAAATCATTTTTTGTTGGTATTAGATTATTAGTTTCTTTAAAAGAAAATATTTATATTGTGTAATATCCAACATTTGGACACACTTACTTTTTAATGTGTAACTTTAGTGAAGATACTAAAGTTCAAATTCATACAATTTCATTTTTTTTCAATTTTCAAAAGTAAAATGACACAACTTTTCACTATGAAATCAAAGGAGAGTGGCTATTTTCAAGGGTTGCTTCTCGGTTTAGGTGAGTACCAAAGGTTGTTACAACAACACTTCTTTGCACTCTAAAGATTAGAACTGTAATATTTTGAGAAATTTGCAGGAATCAAGCGAGAGAACATAAGATGAGAAGACACCACATCTAACTCAAAACCTTAAGGTGTCAAGTTAATGAGTCTCTCATCTTATAAACTCCTCACTCTTCCATGCTTTCTTAGATGTGGGACTAACTTCAACACTCCTCACACTTGCAACACTAACATTATATTCTGCTATTACTACTTGATTTATCAAGCACATGCAAGATGCAACAATACAGACGACTCTAAATGGGCTTGCTTTCGATAGTTAGTTATTTCCATTTTGATTAAAAGTGTTATAAGATTTTTAATTTTTTTAGATACATTTGAATACTTTCTATGTTCCAAGTAATGTTCACATAGATGTAAAATTAAGCATGATGTATTAAGTATCTCCCGTAATTTGTACGGGTAATACACTAAGAACACATAAAAACAAGAATTTATGTAATTATATAAATTAATATTAAATTTAATAGTATGTAATTATATAATTTTGAGAAAAATGAGATATAAATGTTCAAAATTTATCAATTTTGATCTTTTTAATATTTGTTGTTTATATAAGTTTTTCTTTCTTATATTACTTTTGAACTCATAAAATTATTCAAAATATAACTAAATTATGTAGTACCTTTTTTACCTATCTTTTTTTTTTAATTTTTAACTCATTGTATTATTTAATTATATTAATGTAACATTGTGTATTAGACATTCCAAAAATAGCATGGGCTATTCTTTAGAAAATATGTATAATGTTTAATAAAATTAATTTTTTGTAATATAACATTTAGTCAACAAAATAAAATATAATATTTGCTATAATGCATAATTAAAACTACATAATTAATTACATTCAATTAGTATATGTTCCCGTACCTTGTATGGAATAATACATAAAATTACATAAAAAATTTTATTGGAAAATTAAATAATATATATAGTAATTATCATAAATATTTTACAAAGTTATAATTAAAATCAAACTCTCAGAATTTTTAATATTAAAATATTAAAAATAATTAGTATTTATTTTAATCAATTTGAGTTTGTTAAGTGATCATCTCACTCGTTCGCTTAAACAACTATTAGGAGTTAGAATCTCGTCTTGTGTATATAGCAATCCATTGGCTAGCGATAAACCTTTAATTGGCAGGAGTTTCTGAATACGCGAGTACCCGACCCGTCCATACCCGGATGGATAGGTAATAACTTAATCCGAGTCGGGGCAGATTTTGCTCAAGACAGGGCATGGTCGGGTTTAGGGTGTACCCGCCCCGGATATATACATATAAACACTTTTTAGTAATTAGGATTTGTCTCACATCACAGATTAGTGATTCATAGTTTCAGTCTATACTCTATAGCCATGCAAGATAAATTCAGTCATCCTCAGCTAGAATCTTCTTCTTCTCGGCTTCTTCACAAAAAGCTGCATAGTTTTCGTCATCATTGTTGCTGAGTTCATCGCCGTCTACCCCTTCACAACTCCCATCTTCCTTCACAGCCAAGGACGTACCCACGTTTAATATAGAGGAGGCATTTGCCCCCACAAATTTTTTTTAAAAAAATAATACTTATATACATATATACCACTTATTATATTATATTTGTCTCAAAATAAAATATAAATAGTTCTTTTGTATTTTATGTTAAAAAATATTTTGTTAAAGTTAACACATAATAATTATATTGTTAAATTTGATTTAGTATAAAAAATAAATAAATAAACTAAAAAATAGTGATAATTAATTTTATTATCTTAGTTAATTAATTAATAATTAAATTAAAACTTAGTTTTCTAATTAAATACAACTTAAATTAATAGTGATTTTTTAAAAATTGTTTAAGATAAAAAATATATTATTTATATATTAATATATTGTAATTATTTTGGTTAAAAAATTTATTTATACTATAAAAATTATAATAAGTAGATTTGATAATTAAATATGAGATAATAAAAAGTAAAATAATTGTTTAAAAATATATATAAAAAAATATTTAGTCATGTTAAAAATAAAAAAAAGTCCTTGTAAATATTTTTTTTGTTATTTTAAATATTATACTATGTTAATGAAATTATATTTTTATTATTTTGAATATTATAATAATGATTGTGTGTATATTTCTTGTTCTTATCAATATGTATTAGATAGTTCTAATTTTAAATTTTTAATATATATAAACCAATTTGGATTGGTTAAGTAATCAACTTAGTTGTCCGTTTAAGTAAGTATTGAGGGTTCGAATTCTGTCTCATATGTATAGCAACTCGTTGCCGTCCAATTGTAGATTCTTAAATGGAATTTAAATTCATGATGGATTAGTCCTTAACTTGTTGAGTATCGTGGGAAGCAAAAAAATAAATATCTATACCTAAATTTTATTATATTTTTGTCCCCATTATTAAATTTTTCTGGGTCTGTCATTGTTCACGGCTTATGTCATCATTACTGATCATCCCGTTACCGTCGTTGTTGATCCTGTCGCCACCTTTCTCCCACCTCTCTCTCTCTCTTTTTCTCTCATTGTGAGTCTGTTAAGTTCTTCTTTTCTTCTTCCACAGACTCATCACTTAGTCGCCGTCGCTATGAGCCCGAACATTTTAATTTACTTTTTTAATCAAAGATCATAAATATCTTAAATTAATTAAATTTTTACAAAAATTATACACCTGAAACTATTTCATTTTTTCAAAAATCTTTTAAAAATACAATGGTTCAATGAGAGGTTGAGTATTGAGAATTGAATATAACATTTTTAAATTCGTATTTTCAATAAAAAGATGTACTTAGTTCTAACCATCTTAAATAATTCTATATTCATGGTTACTTATCCATCTAAATAATTCTAACATTGAGAGAATGTTATTTTTAGATGCAAAAAATTTAAAATATATTTATTCTATTTCAAAAATTAATATTCATATTTAACTTAGAATTCCAACAAATATGACAAAAAATATTATATATTTTAGTTAAAAAATTAAAGTAAAATATCTATAAATATATTTTTGTGTTTTAGCTTTAGATTTTTCAAAAAAATTTGGCAAGTTAATGGAATCAAATCATATTTCTATAACATATATAAGAATATATATTACACATAAATAAAAAAATTAGGTATAGTAAGAACAAATACATAAATTAAAATAAAATTTAGAAAAATAAGAACCAATAAAATATTGAAGGAAAGAAATATAAATAGAAGAGAAACAAAATTATTAGACGGAAGAGAAATAATTTAATAAATTTTATGTATATATAAAAGAAGAATAAAAAAAGATATACAGTACTTTATTTAATTTAGCAAAATTTATGAAAATAAACACATAGAATCAGAGAATAAAAAATAATAATAAAAGAAGCAAAACATCTGAATTGATATAAAAAAATAAAAAATAATAAAATAATGATAATGTATTATAATCTTAATTTTTTAATATAATTAATTAATAACAATATAATTAATTTACCATACTTTTAATCTGATCTTTATTTTAATATATTTAATTTTAATTAAATAATCAAATAAATTAAATATAAATATGTCTAATCTAATCGTGTAAAGAAATAGTTAATTTTCTACAATTAGACATATTATATATATATATATATATATATATATATATATATATATAGAGAGAGAGAGAGAGAGAGAGAGAGAGAATAAAATATCACTTTAAAATGAGATTATTATTATTATTAATGACATATAAATATTAAAATTATATTAATACATTAATAAAAATATATTATTATAATAAAAAATTACAAGAATTAAAATAACTGAAATTTATTAACTTTGATTAGTTAAATTAGTATAAAATAAAATAAGAAAGAGATTATTAATCAAATTAAATAAATTAAAAAATATTACTGAACAAAGTAAATGTCATAATAATTATATTACTAATTGAAAAAAAATTAATTTAATCAATTCAAATTTTTATTGAAAACAGACAATTAAAGATCATCAATGAATAAAAATAAATAGGATATAATACATTAAAGAATAATTTTTGTAGTATAAATAATAAAATTAAATTATTATATACAATTTTTACTTTTTACCTTATTATGATTGAAGTTAACATTAATGATAAAAAATTAATTTTAAATAGTCCCAATTTGTATTTTACAACATAATTAAAGCAAAATTCATAACTTTTTATTTTGTAATTAATCAACATTTTTTTAAATTTTTTGGTTAAGTCGTTTGTATTTTATGATTGATAAATTTTTTCTACAAAACACAAATTTATGATAAATTATTACAATCATAATTAATTAAAAAATAAGAAAAAATTATAAAAAATCAAATAAAAGATAAAAAATAGAGTAAACATTTATTTTAAAACTAAAAATTTGTTAATTGTGCTAAAAATTTTAAAAATTTGTATCTTATTATATAATCAATTTTGTTACTCACTTTAACTTTATTATTCATTTATTTGTATCTAAAAAAGTATATAATGTCACACTTATTTTAAAAAAGATGAAACTCTTCAAATACACGGTATAATATATAATTTAAGAACAATAAAATAAAAATATCTAGAATTTTATAATAGTATTTAAAATTTTCAATGACGATAATACAAAGTGTTTAAATTGACCAAATGAATTCAATAGTTATTCTTTGCACATCTTATTTAAATTTGAATTTTCAAATTTAATTTGTATCTTTTTTTATCCTAGTATAAATTATTTTTGGCAAAAAAATTTATTAGACCAAAAAATATCCTATCAAAAAATTATTATAAAGAGATTTATAATTAGAGAAGAAAAGAATAAAAGTATTAATAATAATTAAGGAAAAAAATGAAGCTTGTATTAAAGAATGTTAGAAAAAAATAATAAATTCATATTAATAATAATAATGCTGAGGAATGATGTTGCTGTTTTAGGTTTTTAACCTTTGTCTTTTGCCATCTTTTTTTCTTTTATTTGATTTTTTTTAAATTATTAAGTCATAAAAAAATAAAGAACAATTCAAGAAGACGAAAATAGCAAGATCAAAAACAGTATGATCAATAGTAACTATACAAATCAAAATACATAGGAGAAAAATAAACTATTATATGATAGAATTAACATGAGTATATTTCATCATTAAATAAACAAAGTTAACGCACAACAAAATTACATGTAAAGAGAAAAAAAAAGAGTTAAAATATCCAAAGTGATAAAAAGATTATTTTATAGAAGACTAAAAAATAATGAACTTCTAACTAAATTAAATTGTATTTATTATTATTAGAAAGGATTGAAGAGAGTAGTAGAGAAAAAGTTCATGTATATTCAAGTTGTGTAGAATGATACAATATAGAAGGGTATTTATAGGTGTTAAGAAAATCGAAATAATAAAGACGTAATATCCTATAATAAATATTCAGATATGTTAAATAATGCTAATTGATCTAATTGATGTTAATTATACTCTAATAATTATATTCAATTAATTGATATACATAATATTAAATTGTGTGATACTTAAATATCTAATCAAATCAATTAGTTGATATAATTAATCTACCGTAATGAATTATATTTAATGAGTTAAAAGAAATAAATCAGAAAACATTATAAATAATTATCATTATGTGCAAAAAATTAATTTTTATATAATAGAATAGATAGATATCTCATTATTCGTTATTTTAACTTATCTATTATATATTTTTTTATATTTACCACTCAATATATTAAAATATAATTTATATCTATATAGAAATTATATAGATATTTAATAAAAAGAGTATTTAATTTTTTAAAATATAATAACAGTTTTAATTTCTTTGATTTTTTACATTTTTTTTGTGTTTTTTAAATAAAAGACAAGCCTATAACAAAAATAGGAAGAGATGGTAGTATTTATTGAAGAAGGAAAAAATAAATATAATTAAAAATTGTACATTCAAAATGTGTTTAAACTTTAAAAAATGAGATGAAACATGAGAACACACAGACACTTGGCTTCAATGAATCTGTTTACACCATTCAACTCAGTGTTCTTTAGCTTTCTGTTTTCTTTTCTTCTATTTCATATGAATTTATCAGTGCCAAACATGCATCATATAGAGTATTTTTTAACTCCATCCTAATCTATATATTATCTTTGCTAAACAACATATAAAAGGAAAAAAAGACAGTAAATAAATTAAAGTTATTATTATTTAAAGAGAAAATGATAGATTAGTAATTTTGTATTTTAAATTAATTAAAATCTAAATGAAAGATAACGTTAATTTAAAAAAGTTAAATTAAAATTAACTCAAACATTGATATTTAAATTATAAAAAAAATAATTTTCATATTTTATAAAATATCATCCTGGCGATAATCGTAAATATGACGCTACTTAAAATTAAATAAAGTAACACAGATAAAACAAATAAAAAAATAAAAAATAACTTAATCTTGTATAAAATTTTCTTATAAAATTCTGTACCGAAAAATAAATTTAATTTTAGTATATTAATAATATTATCAATATTATATAAATTATCTTTGTATTTATTTTTCTGTGCTTATATAATATTTAATTAACACATTAAGACATATATAATATTTCGTTAATATATATATATATATATATATATATATATATATATATAATATAAAATTATTTATAAATTATTTTATTGACTATTATAAATGAGAGTGTTTTATAAATTATTATTAATTCGTATATAATGTATAATTAAATTTAATGAATTCAATTAGAATAAATAATAAATTATTTATTTTATTTCAGACATTATAAATGAATAAATTAATTAACTAATATAACAAATTATAATTAATGTAGTAAAATTAATTAAATAATATATATTATAATAAATTATATTGATATTTAATATTTAATTAAATTAATTAGCTGATATAATTAAGTCATGGTAGTAAATTGTATTGAATGAGTTAAAATAATTAAATCAGGAAACACTCTCCAGAGCATGTCACGTCAACTCTATCATTAAGTGCAGAAATTCAATTTTTATATAATAGAATAGACTTGACTTATAATTTTTTTTAGTATAATCTACTTAATTGAATCATAGACGAGATTGTCAAAAAAGAAAGAAGATTATTTAGTTTTGTTAGATTTATTAAATAGTGAAATTTTAGACATATAATACTTTAGTTTTTTTTTTGGTAAAATATGTATTCTGTAAATTTGTAAATTTATAATATGCTATACTAACGAGTATATATATATATATATATATATATATATATATATATATATATATATATATATATATATATATATATATATATATATATATATATATGGAATTTATTTTTATTTAGATATTTCCCTTTTTATTACATGATCATATTATGTATCACATTATGTATTTTTTTAATTCAATTTTTATCAAATGGTTATGATATGCTATTAAGCATGTGATCATTCAAGGCTTTTTAATAATTATTAATAGATATTTTAACAAGTTGGGAATGTTTATATATATATTTTGAGTTGAAGGTGGACATATTCTGAAATTTATGAGTTTAGATGTTTTTTATTCATATATTTGTTTTTTTTTTTTGCTAAACCTAATTTTTTTTATACAATGAACATGAGAAATTGTTTTTTGTTATGTAATATGACATAAAGAAAACTTCTTAACATTAGTATTTAACATGTAAAGAATAATTTCAGTTTTTTATTCAACGGAAATATTTGCATATGTTAATTTAATTTGATTAATGATTGACATTATATTATATGCATATATAATGCATTTTTTTTTATTTCCGTACTGAATATTTTGTGTGCAATTAATACATTTTTTAACCGTGCTGAGTATTTTTCGTACATCGCACGGGTCATTTACTAGTTAGTCTTTAAAAGATTACTCATTTTTTAAACTAATTTTTGAATTCTTTTAAACAAATTTATCTTTCAAAGATTTTAAATTAGTCATTTTAGTCTTTTCATCACTTCCGTTATTAATGACGTCAAAATTTGTTGATGTGACACGTTAAGTGATACCACAACACACACCTAATAGTCCTAATTGGCGGCTAACGTGATAAGTTTATAAAATTAGATCAAATCAACTCCAAATTAAGAGATTTCAATGCCTCAAGTTCTCTACTCAATTAGGCTTTGATTTGATCTAATTTCATAAATTTATCATTTTAATAGTCAATTAAAATTTTTATGTGTGTGTTGAAGTATCATTTAACGTGCCATATTAACAAATTTTGGCCCCATTAACAAAAAAAAATAACAGAAAGAGTAACGCGATTAATTTAAAATATTTGAATGATGAATTTTATTAAAAAAATTTTTGAAAACTAATTTATAAAACGAATAATCTTTTAGGACGAATTTGATTATTTATCTTTTTTTTTCTTAAAAAATTATTTACACATTTAAATAAGAGCTTAATTTTAATATAATAATAATATAAAATATTTTACATAATTGTATAATTATATTTATTTTTTAAATAATTATTTACATAATTATATAAAAAATATATTTTTTAAATATGATGTTACTTAATTAAATTCACACATAAAATTATTTTATATTAACAATAAATTCAAATTAATCTTTTTAAATAATTATGTTGTAATATTCTTGTGTTATCATTTAGTATTCATTTTGTTTTGAATTTTAGTGTTAGTGTGCTACTTAAAATATCGAGTATAATATAATGGGAAGTACTATGGTGTTTATGGAAGATTCTTTCAGTAGGTAAAGAAAAGTGCTGACAAAATGTAGAAACGACGCATGTGAGATTTTGAAAATTAGGAGAAGACAAATTCTGTCCAAAAGTAGAGGCTACAGGAGTTGTCGGGTAATAGAATTAGATTAATTCTCAAAACATAATTGTAACTATGTTACTGGGCTCTGTTAGTGTGAAGTTGCGGTCCTTTTTTGGAAGCGTGTCAATGATATAGGTTTTGGGCCTCGAAAGAAATTGAGAATTCAAAAATAATAAGAGTAATAAATGTATGGGCTGAAATGGGCATTACTTGTAATAATAGCATTGGATATTGTATTAGGAGTAGTAATGAGTTTCTATTTTCATTTTACTATGGAGTCTGGAGGCGACAAAGAAAAAAAGAAGAACACCCAATTTTCAATGGAGTCTTAGGGTTGAGACATTTAGAGATTATTTGCAGAAGGTGGAACTTGCAGCAGCGACAGTAGGCGTGTTGCATACTCAAATATTCCAGTTACTAATATTTTAAACAAATTTTAATCATACTCAAATTTCAACAAATTTTAATCAACTATTTATAATTTGGTTATTACTGAATAAGTATATAAAATTCTAGTACTTTTTTCATAAAAAAACATTTTTAATTTTATTTTTATATCAAAATAAATATTTTATTTACTAACTAACTCATTAGTTTATATTTATTATATTATTATATACTATATGTATTTATTGAAAAATAATATTAATAAATATTATATAAAATTATATTATTATTAATAAAAATATTCAATTTTTTATTTATACATATTTAATTACATTTATATTAATAATCATGACTAATAAAAAATATACTTAATTTAAATATAAGTGAGTATAAATTAAAATAATATTTAAAAAGAATTGTTATACGTTTTTACTATATAATTAAACATTAGCATTTAAAATAATAAGAAAAGATATAGTTTCGTCGCGGCCATAGAAGGAAGGAGGAAACTCGCGTCGTCGTACTCCTTGCTGCCGTCGCCATGCCGATCGTCGCTGCGCAGTCACTGCCGAAACTTCGTGTTGCCATCTTGACTGCCGGAAACCACCGCTGGAACCCTTGTCTACTTGGGTCGAGTTCCGGTTCTTGTAGGCTAAGATTCATGGTTGTTGTATGCGACATCAAGCGTTGCATCATCACCGGAGCTGCCGCTGCTCTGTTTTCTTTGATATTCATAAGTTCGGTAATCTGTTCCTTATTCCGAACCCTTTTAGTCGCTATTTCTGTTATATGTTGCTGAGAAATTTACCGCGTTATTGCAATATGGTTGAGTTTTGTGGTTCCATATGGTGATTAGAGTTGTTGCAGAACTGGTATGGAGCTGTGGTTGCGGTTGCCGCTGCTTGCGAGCTAGTAGAAAGGGGTTTGCTGCGTTTAATAATTACCGAGTTCCGACAATTGAGGTAGGAGTTTTTCTTAGATTTTTTTATTATGGAATTGTTATAAATAGATTTGATGTGAAAAACATATTTCTGTGAGATTATGTGAGACTTATAGATGTGATTGTTTGCTTGATAGAATTATTGGTTGCTTGAGTAGTGCGTGATTGCTGATAAAAATGAATTTGAAAAGTTGATTTGATTGAGTATTATGAAAAGTAATTTTCTTGGTTTTGGAGTTGAATTGATATTGAAAAATGAATTTAAACTGAAATTGGTTGAAGTTGGAAGTGGTTTGATATTGAACCTGATTTGATGTCGGAATTGGTTTAAAAATTGGAAAGGATTCGATATTTGATAATTGTTTGATATTGAAAATGGTTGAGAATGGTTTGGTAAATATGGTTTTGATCGAACCCGTAAGGGTAGCAAAGTCTGATTTTTAGAGGGGATGTTGCCGAAATTTTTATAAAAAATGGAGACTTCGTTTGAAATGGTCATTTAGAAATATTTGGATTCAAGGGTTATATGATTTGATTTTGAGTTATTAGGAAAATGATTACGTTTTGACTTTGATCTACTTAGGAAAAAATGAATTAAGTTTTGAGTTTGGATTATTGATAAACGGAATAGGAGGTATGATAATGAGGAATGATGATGATTGAATTTGAATGAAGGATGATCAGGATTAATTTTAAAGTATGATTTTTGAATGAATTGACTGATCCAAGTAAATTGATATTTTTTTCAGAAAAAATATAATTAAGCTTGAGCTTTTGAAATGATTCTTGTTCTAATTACTACCAAGAAACTGATTATGTGCTTTGATTATTGCCCATTTTTTTCTGATATGTTCTTGTTTTAATTGATGTGGTTATTGTTGACTTTTCTGATTATTGTTATTATAAGGTTTTTAATTTGTTACTAATTATTACTGAACAACATTTGATTTCTCCTTGATTTTGTTTTAGATAAAGAACAATGGGAGGAGGATAAATTATTATTAAAGTCCTGGTTTTCACCTGACCCGGTATAATTGTGGCCTGAATGTGTATAGATTTCATCGGGTTTAGGGTTGGGTTAGTGTCCAAAAAATAGACTTGGTATATATTTAGGGTTAGGTTTGGATTAGGACAAATCTGGTTTTATCGGGCTCATGTACACCTCTACAATATTGTCTATGCTGTAATTTTTTTTATTTTGAGTTGTTTATGCTATGATTTTGATTTTGAGTTGTTTATGCTGATTTTTTTTATTCTAAGTTGTTGATGATGTTGTGGGACAGTGCTTTACTAATGTTGGAATGAGTCTATTTCTGAGTTGTTTATGCTTATTTTTCTAATTCTGATTTGTCATTTACATGCATTTTTATTTTTGTTAGTTATAAACTTTGATGTTTGAAGTTATTTGTAAATTTTTAGTGATAAATTATAGATAATTTATTACGTAAAATTGTAAAATTTTGAATTTTATTAACTTAGAAATCATTAAGTTCAACAACAACAACAACAACAACAAAGTCTTGTCCCACTAAGTGGGGTCGGCTACATGAATCAAATGACGCCATTGTACTCTGTCATGTATCATGTCTACAGAGAGACCGTTTACATGTAGATCTCGTTTGACCACCTCATGGATGGTCTTCTTAGGTCTTCCTCTACCTTTCGCCCCTTATCCGTCTTCCATCTCATCCACCCTTCTGATTGGATGTTCTATCGGTTTTCTTCTCACATGTTCAAACCACCTGAGACGCGATTCAACCATCTTTTCCACAATGAGTGCTATTTTAACTCTCTCCTTTATATCTTCGTTCCTAATTTTATCCAATCGCATATAACCACTCATCCATCTCAACATCTTCATCTCTGCAACACTCAGCTTATGTTCGTGCTCCCCTTTAGCCGCCTAACACTCCATACCATAAAGCATAGCCGGTCTTATAGCAGTGCGATAGAATTTACCTTTAAGTTTTAAAGGCACTTTTTTGTCACATATAAAACCAGATGCACTCTGCTATTTTGACCAACCTGCTTGGATCCTATGATTTACATCTTGTTCAATCTCTCCATTATCTTGTATGATGCACCCAAGATACTTAAAATTTTAACTTTTCGTAGGATGTTTTCTCCAATCTTCACCTCTATATTAGGGTTTTCCCTTCTCAGACTGAACTTACATTCTATATATTCCATCTTGCTACAGCTTATGCGCAGACCAAACACTTTTAGAGCTTCTCTCCATAACTCCAACGTCTTATTTAGGTCTTTCCTTGACTCTCCCATAAGGACGATATCATCGGCAAAAAGCATGCATCATGGCATAGGCTCTTGAATGTGCTCTATGAGTACTTCCAAGACTAATGTAAAAAGGGATGGACTTAAGGATGACCCCTGGTGTAATTCTATACCAATAGGAAATTCCTTTGTCACACCACCTTGAGTCTTCATACTAGTTGTGGCCCCATCATACATGTCTTTAATTGCACGAATATATGCGATCCTTACTATCCTCTTTTCTAAAACCTTCCATAAGACCTCCCTTGGTACTCTATCATACGCTTTTTCCAAATCAATAAACACCATATGTAGATCTCTTTTATTACTACGATACCTCTCCATCATCCTTCTTAATAGGTATATCGCTTCAGTGGTAGATCTTCCTGGCATAAATCCAAATTGGTTCTCTGTTACTTGTGTCTCTTTTCTCAACCTCCGTTCTATCACCCTTTCCCATAACTTTATGGTATGACTCATAAGCTTGATCCCTCTATAGTTTTCGCAACTTTGTATATCCCCCTTATTCTTGTAGATAGGTACCAAGGTGCTCTTTCTCCACTCATCAGGCATCTTCTTTGACCTTAAAATCTCATTAAAAAGCTTAGTTAACCATTTGATGCCTTTTTCTCCAAGACCCTTCCAAACCTCAATCGGGATATTAACAGGTCCTACTGCCTTGCCATTTTTCATCTGCTTTAGAGCCTCTTTTACCTCGAAGTCTCGAATCCTTCGATAGTAGTCAAAGTTTTGATCTTCTTCCCTTGTGCATAATCGACCAAGGTTCGGAAGAGTCTTCTGTTCCTCATTAAATAACTCGTAGAAGTAGCTCTTCCACCTTTCATTAATCTTCTTCTCTTGAGCCAACACCTCTCCATCCTTATCCTTTATGCACTTAACTTTATCCAAATCTCTCGTTCTTCTTTCACGGCTCTTTGCGATTCTATATATACCTTTTTCTCCTTCTTTTGTACCCAAAGACTGGTAGAGACCCTCATATGCTCTTGTTCTTGCTTCACTTACAGCCACTTTTGTCTCTTTCTTAGCCGCCTTATATTTTTTCCAGTTATCTGCGTTGCGGCATAAAGACCACTCTTTGAAGCACTCCATTTTTATCTTTATCTTTTCTTGTACACTTGCATTCCACCACCAGGACTCCTTGTCTATTGGTCTTATAACTTTAGATTTACCAAAGCTTTCTTTTGCTATTTGACGAACGGATTTCTGCCGGTAAAAAATTTTACAAATGAAGTCTTGTTGTAAGTATAGTTTCTAAACCAGCAAAGAATCCTTTCGTGCAAAAATTTTGGTTGTCACAAGTAACAAAATCTAATAAAATTTATAACCAAAGTATTCAAACCTCGGGTCGTCTCTCAAGGAATTGTAGGGAGGTGTATTTATTATTGGTTATGTAAAGGTATATTTTGGGGTTTTTGTATAAGATAAAAAGCAACAATAGTAAATGGCAATGGAAACAAACTAACTATAAAAACTCTTGGCAAGGTATGAGAACTGGAAATCCTGTCCTAGTTATCCTTATCACTGGTGATGAGAATTGTTCACTGCTCCCACTTAGTTAACCCTTACTAAATAAAGGAAAGTCAAGTGGAGTAATCAATTTGATTCCTCAAGTCCTACTCAACTCCTAAGGAAAGACTAGCTTTAGAGGGATCCAAACCAATCAGCAAATTCTAATTATCAATCACAAAGGAGTTTGATAACTCAAGTGTCACCAATTACTCAACCAAAGCCAAGAGGAGAAAAATCCAAATGATTTATATCATAAATAGAAAAAAGCAATCATAAATCTGAAAGACCTTAAATTGCATTAAATAAAGAAATCAAATCTAACATGGAGAGTTCATAAACCAAATTGGGAAAATAAACAATTAAAGTAATAGAATAAATAAAAGTAGAAGAAAAATTAAATTAAAGGAACATTGAACCTGGAATTATGAAGAAATAGCCTAAAACTAATAGAAATCCTAAATCCTAAAACCTAAGAGAGAGGAGAGAGCCTCTCTCTCTCTCTAGAAACTACATCTAAAACCTAAAATTGCGAATAATGAATGTTGTGTCAATGTCTTTTTTTTTGAATGGATGCATTCTTCCATTTTATAGCCTCTAATCTGTGTTCTCTGGGCTTGGATTTGGGCCGAAAAGGAGTCCAGAAATTGCTGGGGACGTTTTTTGCAATTTTCTGCACGTGGCATCCGTCATGCGTGCGCGTCATTTGGAAGTTTTTCTTGTCACGCGCACGCGTCAGTCACGCGTGACGCGTACGCGTCGCTTGTGCTTTGCGCTAGGCATGCGTGCGCGTCGCTTGGGTTCTGCACGAGTCACGCGTCCGCGTCGTCCATGCGTGCGCGTCACTGCCATTTCTGTCAAAACTTCATTTCCGCGCGTTCCTTCCACTTTTGCATATTTCCTTTCTATTCTCTAAGCCATTCCTGCCCTATAAAGCCTGAAAATACTCAACACACGGATCACGGCATCGAATGGTAATAAAGGATAATTAAAATTAATAATTTTATGGTCTAGGAAACATATTTTCACATATATTAATGAGTAAGGAAGGAATTGTAAAACCATGCAATTTATATGAATAAGTGAGCAAAGACTTGATAGAAACCAATCAATTAAGCATAATATAAATCATAAAATAGTGGTTTATCACTATTCTTCTAATAACGTCTGCTATCTCCCTCCACATCTCTTTCGCGCTTCCATTTCCATCCCAGTTTGCCTCTTCTCCTACCCGTCTTAGGAAGCTTCTTTGTTCCTCACCTTTCATCCGCCACCACCTCGTCCTTGGGTTCTTCGTATGATGTCTTTTCCTCAACTTTTGCTCAACGCAAAAATCCATGACGAGCACCTTATGTTGTGTTGTCAAACTCTCTCTCGGGATAATTTTACAATTAATGCAAAATTTCCGGTGGACTCTCCTCAATAAGAAAAAGTCAATTTGAGAGTTTGTCATGCCACTCTTATAGGTCATAAGATGTTGTCTCTCTTTTTAAAATATGTATTTGCGATGAGAATATCAAATATTGAAGAAAAGTCCAAAATAGTTTTACCCTCGGCATTGATCACTCCGAAACCATGGCCTCCGTGAATACTCCCATATCCAGTCACTTCTCTCCCAACATGGCCATTTAAATCTCCTCCTAAGAAAATCTTATCTCCCAAAGGTATGTCTTGAACCAAACTCTCTAGATCCTCCCAAAACCTAATCTTGTGTTGTTCGTCTGAACCCACTTGCGGTGCATAAGCGCTAATAACATGGAAAGCACCTCCCTCCACCATAAGTTTGATAGAGATGATCTAATCTCCCACCCTCTTGACATCCACTACGTCCTTCTTCCACTACTTATCTACAATTATTCCAAGCCCATTCCTGTTCTTCACCTTTCTTGTATACCAAAGTTTAAAACCAGAAGTATCCAACTTCCTAGCTTTCGCACCAACCCATTTGTTTCTTGTAGGCACATAATTTTAATCTTCCTCCTTGTCATGGTGTCCACCACCTCCATAGACTTTTCTGTTAGAGTGCCTATGTTCCATGTCCCAAATCTCAACCTTCTGTCACTCTGACCTTTACCTTTTACTTTGTGAACTAGCTTATTTACCCTTGTCCGTTCACGAAAATGCGAGAACCCTTGCTCATTTAACACTACATCCGGGTACCGATACAGTGGCTTTTGCTCATTTGACACCGTACTCGAGCAATACAGCGCATTGCTTCCGGCCAACGACCTAGCTTTAGCGCAATAATATCTTTGATTCATGTCATGGGGTTCGACTATATTTTTATGTTGGTTGTCAAAGACCTAACACAACCCTCCTCCTTTATCCGGGCTTGGGACCGGCTATGTACCGCAAGTGTAACATAGGCGGAGTTAAAAATCATTAAATTTAAATATTTGAAATTATATATTAGATTTTTAATAATTTTATTTTATATTTAATCAAATCGGTTGAATTCAGGTTGACCCAATTGAACTCTTGAACCATTGAACCAATCCCTTTATCGGTTTGGTTCTCACAACCTTAGGTTTTGTACAGGGATTACTCTCTCTCTCTCTCTCTCTCTCTCTCTCTCTCTATATATATATATATATATATATATATATATATATATATATATATATATATATATATATATATATATATATATATTCTTTTTGATCTCTTAACCAACCATCCAAGCATTGTAGATTTAATTGAATTTGGATTTAAATGCACCGATACTTCTATTTTTTCCATAGATGTTTATAAAGTCTCAATTTTTTCTTTGCCAGATCAGCAAACTATGCATGTCTTGTGACAGCATAGCTTGTGGTGTTGGCATCACACATGGTATTTTCTAGGCTATTTTATGTGCTTAAATTCTTCTGTAGTTCTGTTGAAATCAAATTATATCATGTTATACTTTTGTATAGTAAACATTCTTTGCCTTGATGAAAGCTGGGCTGGAACTTCCTAATAATGATGCTTGGTACATGATTGAAACAATTGCAGAGAGGAACAGCATTGGATCCAAGTGATTTGTAAGTTAATTTCTTTTTAGCAATGCATAAAGTGCTTTTGAAGTGAGTATTATAAGTTGTTTTTGTTGCATGGTTTATCTTGATACGACATGGCTGTTATTTTTGCATCTTTGTGAGGATGTCTTGTCCTCTTTTGTACTCTTCTTTACTCCTCTAATAAAATTTCTTTTTCTAATCCCAAGGGGGAGAGAGAAAGAGAAAACAATTACTTTTTCTAACCTATAAAAGAAGCCTATCAGCTTATGTAATATAGAGTCAAAGAAGTATTCGAAGGAAAGAAAAATTAGGAATGAAAATAAACCATAGTTTATGTCTTGCAGAAATTGTTGAAGAACCAACACAAGTAGAACAGAACAAAATCACAGAGTGATAAAATACACCAAATATGATAATATACTATTGTGATGTGTATAAAATGTTGCTTTTGGTTGCAAGGCTAAGTGTAAATATGTATATGTGCATTGGGGAATTTATTATAACCTAGTAAGATTATATTTGTTATATTTTTGCATATTTAATTAGATACTATAAAGTATGTGATTTTTATGTTATTATATATCATTCTCCGAAATATATGAAAACTATGAAACAAATTAAAGATGTAATTGGAAAGTTTGCATAGTTATTGGAAATTTTCTTAGTCCCTTAACAATGTAAGTGTTGATAGCCTAAAAATAGTGCAGAGAACATGACTCAAAAGAATTGCGTATTTTATGAGTGTGCAAGTTGATTGAGGTGAGTAGTATGCATGGTCAAGTTTGTGAAACATAAATCATAATTGGTTGTAAATTTTCTCATGTATATTTTCTATTGTCATTGGATAAAATTATAAACATATTTTTTAATATAAATTTTTTCTGTGTTAGCTACTAGCTATAAAGCACGGACACTTTGCTAAGTTGTCGTGTCTGCGTGTCAGATACATTTTGGACACGACACTCGTTCGACACGCGTGTCTGTTGTGTCCAACCGTGTCTTAATAAAAAATAAAAAATTTTTCTCCGGACACACCTAAATACCATCACGTGTCAGCGTATCCAGTCTTATTCTTAATATATATTCTTAAAAAAAATTTAGATATAGTATATATTATTATTTATTAAAACAAAAATATTTTAAATACTTGATATAATTAAAATTAGACATTAAAAATAATTAAAAATTTTAATTTATATTTTAATATCAATAAAATATCAAAAATATCATTACAATTTATCTAAAAAATACTTTATATTTTATATGTATGTGTGTCCCCGTGTCATGTAAGATTTTAAAATTCGCGTGTCAGCGTGTTCTGTGTCGTGTCGTGTCCCGTATCCATGTCAGTGTCCGTATATCATAGGCTACTAGGAATAATAAAAGATATGAAAAAGTAATTTAAAATGGCTTATAAAAACTCCTATGAATTCTTGATGTTAAGAAAAATATTTACAAATTTGTAGAATTGTATCACATAATATAAGTTGTAAAAAAAAAGTTTTATGATATTGGTTTTATTTTTGGAGAAGGTGAAGCTTGTTATTTGACTTATTTCAACTTTTAAGTACAAATTGAATTAGAATAGTTCTTAAGAAATAATTTCTTTGCTTACTTGTTGGTATATGTATATATTTAAAATATGATGCTTTAATTGCTATGTGAGGATAAGTTTGGCAATTTTTCCCCGGCGGGGTGGGTACTCGTAGGAATTTATCCGCGGGGGAATGAATATAGGAAGGATTTTCTACCTGTGGGGACGGGGACCAGTCAAATAAACGGGAGCAGGGAGAGGTCCTTGCTTGTGGGTACCGTACCTACATACCAGTATATAGGAAATGACTAAAATGACTAAAATAATTTTGAAACCCTAACCCTTCTCTATGTGATTGTGTCATCACTCCTCTCATCTTCACTTCAAAAATTCAGTCCCAAATTTCACAGATTCTCGCTACCACTCCTCTCATCGGCATCTGCCACCCTCCTTCCCCCTCTCACGCCACGCTCCTCTTTTCTAACTGCTACCCCCTTACTGCTTCTCCCTCTCACTCTCAAGTTTCACGGAGTCAACTCAAAATCATCATCGCGCGCCTGACTTAGCCTAAAGAGAATGTTGTCGTTGTGTGCTTGACCTAGCCCGGGGAGAACGTCATCCTTGCATGCCTGACCCATCTCAAGGAGAACATCGTCATGCACTTGAGGAGAATCGTTAGAGGCAAAATCATCACGTTAGAGACAGAATCGTCGTCTTCGTCGCGAGGAGAAGCAAAGGTAGGATCCCGAGGAGAATTGTGTAGCCTGGTCTTCGTCGTAGCCTCCATCTGGGTTTTCGTCGTTGCCTCCAGCTCCAGCTCCAGCTTTGTCATCGTCGTAACTTGCAGTCCATTGCCGCCTTTAGCAAGATTGGTTTTCTTCGCCATTGTCAACCGCTTTGCCGTTTGCAACTCTTTTTTGCGGTAAGTCAGCCTATATGATTTTTTTTATAAAGAAAGTTCAAATAAATTATTTTATGAGATTGAGCATGAAAATTATTTTATTATTTCATATATAATCAAATTCATAATTGAAGATTGAGTATAAACATTTTATTGTGATGGTTATTAAACTAATGTTATTGTTAAACTGATTTTATTGTTTACTGTGCTGAGATTATTGTTTATCGAGGTTGTTTAGGTTATTGAGGCTTAGAGTTTATTGTTTACTGAGGATTTTTTTTATTGAAAATTGCTAAGTTGCTTATTGCTTTTTGGTTGTGTTGAGATTTTATTACTGTACTGAAATTTTGTATGGAATTTTTATAATAGTCACTTATTTTTTAATTATCAATAATTAATATTATAAATATAAATTTTATTAAATATCTACCAAAAAATAACAAATATTTTTATTATTTATAACAATTTTTTATAATTATATAATATCTATTATTGTTATTTTTTCAATAAGTGCACATGGTATATAACAATATAATAAATATAGAATAACCAATTAGTTGTTAAAATTAAAAAAAAATAGTTACTTTGGTATAAAAATAAATTTTAAAAAATATTTGTTGTAAAGAAAATATTAAAATTTTATATAATTATTTAAGTGGAGTTGGTTCTATCGGTTCAATCCGTAATTCACTGGTTGAACTAATGGACTAATAGTCTGATCAATTTGATCATTAGTTTAGTTCTGACAAGTGACAAATTTTAAGGTTCTGAAAATCGAACTGAATTGATAGGTTCGATTGAATTAATTGAGAACCAATTCTTTAGCCGGTTCGGTTGACCTGCAAAACGGCCCTGCAAAAATCGGTGAAAAAACCGGCTGAATCGGTGAACTGGCCCAGTTTTTTGAAGGTTCGGTTTACTGTTCCACCAATCAAAACGTGCTGTTTTGTATTAAAAAAAAAACACAAAACCCAACGAGCAGTACGCCCCCTTCCCCTTTCTCTCACAAACGCCACTCCCTAAACCCTAGCAGAGCAATCACCACCAGAAGCCCTAGCCGCCACCTTCATCACTGATCTCCTCTTCTCTCCATCGTGCTCGGAGCTCTTCTTGTCGTCGCGTCTCCCAGCTGACTGCGGTGGCTCTCTCTGCTCGAGGTTCTGAGCTCAACGTCCTTCTTCGAGCTCTCTCTCTGTCTCTCTCACTGCGACGTCTTTTTTTGCTCGATTGTTGAGTATTCGCCGATGGTGAGCACTGCTGCCTCGGTTTATTTTTGGTTATTTTGTTAATTTTATTTATTTCGAGCTACCGAATTGCTGGTTGCTAATTTTTCTTATTGTCAATTATTGATGCGGGATGGTGTTATGGTGCAGTGCTTCACTACATTATTTATGCTGGAATTTTTCTGATTCTGAGTAGTTTATGCTGATTTTTCTTATATGTTGATTTTGGTTGCTGATTTTTCTGAGTTGTTGATGGTGTTGTGATGCAGTGCTTCATTGTATTGCTTATGTTGGAATTTTTCTGATTCTGAGTTATTTATGCAGATTTTTCTGATTCTAAGTTGTTTATGCAGATTTTTCTAATTCTGATTTGACATTTAGGCGCATTTTGATTTTTGTTAGTTATAAACGTTGATGGTTGAAGTTGTTTGTGAACATTTAATGATAAATTATAGATAATTTATTAAGTAAACTTTTAAATTTATCGATTTAGAAATCATTAAATTCAAATATTAAAAATTATATATTAAATTTTTAATAATTTTATTTTATATTTAATTAAACCGGTTTAACCCTAGTTGGACCTCTGAGCTACTGAACTAGTCCCTCCTCTGGTTCATTGACCGTTTTAGTTCTCGCAACCTTGGTGACAACTATGCCCCTAACTAAAACCTTACCTCTTTTCACTCAACTCACCCCCAGACTCTTTTCTGCATGCATTTTGCTTTCCCTCATTCCCCTTATACATCAATATTTTTGCCATTTATACAAATTTTTTCTAGGATTTCAACCTCTTCTATCCCGAACATTTATTCAGGTCCTTGTTTTGGGCCATGGACTCCTACTCTTAATAAAATTCTCTCTCTTTAGCCGAATGTTCTCTCTTGGATTTTCTCTTCCTTGGAGCTCGAATTAAGATTCTGAACTGTTATTTGTTACTGGTGAGTATTCCTTCAATTTAATCGATTTAGTATTTTAGATTATTAAATCTTTTTTGATCGTTTAGTATTTGAATTTTTTGTCATTTTAAGTTTGTGCAACAAACCAGAGAGATAATAGGGATTTAACTCCTTTTAAATATACTTATAAAAGGAGAGGAGAAAAAGTAGCAAACTAAATTTTAAATTCTAAAACTCCACATCTTTAGGACATTAGTTATAGGATTATATATTATAAATAGGTAGGCTGGAAAAGCTAGTAGGCAGGAAATAAGTGGAGTGAAAATCTAGAGGGAGAGAATTGACCTCTCGAAAGTCAATTATTCTTGTTTTTCTTTCATTTAAATCTATAATATTATTCTGTCAGTGAGGTAATTATCACATCGATAATTCCTTCCTCTGTTCAGTTATTCTGTTCTTCCCTTCTACCCTTATCTTCTACACTCAATTCTGCCCTAACAGTAAGGATACTAGAGAAACCGTAACAATTGGTATCAGAAGTTCGATCTGGGCTTCTTCCTGTGAATGGTTTCCACACGCAGCGGAGGTGCGATGGAGGATCGGGTTGAGAGTCTGGAGAAACAGTTGAATGAGTTTCAATCTGAACAAAATAGAATAATGGAAACGATGAGGCAAAGGATGGATGAATTAGTAATGCGAATCCCACAACAGGATTCGAGCAGTGGGAACTCGCGCATCAACGACTCGGGTGGCGGGCGTCAGCGAGATCCACCTCCAAACAGGGGTGATCTCAATCGCAGAGTGGACATTCCTTCGTTTGATGGCTCGGATGCGAGCGGATGGTTGGTTCGAATGGATCGTTATTTTCGCATATCAAGGATTCAGGTGGAAGAGAAACTCGAGTACGCGGTGCTTGCACTTCATGGGGAAGCTTTAACATGGTTTGAATCGTGGGAGTCTCAATCCACCTTCCCTTCATGGATTCGTTTTAAACAAGATTTGATCAAACGATTTGAGCCTGGTGCAGATGCGGATCCTCTTGCGCCATTATTGCAGGTGAGACAGCATGGGTCGGTTATGGAGTATCGAAGAGACTTTGAGATAGCGGCTAGGGCACATAGACATTTGGGGGGAGATACCTTGTTGTGCATGTCCCATGAAGGACTCAAACCGTCGATCAAAGCGGAGATGGAGAGTTGCCGAGTTTGAAGACCTCCAGGCGCTGATGGATAGGGCCATGATGTTAGAGTCAAGGAATGAAGCATGGCGTACAGAAGGAACGCACCCAGGAGGAAGACGAAATGAAAATACTAACCGTTTGGGATGGAGCGGTGCCAGATCCAATAATTGGGCTCAGCACACTTCACAATCTCCTTCAATAACTAAACAGCCCACATCCATCCCTCATAGTAAAACAGAATCCAATACTTCCTCGGCCCCTTCCACCACTAATATCACAAAGCCTTCATCACGATGGATTTCACATGAGGAATGGAGTGAGAGACATCGCAAAGGTCTCTGTTTCCGATGCGGGGACAAGTGGAATCCTGGCCATGCATGCAAGTTCAGACATCAACAACTCATTCTCCTGGGGAAGGAGGATGAACAACCCGAGGATTGTTGCGAAGATTTGGCCTCGGACGAACCTGTCGTAACCATTAACAGTCTTTCTCTTCGTCTCTCTTCTCTAAGTTATTGGGGACTTACATCACACCAAACTTTGAAGGTACGAGCTACTATAAACGGTGTTGAGGTGGTCGTGTTGGTTGACCCAGGGGCTGAGGCGAATTTTATTTCATCTTCTCTTGTCTCCATACTGGGTTTGCCATTGGTACACCTGCCTCCTTTCCGAATTGAGGTTGGAAATGGAGCAATAGAGCATGGGTTAGGTGGCTGTGAAAAAGTGGAATTATTGGTACAAGGAATTTCTATTGTGGAGGACTTCTTGGTGATGGAATTGGGACGTTCTGAAGTCATTTTGGGTGCGGGGTGGATTGCTAGTTTGGGCAAATTTGAAGGGGATTATAACGCCTTATCCTTAAGCTGGATGTTGAATGGGAAGAAGGTGACTTTGCATGGTGATCCCTCTTTAGGGAGAAGTCGAGCTAGTGAAAAAGTGACTTTAAATGCCCTGAGAAATAATGAAGAGGGTTTTCTCGTAACCCCTGTGTTCATTGCCGATTCTACAGAAGCCCAACTATCTGTTTCGTCAGCAACTTTGGCAATTTTGCAGCAATTTGAGGATGTCTTTCAGTCCCCATATGGTCTTCCTCCACAAAGAACGCACGATCATGTTGTAGTACTAAAAGACAGTGCAGAGATCCCAAAGATTAGACCTTACAGATATCCACATTATCAGAAGGCAGAAATGGAAAAAATAATTGATGAAATGCTGCAGATTGGGATTATTCGGCCCAGCACAAGTCCCTTTTCGAGCCCGGTAATTCTGGTAAAGAAAAAGGATGGTGGGTGGAGGTTTTACGTCGACTATAGGGCCCTCAATAAGATCACGGTGCCGGACAAATTTCCTATTCCTATTATAGAGGAGCTATTGGATGAGCTCGATGGTGCAACAGTGTTTTCCAAATTGGATCTCAAATCCGGATATCATCAAATTCGAATGAAGGAGGAGGATATTCATAAGACAGCTTTTCGCACCCACGACGGCCATTACGAATTCCTTGTAATGCCTTTTGGCCTCACAAACGCTCCATCCACTTTTCAAGCCCTCATGAACACTGTACTTCATCCGTTCCTCAGAAAATTTGCTCTAGTTTTCTTTGATGACATCCTTATTTATAGCAAGGATCTCATTAGCCACAGAGGTCATTTGCAGGATATTTTTGAGGTACTGAGGCAGCACAGTTTATTGGTGAATAAAAAGAAGTGCTATTTTGAAGCAACGAGTATTGAGTACCTTGGCCACGTTATTTCTGCCGAAGGGGTGATGGCTGATCCTAAGAAACTCAGAGATATGCTTGACTGGCCTCCACCAAAAGATATTCGCAGCTTGAGGGGTTTCTTGGGCTTAACCGGATATTATTTCCGCTTTGTAAAGGGGTATGGTACTATTGCTGCTCCTCTCACCCAACTTCTCAAAAAGGACTCTTTTAATTGGGGTAAGGATGCTGAATCTGCTTTTCAAAAGCTCAAAACAGCTATGGTTTCAGTTCTGGTTTTAGCCGTTCCATGCTTTTCTAAACCTTTCTAGCTGGAAACCGATGCATCCGGAAAGGGAGTGGGTGCTGTCTTGATGCAGGAGGGTCGGCCAATTGCTTTTATGAGCCAAAAACTTTCGAAAACAGCCCAGCAGAAATCTGTCTACGAAAGAGAGTTGATGGCAATTGTTCTAGCTGTTCAAAAGTGGAAACACTATCTCATGGGACAGCAGTTCACAGTTTTTACTGATCAACAGTCCTTGAAGTTTTTATTACATTAGCGTGTAGCAGACGAAGGCCAGCAGAAATGGTTATCCAAGTTACTGGGATACAATTTTGACATTAAATATAAGGCAGGGACAGAAAACAGGGTGGCTGATGCCCTTTCTAGGAAATTTCATTTCTCCTCCCTGTCTTTTTCCATGGCAGAAGAATGGGATGATATGGAGGCTGAAGTATTGGCTGATGAGAAATTAAATGGGATTATGCAGAAGTTGTTAGTGGGGGAAGAAACTACACCCGGTTTTGCATTAATGAATGGAAAACTCAAATATAAAGGGAGGTTAGTGCTTGCAAAAACCTCTAAATGGATTCCAAAAATTCTGATGGAATTTCATAGCTCCAAGCTGGGAGGCCATTCGGGCTTCTTTAGAACTTACAAGAGGATTTCTGCTATCCTTTATTGGGAGGGTATGAAGGCAGCAGTGATGAACTTTATTAAAGGCTGTGAAATTTGTCAGCAGAACAAGCATTCTACCTTGCAACCTGCTGGTCTCCTACAACCGCTGCCAATTCCTTCCAATGTATGGGCTGACATCTCAATGGATTTCATAGGGGGATTACCCAAAGCCAATGGGATGGATACAATATTTGTGGTGGTGGACCGCATGACTAAATATGCTCATTTCTTCCCAATTTCACATCCCTTTATGGCAAAGGATGTTGCTGTTTTGTTCATTAAGGAAGTGGTACGCCTCAATGGTTTTCCATCATCAATTGTCTCCAATCGAGACAAAATATTCATGAGTGCTTTCTGGACTGAAGTTTTTAAACAGGCCGGTACTACCTTGAAGATGTCCTCGGCCTATCACCCATAGACCAACGGCCAAACTGAGGCGATGAATAAATGCTTGGAAACCTACCTGCGATGCTTAACTGGTGCTAAACCTAAACAATGGCCAGCTTGGCTTTCTTGGGCAGAGTTTTGGTATAATACCTCATACCATGGCTCTATTCGGATGACACCTTTTCGAGCTTTATATGGCAGGGAACCTCCAGCTTTATTACGAGGAGGGATGGAATCTTCAGTAGAAGAAGTAAGGGTCTTATTAGAGGAACGAAATCAGATGCTAGATGAAATCCAATTTCAGCTTAATAGGGCTCAGAACAGAATGAGACAAAGTGCAGACAAGAAAAGACGTGATGTGTCTTTTGAAGTAGGAGACTTTGTGTATCTCAAACTTCAGCCATATAGGATGAAATCTTTGGCAGCCAGATCAAATCAGAAGTTAGGTGCAAGGTTTTATGGTCCTTTTGAGGTGCTAGAAAGGATTGGAGCAGTAGCCTACAGGCTGAAATTACCTGACACCGCAAGAATACACCCTGTTTTTCATATTTCCCAGTTGAAGAAAAGTGTTGGACCTTCCTTACATCCTCAACCATTACCTGAAGCACTCACTGAAGAAGGGGAATTGCTGGTAGAACCTGAACAAGCCATTGACAGCCGCTACAACAATCAGGGAGATCTTGAGGTCCTTATCAAATGGAAAGAACTGCCAGATTTTGAGAATACTTGGGAGTCAGCAGCAACATTACAGACAACATTTACCTCTTTCCACCTTGAGGACAAGGTGGCTCTTCATATGGGGGGGGGTATTGCAACAAACCAGAGAGATAATAGGGATTTAACTCCTTTTAAATATACTTATAAAAGGAGAGGAGAAAAAGTAGCAAACTAAATTTTAAATTCTGAAACTCCACATCTTTAGGACAGTAGTTATAGGATTAGATATTATAAATAGGTAGGCTGGAAAAGCTAGTAGGCAGGAAATAAGTGGAGTGAAAATCTAGAGGGAGAGAATTGACCTCTCGAAAGTCAATTATTCTTGTTTTTCTTTCATTTAAATCTATAATATTATTCTGTCAGTGAGGTAATTATCACATCGATAATTCCTTCCTCTGTTCAGTTATTCTGTTCTTCCCTTCTACCCTTATCTTCTACACTCAATTCTTCCCTAACAGTAAGGATACTAGAGAAACCGTAACAGTTTGGTTTTAACAATTGTTCTTTGTGGTTGATTTTTGTTGGTTTTAGGAGGTGTTGGCTGCTGTGCGGTGTTTGCAACGTTGCTATCCTACTGTATTTGACTGAGTTCGGTAGATTAATATAACTCTAGGTTAGTATGTATTAGAATTTACTTTTATTTTTATTCGTCATTAATGGCCTTTTTTACTCAATTCTCATACTCAAACTCAAACTCTGTCTTCTCTTACTGCCATTAGCCCACTAGAGTCTCTCTTAATCTCACTCGAGTCACGTCTCATCGCACTTGTCGGCGTCTCGTCATTTGTCTTGTCTCGTTGCTGACGTCTCAACGTCTCGTGGTCTTCTTTGAGCTCCTCGTCACTGGCAACAGAAGCAACTTGGGTCGTTGCTTGTTTCATTGCCTTACCTGGGTCGTCGTCTTCTGGTTTTGGTTCCTCGCTGTGGCCGAGTCGCCGTGGACCGTTGGTGAGTCCTTGAATCATCGCTTCTCCTATTCTGTCTTTTTTGGATTTCCCTTCTTCCTGTATTTTAAGATGTTGAATTGTTAATCTATTATTTGCCTTGTTGATCTTTGCTTTAAATCATGAATGAAGTAGGATTTGTTGAATTTGTTGTTGAATTTGTTGCTGAAAATATTACGGAGCTAATTTTTTGGTTGATGAAAATCATCACTGAGTTGAATTTGTTGCTTTTATTGAAATAATCACTTAGCTATATTTTTTGTTGTTGTAAATCATCTTTGGAGCTAATTTTTTTGTTGATGAAAATTATCATAGTTGAATTCGTTGTTGAATTTGTTGTAAGAATAGATTTCATTCTTAGTATTGATTGGTTTTATTCTTACATAGATAGTATTAGTCAAGCTCCAAATCTGTCTGCCGAAGATATAGATGCTGACTTGGAGATCATTATTCTGACTAGATTTATTTGTTGTGTTATATTTTGCTCTCTTCCTTTAAATTGATAAAGTATTTTGTATTAATGACTAGTTTATTTTATTTTTCTTTGCAACATTAGCTATATTTAAGGATTGATATTTGATTGTTATTAATATATTTGTGAAGACATGTTTTTAAATTTTAAATTTTAACTTTTTAAGCATATTTTTTTTGTAATTTTATATTTATATTTAATGGTGACCGCGTTAGTCGGTTCAACTAGTAATCTAGTTGTATGATTGGGTTGATTATTGGTTCAGTTATGATAAACTTTGGTATAGCCATGTATAGAACTTAGGTATATTGACTTGTAACCTTTTTGTTGAACTTCTGCATGCAATTTGCTTTCCCTCATTGTCCTTGTACATCAATATTTTTGCCATTTGAACAAAATTTTTCTAGAATTTCAATCTCTTCTGTCGTGGGTTCCTACTATTATTGAAATTCTCTCTTTCTCTCTCTACCTGAACGTTCTTTCTTGTTTTTTTTTTCTGGAGTTCGAATTAAGATTTTGAGACTGTTATTTGTTACTGGTGAGTATTCCTTTAATTTAATTGATTTTGTTTTTTTGGATTAGTTAAATCTCTTTTGATTGTTTATTGTCGGAATTTTTTGTCATTTTGAGATGTTTGATTCTAACAATTATTCATTGTGGTTAGTTTTTGTTCGTTTTTAGAGGTGTGACTGCTGTGATGGTTGCAACGTTGCTGTTCTATTGTATTTGACGGAGTTCAGTAGATTAATATTGCTTTAGGTTAGTATTATAATTTATTGTGTTTATTTTTATTAATCATTAATTGAAATTGAAAATAATAAATTAATATAAGTAAAATTAATTTATTAATTAAAAAAATATTTATTTAACAAATTTTTGCATGTTTAAGATAAAGAGAAATACGCATATATGAAAAGAAATATTAGAGATATTAAACACAACTAAGACATAATAGTTATCAATTAAATTAATCTTGTGTAAATTGCAAAATAGTTAAGTTACAAAGTTAAAAATTGTGTCTGAATGTTTGTGGAAGAGGGTGTGGAAGATGGTACTATAAGGCAGAAGTGAGTTATCGGAATGATATAAACCTTTTCCACTCCCATATCGGCGCAGGGATTTATTAGTATACTAGAAAATTACGACACGAATGACCTGAAGAATTAGTATAAAAGGCAGATCATATTTAGCTATTGTTACGAGTCAATCTGTTTTTGTAAATGCATTGACAAAGAAAAGGGTGATATCTGAAAACTATGAATATAATTTATCAGTCCATCTACTTATTTGGATTTTAATAGTTGGTGGGATGATATAAAGAAATAATTTATCTTAATTTTCAAACTTATCATTGAAAGTTTGAAGATAATGCACTTAATTTCCATCACCATGTACTTTCACCTTAATGTTATTGTCTGACTCCAAATTTTCATGATACTCACTCTTTAAGTGCATTATCTTTAAACCTTCAAAGATAGGTTTGAAAATTAAGACGAATTATTTTTTTATGTCATCTCACCAACTACTAAAATTCGAATAAGTAGATGTATTGACAAATTATATTCATAAAATGCATTTGCAAAAATGGATTACTGTAGCAATAGTTGCATATGACTTGCCTTTCGTACCAATCCTTCAGGTCATTCGTGTCGTAGTTTTCAACATACTATGAATCCTCACGTGATGCGACAGTGGGTTTCTGACATTGTTGAAGCATGGATTTATTTTCATAAGTTAAAAAACCCAAGGTTGCAAGAACCGGACCGGTCATTGAACCGGTCAAGTGATTGATTCAATGGTTTAATGGTCCAATCGGGATTCAACCGGGGTTGAACCGGTTTAGTTAAAATATACAATAAAATTATAAAAAAATTCAATATATAATAACAATAAACTGAGTTTTCTTAATAGCCGAAGATTTGTTAACCAAACATTTGTTCCTTTCATAAGACCATCTTAATCTTAGATTCATTGAACAATACATTGCCATGGCAATTGATTGTTACAGCTTCCATATGCAGCAATCATAAGGAGGGAGAACCATTAAACAGAGGATGTCCTTGTCTCCAGTAGAACCGTGTCAAATATTATCACAATTGTCGTTTCTTTTAATCAAGAGAGGCAGTAAGAATTAAAAATTAAATAAATATAAACTCAAATTCAGTACTTCCACATATCAATAAAACCTCAGCAACAAGAAGAAATAAGAGATCAGAGCTCAATTTTGTTAGATGATGAAGAAACAGAGGAAGAATTTAATCTAATCGCAGATCCAATTGCGATACCAACTCGCAAAGTTAACACAACAACATGCAAGCAAAAGGATATGGCAATTGCGATGAGGAACACGCAGCTGCGATGGCGCCTGGCGAAAAGAGGCAGAGGAAGGAGGAGAATGAGGGTGTTCCACCACCATCTCTAATCTTCAGTGGTGATGTCACTAACGATGCTAGTAGCAGCGTCACAGTCGACGCCTCTGCAGAAGGGAAAGGGAAGGCGGTTGCAGTGATGGAGATGATGAACGCGACTCCACTAGATCTGATCTGCGACACCAGTGGTGCAGTGCTCCGAAAACCGAGATGAGCAAACGGCAGCTACATCGTTGCAGAGAGGAAGCAAGCGGACTTCTCTGGCGCGGGATTATGGAACCTATATGGGAGGAGATCGCAGGAGAAGATGAGTCTGGTGTGGTGGAACTTGGAAGAGAAATTAGGGTTGATATGAGGGAACTGGGTCTCGCTATTTGCATGAGGGGTTGGGGAATTGGGTTATCGGGTCAGCTAGTAAGTGGGTTGGGCTCGTTTAGTTTTTTTTTGATCCATTGTAAAAAATTGTTAAAAACCCGTCTGGTTTGACCGGTTTATTAGTTAACCACTGGTTTGATCGATTTTTTCATCGATTTTTTGCAGGTTGGTTTTTGGGATCAACCGAATCGGCTTGGTAACCGGTTCTCGGTTAACCCCATTGAACCGACTAATCTGGTCCGGTTTTCAGAACCATGAAAGAACCTAATATCGAAAAATTATTACAAATATTAAAACAACCAATTTTCATGTTTGTAATTAACTATTTTGCAAGACACATAAGATTAATTTAATTGATAAGTATTGTCTTAGTTGAGTTTAATGTATCTAATATTTTTTTTAGATACATATGCAGATTTGTCTCTATCTTAAACATAAAAAAATTTGTAAAATAAATATTTTTTATAATACATTAATTTAACTTATATTAATTTCAATTTCAATTAATGATTTATAAAAATAAACAATAAATTATAATACTAATCTAAAGCCATATTAATTTACTGAACTCCGTCAAAAACAGCAGGACAGCAACATTGCAACCACCGTATCAATCACAAATATCAATTGTTAGAACAAAACTTAAAATGACAAAATTCGAACAGAAAATGATGAAAAAACTAAATCGATTAAATTGAAGAAATACTCACCAGTAACAAATAGTTGTCTCGGAATCCTAATTTAAGTAAAAAGTCCAAGAGAGAACGTTCTGGAGAGAGAATTTTACTAAGAGTAAGAGCCCACGACCCAAAACAAGGACTCCAGCATTATCTCTTGGATATTTTCTTCCCCGAGATTGCTATTTGTTACTGGTGAGCATTCTTTTAACTTAATCAATTTAGTTTTTTGGATTAGTTAAATCTGTTTTGATCCATTAGTGTCTGAATTATTTGTTATTTTGAGTTTAGTTCTAACCATTGTTCTTTATAGTTGATTTTTGTTGGTTTTTAAAGCTATTTGTAACGTTACTGTTCTGCTGTTTTTGACGGAGTTTAGTAGATTAATATGACTTTAGGTTTGTATAATTTATTGTCTTTATTTTTATTAATTATTAATTGAAATTGAAAATAATAAATTAATATAAGTTAAATTAATTTATTAATTAAAAAATATTTATTTAACAATTTTTTGCATGTTTAAATTAATCTTGTGTATATAGTTAAGTTATAAACTTAAAAATTGTTTGTGTCTGAATGTTTTGTAATATTTTTTTTCTATCATTTTTTAATTTATGTTAAAGAGATCTATGTTTCAACAATATCAAAAGTGTAGTGTATTATAATTACGAGGGTGTGAAAAAGGGAGATGGTACTATAAAGGCAAGAAGTGACTTATCGAATAGATATAAATTTTTTCTACTTCCATATTGGTATAAGGGTTCATCAGTATGCCAGAAAATTACCACACGACCTGAGGTCATAAGTAGCTATGATCTGCTTTTGCGAATGCATTCGACAAAGAAAATGGTGATAGTTGTTAGCTGACAAGTACATCTATTTATTTGAATTTTTATAGTTGGTGTGACATAAGAAAAAAATTTGTCTTAATTTCAAACCTATCCTTTAAAATTTAGAAATAATGCACCAAAAATGAAGTACCATGAAATTTAAAGTCAGATAATTATATTAAGGTAAAAGTACATAGTGATGGAAAGGGCCATGCGAAATTTTTCCCAATTCGCAATTATTCAAACGTTGAAAGATTCAAACGTTGAAAGATTCGGAACATCTGCAGGCTATTATAAATAATGTTATCCAATTCTCGTTTAAAGAGAATGTTAGAAACCAAGGATATAAGTTGAAATAACTTCAACTTAAGAAAAGTAATCTATCAATAAAGTGTAGTCTTGATCTGGTATTTTTTTAGAATACGACTAGAAGGATAATTTTTTGGAGGCTGTCAGCTTGTTGTACGATCGTAATTGAACTCTATCGGTAGTCATTGAATCCTATTTTCATATTTTGCGAGATGATTTAACGATTGCCGGTGAGATTCAATTATAGTCGTACAACCAATTGACGGTCTTTAAAAAATCATTTTACTCGGATCCCAAAAGAAGACTGGATCAAAACTCCAATTTATCAATAGGTCATCTTTCCTTATTTAAAGTTATTTCAGTTGGATAATGTTTTTAATAATTTAAACAAGAACATAAGAAAATAATAAATAAAGAAAAATATGTAGAATAAGCTGAGATTTAGAATAAACATAAATCGTTGGCTTCCTTGTTAATTAGTCTATCATTCCCTTTAAAATGGGAATTAGAGAACATTGTTTATGATATTGCTTGAAGAGATGCGGATGAATCTTGCATCTTCGTCTTGAGAGAATTTCATATGCTACCTTTCCATCACTATGTACTTTAACCATAATGCAATTATCTGACTTCAAAATTTTATACTACTCATTTTTTAAGTGCATTATCTTTAAACCTTCAAAGATAGGTTTGAAAATAAAGACGAATTCTTTTCTTATGTCATTCTACCAACTATTAAAATTTGAATAATGACATGTACTGACAAATTATATTTATAGTGGTCAAATATCATATTTTTTTTGAATTCATAAAATGTATTCGCAAAAACAGATTGCTGTAGTAATAGCTGCATATGACTTGCCTTTTGTACTAATCATTCAGGTCATTTGTGTCGTAGTTTTCAGCATACTGATGAATCTTTACGCAATGTGAAAGTGGAAAAGGTTCATATCTATCCGATAACCCACTTCTTACTTTTATAATACCATTCCCTCTTCCAACCCCCTAATTATAATAGAATACATCTTTTTGACCATTGAAGCATGAATATATTTTCAACATAAGTTAAAAAAACTGGACATCGAAAAAATATTACAAATATTAAATACAAGTAAGTTTCAAGTTTGTAACTTAATTATTTTGCAAGACACATAAGATTAATTAAATCGATAAGTATTGTCTTAGTTGGGTTTAATGTATCTAATATTTCTTCTTTTGATATATATATATATATATATATATATATATATATATATATATATATATATTCTAAACATACAAAAATTTGTAAAATAATTTTTTTAATTAATAAATTAATTTGTCTTATATTATTTTCAATTTCAATTAATGATTAATAAAAATAAACAATAAATTATAATACCAACCTAAAGTCATTAATTTACTGAATTTCGTTAAAACAGACAACAGGACAGTAACATTGCAATCATAGTAGCCAACGCCTTTAAAAATTAACCATAAAAAACAATTTTTAGAACCAAACTTAAAATGACAAAATTCGAACACAAAACAATAAAAATAAAAAACTAAATCGATTAAACTTAAGGAATACTCACCAATAATAAATAGTAGTCTCGGAATCTTAATTCGAGCAAAAAGTCTAAGAGAGAACGTTCGGCTAAAGATAGAATTTTAATAAGAGTAGGAGCCCACGGCCTAACACAAGGACTTGAGTGTTCTCTCCTCAGTATTTTCTTCTTCGGAGCTCCAATTAAAATTGAGATTACTATTTGTAATTGGTAAGTATTTTTTTAACTTAATCGATTTAGTTTTTTGGATTAGTTAAATCTGTTTTGATCATTTAGTTTCTGCATTATTTGTCATTTTAAGTTTAGTTATAACAGTTGTTTTTTTAGCTGATTTTTTAGCTAATTTTTGTTGGTTTTTTAGCTGATTCCAATTGATATATGCCAAGCTTTTGTGAAGTTGCAAACAAGCTAAGAGCTCCCAAAATGGATCCTCACTTCTTATTCTGGGATCCCAACCATTTTTTTGCACCCATCTTTTTGTTGATTACCATAGTTCCATTCGGGTGACATCGCTTGTGAATTCTCATTTAAGCACCAAACTATTCTCTTAGATCCATTCCTTTGAGAATTACACCAACCTTTACATTTAGGCTTTGGTGATGCAACCGTAATGAACCTAAAATGGTGTTTCCAACCACTAATCATCTCCCTTGTGCTCTTAAATCCACAAAGAATTCTAAGTTGACCATCCGTCTCAAACAAATCATATTCAACGCAATATGAAGGCTAAGAGATATGAACTTTATCCACTTAAATGATGTAATGGATGATGGTAACTTAGGAAGGGATGTTTTAAACCGTCTTGTAAATTCCACTCCCTTGCGCTCTTCTTTGACCACCTCCACATCTTGGCAAGCATCTTCCATTTCCACTTTTCGACTAGGTTCCTCGCATTTAATTACTTCCTCACCAATCCCTTCTAACTCGTCTCCATCATTCATGTCACAACTCTAAGGTGATGTAAAACCTATCTCAACATCAACCTCAATTGCAATGGAAGAAGGTTTATCAAAGTCAAAGAAATCATTAGTTGGTGTGAAATTGTCTTAAACAATGGAACGTGCTGCTTGCTCAGCTTCTTTGGAATCTTCCTCATTGCTTGAATCATGTCTCGGAGGTTGTTCACGGTCCTATTCAACATCAATTTTCATTTCAATAGAAGAGGGTTCAACAACTTCCACATGTCATCAATATCACTAATTGGTGTGAAAGTGTCCTGAATTCTAGAATCTACTTCTTGCTCAACCTCTTCTAAATCTTCAACTACTTCTTTTTCAATAATTTTTGCTTCCTCCACTTGTCCCAATACAGAAGTCCACTTATCATTCTCCACTTGAGATTCTGACCTCTCTTTCATACTACGCTCTTTGGTAGATTCTCTATATTTGACAATGGGAGTGTTTTGATTGCGTAAGCGTTGTGAGGCTAATTTGCTTATGTTTGCCTTCTTTGAGTTTCACGTTGCTCTTGAAGAATTGAAATGAGAGTGTCATCCATGAGTGCTTGAGATGGAGGAGAGGGTTCATTGTTTGGAAGAAAAGGTTTCATAATTGGAAGGTGGCTCATATTTGTGAGAGTATTGTGGTATTTTATATGGAGGTGGTGGTTCTTGGGAATATTGGTATTGGAGTGGGGGTGGTTCAACGGGTCTTCGTTCATAGTGGTCATAAGGATGAGGCAGATAAGGTTGGTGGTATGGTGGGTATGGATTATAAGGTATTTGGTTGTATGGAGCTTGTGAGTATGGTGATTGTATCCTATGTTGGGGAGTTGGTTCATATTGGTATGCATAAATGTGAGTTTATGTGATGAAATTCACTCAATTCAACTCAGAATTTATTATCAAATATGGATTCATCAACAGCCTTCAAAAAATGTATCATTCTACTCATGTCCCAAAAGAAGACCGGATCAAAACTCTATTTTATCGATAGGTCACTTTTCCTAAATTAGTGTATTTCAACTTATTTAAACAAAAACATAAAAGCTTATTCGACGTATTTTTCTTTGTTTATAATTTTTAGAGTTGGAATAAACTTAAATTGTTGAAGAGATGCGGATGAATCTTGCATCTTCATATTGGAGAAAATTTCACATGCCACATTTTTATCATCATGTACTTTTACCTTTATGATCTAATTTTAAATTTTCATGTTACTCACTCTTTAAGTGCATTATCTTTAAACATTAAAAGATAGGTTTGAAAATTAAGACGAATTATTTCCTTATGTCATCCCACCAATTATTAAAATTCGAATAAGTAGTTGTATTGACATTATATTCATAGTTGTTAAATATCACATTTTTTTCGAATTCATAAAATGCATTTGCAAAAACAGATTGCTATGGTAATAACTGCATATGACCTGCCTTTCATTATCAATCCTTCAGGTCATTCGTGTAGTAGTTTTTAGCATACTGATAAATCCTCACACGATATGGAAGGGAAAAATGTTTATATCTATCCGATAATCTACTTTTTACCTTTATAGTAACATCCCCTTTTCTATACCCCGTAATTGTAATAGAATACACCTTTTTTGACATTGTTGAAGCATGAATTTATTACAAATATTAAAACCCAAGCAATTTTCACATTTTTAACTTAACTATTTTGCAAGACACATAAAATTAATTTAATTGATAAGTATTGTCTTAGAGAGTTCAATGTATCTAATATTTCTTTTTTTGATATATATGCAGATTTGTCTCTATCGTACACGTACAAAAAATTGTAAAATAAATATTTTTTAATTAATAAATTAATTTGACTTATATTATTTTTAATTTCAATTAATGATTAATAAAAAATAAACAATAAATTATAATACTAACCTAATGTTAAAAATGGTAGGACAGCAACGTTACAACCTCCACACAACAGCAATCAACCAAAAAAATAATTGTTAGAACCAAACTTAAAATGACATAATTCGGACACAAAACGATAAAAAAAAGATTTAATTAATCTAAAAAACTAAATTGTTTATATTGAAGGAATACTCACCAGTAACAAATAGTAGTTTCGTAATCTTAAGAGTAAGAGCACACGACCCAAAACAAGGACTCGAGCGTTCTCTCTTGGATATTTTCTTCCCTAAAGCTCCAATTAAAATTCTGAGATTGTTATTTGTTATTGGTGAGTATTCTTTTAATTTAATCGATTTAGCTTTTTTGGATTAGTTAAATCTGTTTGGATCGTTTAGTGTCTGAATTATTTGTCATTTTGAGTTTGGTTCTAACAATTGTTTTTTACAGCTGATTTTTGTTGGTTTTTAAAGCTGTTGGCTGTATAGTGCGATTGTTACAACGTTGCTGTTTCTGCTATTTTTGACGGAGTTTAGTAGATTAATATGACTTTAAGTTAATATTATAATTTCTTGTTTTTATTTTTATTAATCATTACTTGAAATTGAAAATAATAAATTAATATAAGTTAAATTAATTTATTAATTAAAAATACTTATTTAATAAATTTTTGCATGTTTAAAATAGAGACAAATCTACATATATATCAAAAGAAGAAATATTAAAGATATTAAACACAACTAAGACATGATACTTATCAATTAAATTAATCTTTTGTATATTGCAAAATAGTTAAGTTAGAAACTTAAAAATTGTGTGTCTGACTGTTTGTAATATTTTTTATGCATTTTTTAACTTATATTGAAAAGATATCCATGTTTAAATAATATCAGATAGGTGTATTGTATTACAATTACGATGGTGTGGAAAAGGGAGATGGTATTATAAAGGCAAGTAGTGGGTCATCTAATAGATATGAACATTTTCCACTTAAATATCGGGTGAGGGTTCAACAGTATACTGAAAACTACGACACGAATGGCCGAAGGATTGGTACGAAAAGCAAGTCTATTGCTACAACAATCTATTTTTACTAATGTATTTTATGCATTTAACCAAGAAAAGGGTGATATCTGACAACTATGAATATAATTTATCAGTATATCGACGTATTTGAATTTTAATAATTGGTGAGATAACATAAGGAATAATTCGTCTTAATTTTCAAGTGAGTACTATGAAAATTTGAAGTAAGATAATTGCATTAAGGTGAAAGTAAATGGTGACGGAAAAGTGGTATGTGCAATTCCCTCCGATATGAAGATGCATGATTTATCTGCATCTCTTCGAAAGCTAAAAGATGTTGAGCATTTGCCGCATATCATAAACAATGTTTTGCAATTCTCGTGGAGAATATTAGACTAATTAACAAAGAAGTTAACGATTTAAGTTTATTCAAATTCTCAGCTTATTCAAGGTATTTTTTCTTGTTTTTTTATTTTTTAAATGATAAAAAATATTATTAAGTTGAAATAACTTCAATTTAAGAAAAGTGATGTATTGATAAAGTGTAGTCTTGATTTAGTCTTATTTTGGGATACGAGTAGAAGGATAATTTTTTTGGAGGATGTCAGTTTGCTGTACGATCGTAGTTAAACTACACCGACAGTCATTGAATTCTCTCGCAAACTATGAAAATGAGATACATTGAATAAAAACAGTGTGTTAAGTGATGTTTACTTTCACGAACAAAAAAGATCAAGATTCGGAAGTGGTGACTGAAAAGTATAAAGAGAATGATGTCTCCCTATGCTTTTCCTAAATGGAAATTTAGGCATCATTTTTGGATCTTGATCTTGTTCGTGAAAGTAAACATCATATAACACCCTGTTCCTTGTCATTACACAATGTATCCTATTTTCATATTTTGTGAGATGATAACTACTGACCGTGGGGTTCCATTACGGTCGTACAGCTTGACAGCCTTAAAAAATGGATCATTCTATGCGTGTCGCAAAATCGTTGACTTCCTTGACGATATCCTGCAGATGTGGATGAATCTTGGATCTTCATATTGGAGAGAGTTCTACACGTCACCTTTCCATCACCATGTATTTTCAATTATCTGACTTCAAATTTTTATGGTACTCACTCTTTGAGTGCATTATCTTTAAAGTTTTAAATATATGTTTGAAAATTAAGACGAATTATATTTTGGTGTCTTTCCACCAACTATTGACAAATTATATTAATATTCATCAGATATCACCTTTTTTTGTCGAATGCATTCACAAAAAGGATTGCAGTGTCATAGTTTTCAACATACTGATATGGAAGTGGGAAATGTTCATATCTATCTATCTGATAATCCACTTTTTGCCTTTATAGTACTATTTCCTTTTCCACACCCTCGTAATTATAATAGAATATTCCTTTTTGACATTATTGAAGCATGGATTTATTTTTAACATAAGTTACAAAACGTGACATCGAAAAAATATTACAAATATTAAAACACAACCATTTTCAAGTTTGTAACTTAACTATGTTGCAAGACACATAAGGTAATTTAATTGATAAGTATTGTCTTAATTGGGTTTAATGTATTTAATCTTCTTTTGATATATGTGCAAATTTATCTCTATCCTAAGTATACAAAAATTTGTAAAATAAATATTTTTTAATTTCAATTAATGATTAATAAAAATAAATACAATAAATTATAATACTAACTTAAAATCATATTAATATACTGAACTCCGTTAAAAATAGTAGGATAGCAACGTTGCAACCACCGCACAGCACCCAACACCTTTAAAACCCAACAAAAATCAACCACAAAGAACAATTATTAGAACTAAACTTAAAATGACAATTTGGACAGTAAACGATAAAAAAAGATTTAACTAATCTAAAAAATTAAATTGATTAAATTGAAGGAATACTTACCAGTAACAAATAACAGCCCTGGAATCTTAATTCTAGGTCCAGGGAAAAAAAACATCCAAGAGAGAACGTTCTGCTAGAGAGAGAATTTTAACAAGGGTAGGAGCCCACGGCCCTAAACAAGGACTCGAATAAATGTTCACAATAGAAAGAGATTGAAATTCTAGAAAAATTTTGTATAAATGGCAAAAATATTGATGTACAACGGGAATAAAGGAAAGCAAAATGCATGTAGAAGTTCAACAAAAAGGTTACAAGTCAATGTACCTAAGTTCTATATATGACTATACCATAGTTATCAAAATCGAACCGATAAATGAACCAGTCATACAACTGGGTTACTAATTGACCCGGTCACAATTAAATTTAAATATAAAATTACCAAAAATAAACTTAAAAAGTTAAAATTCAAAATTCAAAAGCATGTCTTCACAAATATATTAATAACAATCAAATATCAATTCTTAAACATAGCTAATAATGCAAAAAAATAAAAAAAGTCACTAATACAAAATACTTTTTGAAGTTAAATCTAGTCCAAAAAATGATCTCAAAGTTGGCATCTATATCTTTATCAGACAAATTTAGAGTTTGACCAATATTGGCTATGTAAGTTTAAAATCGATCAATACTAAGAATTAAATCTATTCTTATGGCAATAAATCCAAATCGTTGATAATTTTTAACAACAAATTCAACTATGATCGTTTTCATCACCAAGGTTGCGAGAATCGAACTGGTCAATGAACCGAAGGAAGGATTGGTTTAGTAGTTCAAAGGTTCAACCAGGATTCAATTGGTTTAATTAAATATAAAATAAAATTATTAAAAATTTAATATATAATTTTAAATATTTAAATTTAATGATTTCTAGGTTGATAAGACTTAAAATTTTACTTAATAAAATATCTATAATTTATCATTAAAAATTTACAAACAAGTTCAAACATCAACATTTATAACTAACAAAAATCAAAATGAACCTAAATGTCAAATTAGAACTAAAAAATCTGCATAAACAACTCAGAATAAAAAAATTAGTATAAATAACTTAAAATCAGAAAAATTTCCGCATAAACAATGTAGTGAAGTGCTACACGATAATACCATCAAACAACTGACAATTAGAAAAATCAGCACCCATCAACTCAGTAACTCATAAATTAGAATAAATAAAATTAAACAAATAACCAAAAATAAATTGAGACAGTAGTGGTTACCGGCGGCGAGGGTGGATGGAAGGTGACGACATGGTGAATACTTCACAGCCGAACAGAGAGAGACGTCGCAGAAAGAGAGCGTTGAGCTTGGAGCCTTCAGCAGAGAGAACTGCCGAGTGAGCTCGGAGAGAGACGCGACGACGAGGAGAAGAACTCCGAGCACGACGGCGAGAATAGGTGATCAGTGATGGAGAAGGTGGCGGCTAAGGCTTCTGGTGGTGATTGCTCTGCTAGGGTTCAGGGAGTTGCGTTTGTGAGAGAGAGAACCAGGAGGAAGTGTTCTGCTTGTTGGATTTTGTTTTTTATTTTAATATAAAACAACACGTTTTGATTGGTGGAACAGCGAATCGGGCCTTCAAAAAATCGGGCTGATTCATCATAAATTACCGATTTGGCCGATTTTTTCACCATTTTTTGCAGGGCGATTTTAGAGGTCAACCGGACCGGCTAGGGATCGATTCCCTGTTAATCCGGTCGAACCTACCAGTCCAGTTCGATTTTTGGAATCTTGGGACTTGTCACTTGTCAGAACCGAACCGTTGATCAAATCGGTCAGGCTATTAGTTTACTGGTTCAACTGGTGAATTACGGATTGGTCCGATAAAACCGATCCCACTTAAATAATTATATAAAATTTTAATATTTTCTTCTTTACAACAAATATATTTTGAAGTTTAAATTTTTATACCAAAGTAACTATTATTTTTTATATTTTAACAACTAATTGATTGTTCTATATTTTTTTGATCGCCTAAATAAGCTAAAAAAATAAAGGAACAGTTTAAATAAAGGAACAATCCTGTTTAAGACTATTCTTAAACTCTTTCCAAAGAGAAGGAAGCTCCACTTGATTGTTCTATATTTATTATATTGTTATATACTATGTGTAATTATAAAAAAAATAACAATAATAAATATTATATAATTATAAAAAAATTATGTTATAAATAATAAAAATATTTGTTATTTTTTTTGTAGGTGTTTAATAAAACTTATATTTATAATATTAATTATTTATAATTAAAAATATAATTAATTCAAAAATAAGTGAGTATTACAAAAATTTCTATACAAAATCTCAGTAATAAAATCTCAACACAACTAAAAACAATAAGCAACTTAGCCGTTTTCAATAAAAAATCTCAACAAGTAATAAATTTTAAGCCTCAATAACCTAAAAAATCTCAATAAACAAAAATTTCAGCACAATAAACAATAAAATTAGTTTAATAACTATTACAATAAAATGTTCATACTCAATCTTCAATATATGAATTTGATTATATATGAAATAATAAAATACTTTTCATGCTCAATCTCATAAAATAATTTATTTAAACTTTCTTTATAAAGAAATCACAGAGACTGACTTACTACAAGAAAGAGTGACAAACGGATTAGAGGCTAACGATAGTGATAAAAACCGATCTTGCTGAAGGCAGCAACGGAGACCGTATTGCAAGTTGCAACGGAAACCAAGCTAGAGCCTGGAGGCTGCGACAAAGACCAAGTGGCACAATTCTCTCCGGGATTTTTGACGGAGGAAAAATGTTGGTAAAGATTTTCACAAAAATAATGCGTTGCAAGTATAGTTCTAAATCGACAATTAAACCTCAATCATTATTTAAATTGTTTGTCACTTAAGTAAACCCAATAAAATTAACCGAAGTATTAAACCTCGGGTCGTCTCTTAAGGAATTGCAGGGAAGTGTACTTATAATTGGTTATGGAAAGGTATTTTTGGGGTTTTTGTGATAAGAGACAAGTAATGTAAATAATAAGGAAATAAAATAACAACTAAAAAAAAGTCCTAGCATGGATTGAGAATTGGAATTCCTATCCTCATTATCATCAACAATTCTGATGGTAATTGCCTTTTGCTCTCACTTAGTTAACCTCTAACAATGAAGGAAAGTCAAGTGAGCAAAATCAACTTAAGTTCACAATTCTTAATCAAAGACTAGATTTAGTGAAGCCTAAGCCAATTAGCAATTCTCAATCACCAATCAACAAAAGAGTTTTGATAACTCAAGAGTCTCTAATTAATAAATCCAAGTTAAGAACATAAAAATCTAATTTAAAACCTAACCAACCATTTTATCAAATACTTGAAAGGCATAAAATAAAAACAGAGAAAACCAACAAGACATAGCAAATTCTAAGACTAACCAAAGCAAGGAAATAACAATAACAAGGCAATTGAACAATAAGAATGTGAAACATAAATTGTATTAATGAAAGTTGAGAGTAACACATGAGTTCATAAACTAAATTAACAAAATAAAGGAATCAACAAGGGAAATAAATAACTAAAGTGCCAGAACAAATGAAGGTAGAAGAAAACTAAAGTAAAGCAAGGTAGAATTCTGAAATTAAGAAGAAATAAGACTAAGAACCCTAAAACCTAGAGAGAGGAGAGAGCCTCTCTCTAGATTACTTCATCTAAAACCTAATGTGTGAATGAATGAATGTGTTTATGATTGATTCCCCCTTTCCAGCTCCATTATGCAGCCTCTAATCAGAATTTTCGGGCTTGAAACTGGGTCCAAAGCAGCCTAGAAATCGACCCCAACATTTTCTGTAAATTGCAGCACGTGACGCTCATCATGCGTATGCTTTAGCCATGCGTACGCGTCACTGAAAGAAATCATAGTCACACGTGCGCGTCATCCACGCGTACGCGTTGCATATTTGCTGCACCAGTCATGCGTTCGCGTAGTCCAGGCATGCGGGTCGCGATCAGCTTCTCAAAACTTCAATTTCTTGTGTTCCTTCCACTTTTGCATGCTTCCTTTCCGTCCTCTAAGCCATTTCTGCCTTATAAACCCTGAAAACACTCAGCAAACATATCACGACATCGAATGGTAATAAGAGAGGATTAAAATTAGCAAATTTAAGGCCAAAGAAGCATGTTTTCAATCATAGTACAAAATTAGGAAGGAAAATGTAAAACATGCGAATTATATGAATAAGTGTGAGAATAGTGGATAAAATCCACTAAATTAAGCACAAGATAAACCTTAAAAATGGGGTTTATCAATTCAACCTCTACTTCTCCTCGCGATGAAGACAATGACGATTCTGTCTCTGACGCGATGATTTTGCGTCTAACGATTCTCCTCAAGTGCGCGACGACGTTCTCCTCGGGCGAGTTGGGTCAGGCACACGAGGACGACGGTCTTGCTAATATTACTATTAATTTCTTGCTTCATGACCTTGACTTTGAATTCATTCTTTTGTTTTCCCTTTTAAGAGCATTACATCTATATGATCTGTCATGAATTCAAACCTAAGGTCCTTAATCCTAGCTCATTATTTCGATTTTAGTTTGAGCTTCACAGTAATTGGTGCACGAAATTGTGATCTCAATGGCGCCAACAACTTGGTACGCACAATTGTAATATCACACTTTTACACAACTTCACACAACTAACCAGTAAGTGCACTGGGTCGTCCAAGTAATAAACCTTACGTGAGTAAGGGTCGATCCCACGAAGATTGTTGGTATGAAGCAAGCTATGGTCATCTTGTAAATCTCAGTTAGGCCGATTATAATGGTTATAAATGGTTTTCAAAAATAATAATAAATAAAGCATAAAATAAAGATAGAGATACTTATGTAAATCATTGGTGGGAATTTCAGATAAGTGTACGGAGATGCTGTGTTCCTTCTGAATATCTGCTTTCCTACTGCTTTCATCCAATCCTTCTTACTCCTTTCCATGGCAAGCTGTATGTAGGGCATCACCGTTGTCAATGGCTACTTCCCATCCTCTCAGTGAAAATGGTCCAAATGTTCTTGTCACAGCACAGCTAATCATCTGTCGGTTTTTGATCATGTCGGAATAGAATCCATTGATTTTTTTGCATCTGTCACCACACCCAACAATCGCGAGTTTGAAGCTTGTCACAGTCATTCAATCCCTGAATCCTACTCGGAATACCACAGACAAGGTTTAGACTTTTCGGATTCTCAAGAGTGACCGCCAATAATTCTAGCTTATACCACGAATTCTGATTAAGGAATCCAAGAGATATTCGTTCGTTCTGAGGTAGAACGGAAGTGGTTGTCAAACACGTGTTCATAGGTGAGAATGATGATGAGTGTCACGGATCATCACATTCATCATGTTGAAGTGCAACGAATATCTTAGAACAAGAATAAGCTGAATTGAATAGAAAATAGTAGTACTTTCATTAAAACTCGAGGTACAACAGAGCTCCACACCCTTAATCTATAGTGTGTAGAAACTCCACCGTTGAAAATACATAAGTGATGGTCCAGGCATGGCCAAATGGCCAGCCCCCATAAACGTGATCAAAAGATCATAAGGTAATCCAAAAATAATCCAAAGATGTCTCATACAATAGTAAAATGTCCTATTTATACTAGACTAGTTACTAGGGTTTACAGAAATAAGTCTAAATGCAGAAATCCATTTCTGGGGCCCACTTTGGTGTGTGCTTGGGCTGAGCTTGAGCTTTACACGTGCAGAGGCTTCTCTTGGAGTTAAACGCCAAGTTGTAACGTATTTTTGGTGTTTAACTCTGGTTTGTGACCTGTTTCTGGCATTTTACTCTAGAATGCAGCATGGAACTAAGGTTGAACGCCAGTTTGCATCGTCTTGATTCGAAAAAGTATGGACTATTAGATATTGTTGGAAAGCTCTGGATGTCTACTTTCAGACGCCGTTGAGAGCACGCATTTGGAGTTTTGTAGCTCCAGAAAATCTATTTCGAGTGTAGGGAGGTCAGAATCCAACAACATCAGCAGTCCTTTTTCAGCCTGAATCAGATTTTTGCTCAGGTCCCTCAATTTCAGCCAGAAAATACCTGAAATCACAGAAAAATACACAAACTCATAGTAAAGTCCAGAAATTTTAATTTTTCATAAAAACTAATAAAAAATCCCTAAAAGTAGCTAGATCCTGCTAGAAACTACCTAAAAACAATGCCAAAAAGCTTATAAATTATCCGCTCATCTCAACACCAAACGTAAATTGTTGCTTGTCCCCAAACAACTAAAAATCAAATAGGATAAAAAGAAGAGAATATACTATAAATTCCAAATTATCAATGAATATTAGTTCTAATTAGATGAGCGGGACTTGTAGCTTTTTGCTTCTGAATAGTTTTGGCATCTCACTTTTTCCTTTGAAATTCAGAATGATTGGCTTCTATAGGAACTCGGAGTTCAGATAGTGTTAATTGATTCTCCTAGTTAAATATGTTGATTCTTGAACACAGCTACTTTTATGAGTCTTGGCCGTGGCCCTAAGCACTTTGTTTTCCAGTATTACCACCGGATACATAAATGCCACAGACACATGACTGGGTGAACCTTTTCAGATTGTGACTCAGCTTTGCTAAAGTCCCCAGCTAGAGGCGTACAGAGCTCTTAAGCACACTCTTTTTGCTTTGGATCACGACTTTAACCACTCAGTCTCAAGCTTTTCACTTGGAACGGCATGCCACAAGCACATGGTTAGGGACAGCTTTGATTTAGCCGCTTAGGCCTGTATTTTATTTCCTTGGGCCCTTCTATCCATTGATGCTCAAAGCCTTGGATCCTTTTTACCCTTGTCTTTTGGTTTTAAGGGCTATTGGCTTTTTCCGTTTGCTTTTTCTTTTTTTTTCTTTTATTTTTTTGCCACTTTTTTTTGCCACTTTTTTTTGCAAGCTTTGTTCTTTACTGCTTTTTCTTGCTTCAAGAATCAATTTTATGATTTTTTAGATCATCAATAACATTTCTCTTATTCATCATTCTTTCAAGAGCCAACAATTTTAACATTCATAAACAACAAGATAAAAAATATGCAATGTTCAAGCATTCATTCAGAAAACAAAAAGTATTGTCACCACATCAATATAATTAAATTAATTTCAAGGATGAATTCGAAACTCATGTTCTTCTTATTCTTTTGTATTAGAAACATTTTTCATTTAAGAAAGGTGAAGGATTCATGGAATTATTCATAGCCTTAAGACATAGTTACTAAATACTAATGATCATGTAATAAAGACACAAACATAGACAAACATGAAGCTTAAATACCGAAAAACAGAGAGATAAGAACAAGGAAGTTAAGGAATGAGTCCACCTTAGTGATGGTGGCGCCTCCTCCTTGAAGGAACAATGGCATCCTTGAGCTCCTCTATGTCTCTTCCTTGCCTTTGTTGCTCCTCCCTCATAGCTCTTTGATCTTCTCTAATCTCATGGAGAATGATGGAATGCTCTTGGTGCTCCACCTTTAATTGGTCCATGTTATAACTCAAGTCTTCTAGAGAAGTGTTGAGTTGTTCCCAATAGTTGTTTGGAGGAAAGTGCATCCCTTGAGGCATCTCAGGGATTTCTTGATGATGAGCTTCCTCATGCATCTCTTGAGATCCATGGATGGTGTCTCTTGTTTGCTCCATCCTTTTCTTAGTGATGGGCTTGTCCTCTTTAATAAGGATGTCTCCTTCTATGACAACTCTAGTTGAGTAGCATAGATGGCAAATATGATGAGAAAAAGCTAGCCTTGCCAAGGTGGAGGGCTTTTCGGCTACTTTGTAGAGTTCTAGAGAGATGACTTCATGAACTTCTACTTCCTCTCCAATCATGATGCTATGGATCATGATGGCTCGATCCACAGTAACTTCGGATCGGTTGCTAGTGGGGATGATGGAGCGTTGGATGAACTCCAACCATCCTCTAGCCACAGGCTTAAGGTCTAGTCTTCTCAATTGAACTGGCCTGCCTTTTGAGTCTCTTTTCCATTGAGCTTCTTCCGCACATATGTCCATAAGGACTTGGTCCAACCTTTGATCAAAGTTGACCCTTCTAGTGTAGGGGCGTGCGTGTTCTTGCATTATAGGCAAGTTGAACGCCAACCTTATATTTTCTGGACTGAAATCTAAGTATTTTCCCCAAACCATTGTAAGATAATTCTTTGGATTCGGGTTCATACTTTGATCATGGTTCCTAGTGATCTATGCATTAGCATAAAACTCTTGGACTATTAAGATTCTGACTTGTTGAATGGGGTTGGTCAGAACTTCCCAACCTCTTCTTTGGATCTCATGTCGGATCTCCAGATACTCATTTTTCTTGAGCATGAAAGGGACCTCAGGGATCACCTTCTTCTTGGCCACAACTTCATAGAAGTGGTCTTGATGGATCTTTGAGATGAATCTCTCCATCTCCCATGACTCGGAGGTGAAAGCTTTTGTCTTCCCTTTTCTCTTTCTAGAGGTTTCTCCGGCCTTAGGTGCCATCAATGGTTATGGAAAAACAAAAAAGCTATGCTTTTACCACACCAAACTTAGAATGTTGCTCGCCCTCGAGCAAAGAAAAGAAAAGAATAGAAGAAGAAGAAGAAGAAGATATGGAGGAGATGGAGAGATGTGTGGATTTTGGCCAAGGGGGAGAAGAGAGGGTTGTGTTGTGTGAAAATAAAGAAGGATAGAGGGGTTTATATAGTGGAGGGAGAGGGTAGTAGGTTCGGTCATTAGGGAGGGTTTGGGAGGAAAATGGATTTTGAATTTGAAGGTAGGTGGGGTTTATGGGAAGAGAGGATGGATGTGAGTGGTGAAGAGGTGATGGGGAAGAGAGATTGAGGTGATTGGTGAAGGGATTTTAGGGAAGAGTGTTATTGGATTGGGTGAAGAAGAGAGAGGGTGAGTTGAGGTAGGTGGGATCCTGTGGGGTCCACAAATCCTGAGGTGATCCTGTAGGGTCCACAGATCCTGAGGTGTCAAGAATTTATCATCCCTGCACCAATTAGGCGTGTAAAACACCCTCTGCATGCAATCCTGGCGTTTAACGCCAGATTGATGCTTGTTTCTGGCGTTAAATGCCAACTCTATGCTTGTTTTGGGTGTTCAACGCCAGTCTACAACATGTTTCTGGCGTTGAACGCCAGTTCCATGCTTGTTTCTGGCGTTTAATGCCAGCTCTCCTCAGGGTGTAATCCTGGCATTTAAACGCCAGACTGCTGCTTGTTTCTGGCATTCAACGCCAAATTCATGCTCTGTTCTGGCGTTGAACGCCAGCCAGATGCTCCTTACTGGCGTTTAAATGCCAGTAAGCTCTTCCTCCAGGGTGTGCTGTTTCCTCTGCTGCTTTTGATTCTGTTTTTAATTTTAGTATTTGTTTTGTAACTCCACATGATCATGAACCTAATAAATCATGAAAGAACAATAAAAATATAGATAAATAAAAATTGGGTTGCCTCCCAATAAGCACTTCTTTAATGTCAATAGCTTGACAGTGAGCTCTCATGGAGCTTCACTTATGTTCAGAGCATTGTTGGGACCTCCCAACACCAAACTTAGAGTTTGAATGTGGGGGTTCATCACCAAACTTAGAGTTTGGTTGTGGCCTTCCAACACCAAACTTAGAGTTTGACTGTGGGGGCTTTGTTTGACTCTGTATTGAGAGAAGCTTATCGTGCCTCTTTTCATGTTTACAGAGGGATACCCTTGGGCCTTAAACACAAGGTAGTTCCCATTCAATTAAAGGACTAGTTCACCTCTGTCAACATCAATTACAGCTCCTGCTGTGGCTAGGAAGGGTCTTCCAAGGATGATGCATTCATCCTCTTCCTTTCTAGTGTCTAAGATTATGAAATCAGCAGGGATGTAAATGCCTTTAACCTTCACTAACACGTCCTCTACCATTTCATAAGCTTGTTTTATTGACTTGTCTACCATCTCTAATGAGAAAGTGGCAGTTTGTACCTCAAAGATTCCCAGTTTCTCCATTACAGAGAGTGGCATAAGATTTATTCCTGACCCCAGGTCACACAGAGCCTTCTCAAAGGTCATGGTGCCAATGGTACAGGGCATTAAAAAATTTACCAGGATCTTGTTTCTTTTGAGGTAAAGTTTGCTGAACCCATCTATCTAGTTCACTAATGAGCAAGGGAGGTGCATCTTCCCAAGTCTCATTACCAAACAACTTGGCATTCAGCTTCATGATAGCTCCTAGATATTGAGCAACTTGCTCTCCAGTTACATCTTCATCCTCTTCAAAGGAAGAATAGTTTTCAAAGCTCATGAATGGCAGAAGGAGGTTTAATAGAACCTCTATGGTCTCTATGTAAGCCTCAGATTCCTCTAGGTCCTCAATAGAGAACTCCTTCTTGTCTAGGAGACGTCCTATGAGGTCTTCCTCATTGGGGTTCACGTCCTCCCCTTCCTCTCTAGGTTCGGCCATTTTGATTATGTCAATGGCCTTGCACTCTCTTTTCGGATTCTCTTCAGTATTGCTTGGGAGAGTACTAGGAGGGGTTTCAATGATTTTCTTACTCAGCTGGCCCACTTGTGCCTTTAAATTTCTGATGGATGACCTTGTTTCACTCGTGAAACTTAAAGTGGCCTTAGACAAATCAGAGAGTATGTTTGCTAAGCTAGAGGAGCTCTGCTCAGAATGCTCTGTCTGTTGCTGAGAAGATGATGGAAAAGGCTTGTTATTGCTAAGCCTGTTTCTTCCACCATTATTAAAGCCTTGTTGGGGCTTTTGTTGATCCTTCCATGAGAAATTTGGATGATTTCTCCATGAGAAATTATAGGTGTTTCCATAAGGTTCACCCATGTAATTTACCTCTGCCATTGCAGGGTTCTTAGGATCATAAGCTTCTTCTTCAGAAGATGCTTCTTTAGTATTGTTGGATGCATTTTGCCATCCATTCAGACTTTGAGAAATCATGTTGACTTGCTAAGCCAACATTTTGTTCTGAGCCAATATGGCATTCAGAGCATCAATTTCAAGAACTCCCTTCCTCTGAGGCGTCCCATTACTCACAGAATTCCTCTCAGAAGTTTACATGAATTGGTTATTTGCAACCATGTCAATGAGTTCTTGAGCTTCTGCAGGCATTTTCTTTAGGTAAATGGATCTTCCTGCAGAATGGTCCAATGACATCTTAGAGAACTCAGAAGGACACCTTTTGGTCATCTACTTGTATCTTTCCCAAGCTTCATAGAGGGATTCACCATCTTTTTGTTTGAAGGTCTGAACATCCACTCTAAGCTTGCTCAGCTTTTGAGGAGGAAAGAACTTAGCCAAGAAGGTCGTGACCATGTTCTAGCTCTGTCTTTTACAGCAAAAGGGAAAAGCATGAGCCTGTAGACTTCAGGATCTACTCCATTAGTCTTAACAGTCTCACAGATCTGCAAGAACTCAGTTAAAAACTGATAGGGATCTTCTGATGGAAGTCCATGAAACTTGCAGTTCTGTTGCATTAGAGCAACTAGTTGATGTTTTAGCTCAAAATTGTTTGCTCTAATGGAAGGGATTGAGATGCTTCTTCTATCAAATTTGGAAGTAGGTGTAGTGTAGTCACCAAGCATCCTTCTTGCATTATTATTTTCGGTTGCCATCTCCTTTTCCTTTTCGAAAATTTCTTTAAGGTTATCTCTGGATTGTTGTAATTTAGCTTCTCTTAGTTTCCTCTTCAGAGTCCTTTCAGGTTCAGGATCTGCTTCAACAAGAATATTTTGTCCTTGCTCCTGCTCATATGAAAAAAAAGAAGGGAACAGAAAATAATAATAGGGATCCTCTTTACCACAGTAGAGAGATTCCTTTATGTTAGTAGAAGAAGAAAAGAATAGAAGAAGGAAAGGAGGAAAATTCGAACTCAGAAAAGAAGAGGGGGTTCAAATTTTAGGATGAAGAGAAGTGTTAGTAAATGAATGAATAAATAGAAAGAGATGAGAGAGAGGGGTTTTCGAAAATTAACTTAAAATAAAAGAAAAATATTTTGTTTTTATTTTAAATTAAAGTTAAAATTCGAAAACTAAGAGAAGGAATAAAATCAAAATTAGAATTTGAAATAATTAGTTAATTAAAAGAATTTTGAAAAAACGGGAGATGATTTTCGAAAATTTGAGAGAGAAAAGTAGTTAGGTGGTTTTGAAAAAGATAAGAAACAAACAAAAAGTCAATTAGTTAGTTGAAAAAGATTTGAAAATAAATTTTGAAAAGATAAGAAGTTAGAAAAGATATTTTGAAATCAAATTTTTGAAAAAGATATGATTTGAAAAAGATATTTTAAAAAGATATGATTGAAAAAGATATTTTGAAAAAGATTTGATTTTTAAGATTAAAATTGATTACTTGACTAACAAGGAACTAAAAGATATGATTCTAGAATTTAAAGATTGAACCTTTCTTAACATGAAAGTAACAAACTTCAAATTTTTGAATCAATCACATTAATTGTGAGTAAAGTTTTTGAAATTTTGAAATAAAGATAAGAAAAAGATTTTGAAAATAAATTTTAAAAATTTTTGAAAATAATAAAAAAATGAAAAAGATTTGATTTTTGAAAAAGTTTTGAAAAGATAGGAGTTTTAAAATTGAAATCTTGACTTGACTAACAAGAAACAACTTATTTTAAAATTTTTTGACTAAGTCAACCCAAAGATTTCGAAAATTATGAGTAAAATAAGGAAAAGATATTTTTTTTATTTTTGAATTTTTAATGAGGAGAGAGAAAAACAACAAAAATGACTTACAACGTGAAAATTATGAATCAAAACACATGATACATGCAAGAACACTATGAATGTCAAGATGAACACCAAGAACACTTTGAAGATCAAGATGAACATCAAGACTTATTTTTGAAAAATTTTCAAGAAAAGAAAAACATGCAAGACACCAAACTTAGAAATTTTTCATGTTTAGACACTATGAATGCAAGAATGCATATGAAAAACAATAAAAGACACAAAACACGAAAATTTAAAGATCAAACAAGAAGACTTATCAAGAATAACTTGAAGATCATGAAGAACACATGCATGAATTTTCGAAAAAAGAATGCATAAATTTTAAAAACATGCAATTGACACCAAACTTAAAATTTGACTCTAGACTCAAACAAGAAACACAATATTTTTTTTGGATTTTTCGAAAGTTATATTTTTGAAAAACGAAAATAAAGAAAAATTTTTTTGAAAGATTTTTAAAAAAATTTTGAAAAGAAAATTACCTAATCTGAGCAACAAGATGAACCGTCAGTTGTCCAAACTCGAACAATCCCCGGCAACAGCGCCAAAAACTTGGTGCACGAAATTGTGATCTCAATGGCGCCAACAATTTGGTACGCACAATTGTAATATCACTCTTTTTCACAACTTCGCACAACTAACCGGCAAGTGCACTGGGTCGTCTAAGTAATAAACCTTACGTGAGTAAGGGTCGATCCCATGGAGATTGTTGGTATGAAGCAAGCTATGGTCATCTTGTAAATCTCAGCTAGGCAGATTATAATGGTTATAAATGGTTTTCAAAAATAATAATAAATAAAGCATAAAATAAAGATAGAGATACTTATGTAAATCATTGGTGGGAATTTCAGATAAGTGTACGGAGATGCTGTGTTCCTTCTGAATCTCTACTTTCCTACTGCTTTCATCCAATCCTTCTTACTCCTTTCCATGGCAAGATGTATGTAGGGCATCACCATTGTCAATGGCTACTTCCCATCCTCTCAGTGAAAATAGTCCAAATGCTCTTGTCACAGCACGGCTAATCATCTGTCGGTTCTCGATCATGTCGGAATAGAATCCATTGATTCTTTTGCGTCTGTCACCACGCCCAACAATCGCGAGTTTGAAGCTCGTCACAGTCATTCAATCCCTGAATCCTACTCGGAATACCACAGACAAGGTTTATACTTTCCGGATTCTCACGAGTGACCGCCAATAATTCTAGCTTATACCACGAAGATTCTGATTAAGGAATCCAAGAGATATTCGTTCGTTCTGAGGTAGAACGGAAGTGGTTGTCAAACACGTGTTCATAGGTGAGAATGATGATGAGTGTCACGGATCATCACATTCATCATGTTGAAGTGCAACGAATATCTTAGAACAAGAATAAGCTGAATTGAATAGAAAATAGTAGTACTTTGCATTAAAACTCGAGGTACAGCAGAGCTCCACACCCTTAATCTATAGTGTGTAGAAACTCCACCGTTGAAAATACATAAGTGATGGTCCAGGCATGGCCGAATGGCCAGCCCCCATAAACATGATCAAAGGATCATAAGGTAATCCAAAAATAATCCAAAGATGTCTCATACAATAGTAAAATGTCCTATTTATACTAGACTAGTTACTAGGGTTTACAGAAATAAGTCTAAATGCAGAAATCCACTTCCGGGGCCCACTTTGGTGTGTGCTTGGGCTGAGCTTGATCTTTACACGTGCAGAGGCTTCTCTTGGAGTTAAACGCCAAGTTGTAACGTGTTTTTGGCGTTTAACTCTGGTTTGTGACGTGTTTCTGGCGTTTTACTCTAGAATGCAGCATGGAACTAGCGTTGAATGCCAGTTTGCGTCATCTTGATTCGAATAAAGTATGGACTATTATATGTTTCTGGAAAGCTCTGGATGTCTACTTTCCAACGCCGTTGAGAGTGCGCCATTTGGAGTTCTATAGCTCCAAAAAATTCATTTTGAGTGCAGGAAGGTCAGAATCCAATAGCATCAGCAGTTCTTTTTCAGCCTAAATCAGATTTTTGCTCAGGTCCCTCAATTTCAGCCAGAACATACCTGAAATCACAGAAAAACACACAAACTCATAGTAAAGTCCAGAAATGTGAATTTTGCATAAAAACTAATAAAAACATCCCTAAAAGTAGCTAGATCCTACTAGAAACTACCTAAAAACAATGCCAAAAAGCGTATAAATTATCCGCTCATCAGTAATCAATGTATGAAATAGGCGTGTTCATAGCTTACTATAGGAAGCTTAACATACACAAGTTTTGAATTTCATTCATCCCAGAAATAATGTAGTCCACTAGCTCACATCCTCTACTTTTGATTAGTCACTCCCAATGGTTGTTTCATGTGTATAATTGACGCACGAGCAAGTAGAGTTAGTAGGTTAATTATATTAGTTAATTGTAATAAGGAAATACAAGTCCCATATTATTTAGGATAGTGAACTTTGTGTTATGTATTAGTCCCACATCGTCTAAGTTATGAAGGCTTTTCCTTCTCCTACGAGTATAAATAACTCATGTCCCTTTTATTTATGAAATAGAGTTGAAGTTTATTTTTGAATATGAATAAGCTGTGTGCTTATTTTCCTCTAGGCTCTTTGAGAGTAAGAGGTGCATCCTTGACTTGGCAAACTAAGGTGGGTTTATGGCTACTTTCACCATAGTGGGGTTGTTAACCTCGCTAAGATTAGTGACCCAAGCGACGTCCCGGCGTTAGTTTGGTATCAGAGCAAGGTCGGTCCTCGTGGCCTTCACCTTGCTTTAGTGAAATTTTACTTAATTTGTGGGTGCAGGTTTTCGGCGTGGATTCGCTAATGGGATCTTTTGGTGTGGATTCGTCAATGAGATTGTCTGCTACCATGGATCTTGTAAAATTTTATCTGATTTGTGAGTGCGGGTCTTTGGTGTGGAGTCACCAATAGGATCTTTTGGTGTGGATTCATCAATTAGATTGATCAATCTTTTGGTGTGGATTCATCAATGAGATTGATCATCTGCTATCACAAGTCTTTTCACGCAAGAGTTCTTTCAACCCAGGGAGAATGACGCAGGAGCAAGTAGAGCTAGTAGGTTAATTATATTAGTTAATTGCAATAAAGGAATACAAGTCCCATATTGTTTAGGATAGTGAACTTTGTGTTATGTATTAGTCCCACATCGTCTAAGTTATGAAGGCTTTTCCTTCTGCTACTAGTATAAATAACTCATGTACCTTTTATTTATGAAATAGAGTTGAAGTTTATTTTTGAATATGAAATAATCTGTGTGCTTATTTTCCTCTAGGCTCTTTGAGAGTAAGAGGTGCATCCTTGGCTTGGCCAACCAAGGTGGGTTTATGGCTACTTTCACCATAGTGGGGTTGTTAACCTCGCCAAGATTGGTGACCCAAGCAACGGCCCGACGTCAATAATCTTACTACCTTTTTTGTTTGTACTTAACTCTGTACATGTTAACGATTATGGAGGGAAACTCCTCTTGTGATACCTTTTGCAGCATTGAGATTACTATGAAGTCTCTTGATGATTTTCTCTGATCAGTAATCACTAGATATGCATTTGTCTGGAATGCTAAGGAGTTAATTTATGTTGCTTTTCTTTTTGTGCACGTGTGTGTAAGCCCGTCAAAGACAAAACATTGAATGTTCAGAAAAATAGAGAGAGCAAAAGACAATGACAAATTGGTGAAGAGAATGTGATATTTTGCTTGTATTGCAAACGAGAATGGTAGCTATATATATACAATAGGGGCTGAAATTATAGCTCATCATTGAATGGTGAAACTTGGGTAATTATATAATTAGCAATGTCTTTTCTGTACAGCAAGGCAACAAGGATGTTTCTAGAATTATGATGGTACAGTTCTTGATAAGGATGGAATTATGTTGCTGAGTTGTAGGTTGGTTTTGGGTGGTTCTTTCTTTTTGTCTTGTACTGGCTTTGTGGTAGGGGTGTAATCGGTTCAGTTTGGTTTGGTTTTGGATCAAAAACTAACCGAACCGACTTCTTCAGTTTTATAGTGATGTCAACCATTCGGTTTGCTGCTTTCTAGACAACCGAATCGAGACGAACCGAACTGACAGCGGTTTAGTTCGGTCAGTTTTTTTGGTTTTTTTAAACCTAATAATCAGAATTTAAATAACCATAAAATGAAGTGTAAAATCTTTTATAAACTAAAATAACAAGAGTATATCACATCCAAATTCAATACAATTTTAACTTGTCCCAACAATTGAATATAAAAACAAAGACAATTAAAAATGTCTAGCAAACAACAAAAACAAACACACTTCAAAACATACTAAAGACCGAAACAGCCACTTTAAAACTAAATAAAAACCAAAACAGCCACCATGCTGAATCTTAATCCACACCAAATTTATCATAATCTTTTCTGGTTGGGCTGTTCATTGCTTGTTGGCTGCATATATATAAACATAACAATGAACAACAAAATACAGTAATTTTATTGAAAAATTAGCATTCAAACTCGTCAACATCACCAAAAATATTGTTTCCAGCAACAAAATCAGCATTCAAACTTGTTCAAAAATATTGTTTCCAATATTTATGCAACAACAACAAATTGTGAAACATACTAAGTTTATGAAATAACAACAGCAAATTGTTTATCCAGCAACAACAACAAATTTTATGAAACAAAATAACAAATTATGAATATACTTTGTTTCTAACATTCTAGCAATAGCAACAAGAATAACAACTATAAATTATTCTTTGGACCACGTCTCCCCTATAAATTAAAGCTTATATAAGTGTAGCTTTGAGAGTAAAAGAAAGAACGGGCACCGAAGATATAGAATTTTTTCTTTTCATTTCTTTTTATTTTTCCCTAAAAACATACAAACATCTTGGATAATTAGATATTTTAAAGAACACTTTTTGAACTAATAAATCATAGTGAGGCTAAGAATTGAAGCTATATGGCTATCTATCTCTTATCTTCAAAACACAGTAGTGACACTGATAATTGATATATTTGAATTGTAGATACTTAGAAACAAAACAAAATCAAAATAGAAAAAAAATTAATAATAAAGAGTACAATATTGGACCAAGAAACTAGCTAGTCATCATCAGTGCCAAACAAGAACTCAAAATCATAATAATTCACCTAATAATAATATATAACTAAAGCTTTCGAGATGGAGAAAATAAAAAAAGCAAAAATAGAAGACAAGTTGTGAATATAATTTGTTTCCAACAAATTAATCCAGCAACAACAACAAAGTTTATTAAACATACTAAGTTATTAAAGCAACAACAACTTCTAATAACTTGCAACAAATTGTGAATATAGCAAGTTACTAACCTAAGAAGAAGACATTGTGAGTTCAGAAGAGGGCTCGGACTAAGGCTGTTGCTCAGCGACAAAGAGGAATTGCTCGATGACGGAGACTACTACTCGGCAACGGAGAAGAACGGCTCAGTTTAGGGTTTGCTGCGATAGCGTCGACTGGATGACGGTGTGAAGACTGCGGCTAGACGTCGGCGCTCTCCAGCTCTCTGCAACGCCTGTGATGGAGATCGATGACGTCCTTCACGGCGACGATGGACGACTTGTGACTGGAGGATGGCGGCAGCTCTCTGGCTCTCATTTTCTCAAGCATAGAGGAGGAAGATGGAACTGAGTTTACTGACTTGTGGCCTTTGTGGGGTTGTGGCTGCTGAGTACTAAGTTAGAGTTAGGGATTTGGAGGTTTTGTTATTAGGTTAAAAGGAAAACTTGTAAAAACAAGCATTACTGAACCAATTATTTGGTTTGGATCGAATCAGTTTGGTTTCTGCTAAGCCAATCGAAGACCAAACCAAACTGATCGGTTTAATTTGAAAAAAACCAAAAAATCGATTTTTTTGGTTTTTCATTCGGTTGTAAATTTCGGTTCGATTTTATGCTAAATTTTGGTCCAGTTCAATAACTTACACCCCTACTTTGTTTTGTGGTTTGTTAGCCCACCGCACACTGGAGATTGGAAAATGTCTTTCAATCCCAGCTTAGAGATGTTGACAGTGAAAAGGCGGGGTGGCAATATTTTGGTGAAGACATTCGCAAGTTGGTTGGAGGAGGAAACTGAAAGGAGGTGCAAAAGTCCAGGTTGAGCTTTTTCGCGAACTAAGTGGCAATCCACTTCGAGATGTTTAGTTCTCTCATGGAAGACGAGATTGGCGGCGATGTCGAGGACACTTTGATTTTCACAATATAGTGCTGGTGGGTGGATACAGTTGATGTTGAGAGTATGAAACAAGTTGAGTAGCCATAGTAAATCTTTGGTAGTTGTAGAGAGAGCTCGATACTCAGCTTCAGCTAAGGAACAAGATACTATTTCCTGTTTCTTGGTTTTCCAGGATATGAGAGATTTTCCAAGGAAGAAGCAATATCCGATGGTAGATCGGTGAGTGTCGGGGCAATGTCCACGATCGACATCACTAAAATCAGAGATTTGGAGGAGGGAGTCCCTTGGAAAGAATATGCCTTTGCCCGGTGATCCTCTTAAGTATTTGAGAATGCGGAGGGCTACATTAAAGTGAATTTTGCTTGGGTTATGGACAAATTGGCTCAATTGTTGAGTAGCGAAGGTAATGTCAGGCCTGGTCGTGGTGAGGTAAATGAGGCGGCCAATGAGCCGTTGGTAGGCAGTGATATCTTCAAGGGGTTCTCCGGTGTTTTGGCTGAGGAAAATGGAGTCATCCATTGGGGCAGACAAGGGTTTGGCAGTGGTGAGGCCGGCATCAATGATAATGTCTAAACAATATTTTCATTGGCAAAGGTAGAGCCTGGCAGCAGAATACACTACCTTAATGCCTAGAAAATATTTGAGCATGCCAAGATCCTTAATTTTAAACTTAGAGTCTAAGGCAGCCTTAATGGATTCAATCTCAGAAACAGAGCTACCAGTGACAACTATATCATCGACATAGACAAGGAGAGCAGTAAATGCTTTACCAGATACTTTGAAAAACAGGCTGTAATTTGTTAGGGTCTGCTGGTATCCACACAAGAGTAAAAAAGAGCTGAGCTTCTCATACCATTGTCTTCCTAATTGTCTAAGTCCATACAAAGATTTTCTTAAACGACAACACTGACCAGGCTTGGAAGGCGTCAAACCGGGTAGTAAGCTCATATACACAGTTTCAAGGAGGTCACCAAGGAGGTAGGCGTTGTGGACATCTAACTGGTGCAATGTCTAATTATTGATGGAAGCGAGAGCAAGGAGGATTCGAATGGTGGTGATCTTTACCACTGGAGAAAAGGTTTTGAGATAATCCACCTCTTCAATCTGTGCATACCCTTTCGCCACCAGTCACACTTTGTGGCATTCAATACTACCATCGGGCTGGCGTTTGATGCAATAAACCCATCGACAACTTATGGGCTTCACATCAGAGGGAGTGTCGACGATGTCCCAAGTCCGATTTTGTTCTAGGGCCAATATTTCAGCTCGCATGGCGTGACGCCAACACAATTGAGTTTTGGAATCTATGAATGTTCGTGGCTCGGGTTCTGTGGAGACGGAGAGGAGGAAGCATCAGTGATGGGGTGAGACTCGTGTATACGAGAGTGAGTGTGAGATTGGATGCTAGCACTTGAAGATGGTTGGTGCGGCATTGTGAGAGAGAGAGATTGCAATAGTAGTCTGCCAAGTTACATGTAAGAACCGCAACTAATCAACTGGTTAATTAAGTGATTAATTGCCCAAGTTAGATTCCAAAAAGTTAGAGAGAGAATTTGAGGATTTAAAGGTGATTTTTAGACTCAGTGGGTCTTTCTAAGTCAGAAAATGTGCTTTTTGCGAAAAATCATGAAAAATCGCAAACCGGCAGTTGAACTGGTTGAACCGATTCAAGTCTACCCGATACCTCACGAGAAACGTGAAAACCGTCAAAAAAACTTTAGAAAAGCATTTGAAATGGAAAATTGGGCATTAATTTTAAAGGTTTGGCCCGAAGCTGGGCCAAACGGGCTAAAAACGCAAATGCGTTGGACTGGGTCCAAATTGGGCCCAAGCCCAACATATAAAAGGTTCATTAGTGAACCCATTTCAACACAATACACAAACAAACACACTCATACATGCTGAAAAGAGAAGAAGGGAGAAACCCCATGGATACTATTCATCTCAACCTTCCAAAGCTCATATCTTGTGCTAGAGAGCTCCGATCGCCGCACCGTTTGTGGCTACGCATTTCTTGTGAAGAGCTCTACAAAACCCACCCAAGAAACCCTCAAGGTAACCACGAAATCTTCCCAGTTTCTCTCCTCAAAATTTCGGGTATATTGGGTTTTTGGTTAAATGAGTTTTTGTGATTTTTGATGTTTAGGTTCACTTTAATCCTTGCTCAGCATTAGGTTTTGACATCCAAATCTGTGGGAGAAGGTAAGAGCCACTAAACCCTTGTGAATTTATGTTTAATTGGAACCCTAGGTTGACTTGAGGTGAATTGTATGTATATAGTTTGATTATTGTGGCTTTGGGAGCTCTTGGAACTTATTTGTGCTTATTGGAGTGGATTTGAAAGCTTGGATTGCAGTTGGAAGTTTGTTGGTGCTCATTTTGAGTTTGGGTGCATATAGGGAATCGGCCAAGGTATGGTTTCATTTTCCTTTATGTAGTATATAATATTCATGGACACATAGGCTAGTGACCAATAGGATAGGTTGAACTAAAATGATGGTTGGTGTGTTAAATGTTGATGAATTGATGAATGTTGAGTTGATTGTAATGGGTTATAATGATATGATGATTGGTTTCTTATGATAATTGTGGTGTTATGATTTATGAAATGATGGATTTGATGGTGATGTTGATCATAAGTGTTATATAGTTGATGTTGGATATTGAGAATAGTGAAATGAGAAGGAAAATGTGATAAGGTTAATGTATTATGCTATAATAGGTACATTTTGATGAAAAATAGAGTTTTGGATGGATTGGTATGATTTGGTATGGGTATGGTGAGATAGGGTGGTAATTGTGAAGTTTGGTAAAATTGAGTTTTTGGTGAACTTTGTTTGATTATAACTTTTGCCTCGGTTTTTGGAATTGATGAAAAATTGTTTAGAATTAAAGATCTTTGAAAACTCTTTGAATCGGTATAAAGTTTGTGAAAATTGAAATTTTGTAGTGAAAGTTATGATCACTCAAAGTTGGTGTTAAAAATCTGAAATTCTGCAAAGTTGCAGAATTTCATGATTTCTGATATGTGCAGACGCACACCCTTGTGCGGGCGCACACCCTGCGAAAATTTTGACCTGTGCGGACACACACACCTGTGCACATGCAAAGGCAGGGAGGTGCGTTCTGTTTGCAGCGCTAGCACAACTTGTGCGCGCGCATATCTAAGGAAAAACTTCAACGCACAGGCCTGTGCGGACGCACACATTGGGAAGGCTTATCTATTATGGGCGCTGGCACAGGTTGTGCGAGTGAACAGATTCTTGTACAAATTTACACCTGTGCGTACGGACACCCCTGTACATACGCACGCATTTAAAAACTCTCAAGAGTGTGTGCACGCACAGACCCTTGTGCGGCCGCACACGTCTTGTTTCCCTAATTTCTTGTTTTCAACTATTCTACCTTCCCAACATGGTTGTAAGCTTCTTTAACACCATTTAAGACTTTTGGGCCTAGTTTTGAGTATTAGAACAGGGGATATAACTTAAGGATTCTAGTACATAATTCTATGATAGATTAGAAAACGGAGGCCTAGGTATCTGGTGTGCTGAGAAGAACTTGACGTTAGGTGAATTATGATTGGTATATGAGATAAGGAATGATGAACTTTTGATAATTAAAAATAGAGTTATGAATGGACAGTGGTTAAGATGAGTTGGGGACTCAGAATGAGGTGATGGATATCTGTATACTGAATAATGCTTTTTGAAAATCACTGAAATAATGATTTTCTGAAATTATGAGATGCTATGCGCCCGGGCAGGGGCTGAGGTTGGATCCCGCTTGTTCGAGGTAGCGGCGGCAGCGTAAGGGCGGTGGTTTGTCTCGCTTGCGTTGAGATGTGAGCTCGGTGGCAATAGATCCTGCTCGAGTCCCTTCGGATCTATAGGGCGTGCAAGCGCCGGTACCTGGACAGTGATCCGAGCACTATATCTTGGGGGTTCCCATATGAGAAATCTGAAGGGCGACGTCTCCATGGAGATGTGTAGGGTTGGCAGTTGAATCAACAATGTGATATTACAGCCAGTAGGGCAGGCGTTCATCATTTGCATTTTCTATCTGTTTGTATGCTTTGTCTACTTGTAATGGCTTGCCTAATTGAATAACATGCTTACTTGCTATCTTAATTATTTGCTTATATGCTTCTACTTGTGCTTTACTTGCATTGTATATTACCTGTGTTTTCTACTGGGATTGAGGAGGTTCGGAAGGCGGTGGCGATGGGATCGCATAGAGGATCGGTTGGTGAAGGTTGTGGGACATCAGTGTTTGAGTAGAATAGAAATCCCCTAAGATAGATAACCTGGTTTATTTAAGTTAATGTTGGTATATTATACTTATCTGTTTTAGAATGCTTTAAGCTTGAATCTGGTGATGGATATGGAGCTTAGGATTGCCTTTGGCGTCCCGGGGTCTTATATCCTACATCACTAGACACTGTTACCATACTAAGAACCTCCGGTTCTCATACCATATTGTTGTTGTGTTTTTCAGATGCAGGTCGCAACCCACCTCAGTGAGTTGCTTTGGATGGTGGCAGAAGTGGAGGATCTTGGATTCTTTTGGAGTCTTTTTGGTTTACTTTGTTTATACATCTCTCCTTTTGTATTTTGTTTTGCCTAGAGACATGTATTTGAGAGAAGAAAACTTGTTTAAGCTATTTTCAAACTGTTAGGTTTTTGTATGGTCTGTATATGGCTAGCCGGCTTAAACTCCACGAGCTGTGGCTAGTTTCTTATGATATTACACTCTATTATTTTGTTATATCATCTCTATATCTTGTACCTTAAGTTAGTAGCTGATTTAGTACGCTTTGCGCTTTTAAATTCTATTTTGAGCTATATTCTTCATCGAACTTCTAGATATTAATAATTCCTTCGATATAGGATATGTATGAGCTTAGAACTGTCGTAATCTCTGATTAACCTTTGCTGTACGATGCGAGGTAAGGCTTAGGCTAATTAGGTTGTTACATTTAGTGGTATCAGAGCAGTTCGTCCTCGTGAGCCTGAGGGATGGACCGATTGTGCTTCATTGCATACTCTGCGTGTCTTTTATTTGATGCTATTAGGTTATCTGCTTGATATATGCATAGCATGCTTATTTGTGAGTGCATGTTTGGGATAATTGACGCACTACACTTTTGATATTGAGACTGATCACCTTGATATCGATTGTTTGGTGTAGACAGGAACCATACATGGCTACTCGCGGGCGAGGTCGAACACGTACGCGAGAAAGTAGGAATGAGCAACCAACTGACAATCATGCCGAATTCATGGCAGTAATGGCGAATCTCGCTAATACCATGGAAGCTAATGCTGCTGTGAAGGGAAATGGCAATGGGAATGGCGAAGGGAATGCCAATGATAATGCTGAGGGTAACGGCGATAACACGGGAAGAGTTTCGATGACCTTGGCAATGTTCCTCAAGGTTCATCCGCCAATTTTCTGAGGGTTCACGAATCCTGTTGAAGCGGACCACTGCTTCCAGGCCATAGAGCATGCTTTACACGCGCAACATGTTCCCCTCAATCAATATGTAGAATTTGCCGCTTATCAACTAGCGGGAGAGGCCCAGCCCTGGTGGCAGGCTGAGTTTCGTTTGCTACAGCTTCAGAACGCCGACATTCCATGGGAGGTGTTCCAAACAGCTTTCTATAAGAAATACATCCCTGAGTCAGCAAGGGAAGCAAAAGAGATGGAGCTAATGCAGCTGAAGCAAGGTTCCATGTCTGTGGCAGAATACACCAACAAGTTCGAAGAGCTTTGAAGGTTTTCTCGGGTGTGTTAGGGTGACCTAGAGACCTTCAAGAGCTGGAGGTGTATTAAGTACCAGAGGGGTTTGAAGGATAGCATTATGACTGCTGTGGCTCCTATGGAGATCCGTGTCTTCTCCGACTTGGTAAACAAAGCAAGGGTAGTGGAGGAGTATGCCAAGACCGTGGCGGCATCCAAGGACGGTCATGGAGGGAGCTCTAGTCGTGGGCGTGGCAAGTATTTTCATCCAAGAGGACAAAGCTTCAAAAGAGGAGGATATGCACCTCAAGGCCAAGGGGGCTTCAGAAAGAACAATCAGAATCAGTTCCAGTACGCTAAAGGAAGAGAAAATCAGAGTGGTTGCTTCCGTTGTGGGTTACCTGGCCACATTGCGACGGATTGCACTCGTGGGAGGAATCAGAATGTGGGCCAGAGTCAGCATCAAGGTTGAGTCTTTGCTGTGAATGCCAAGGATTCTTCCAAGGCAGATCCGTTGATGAGAGGTATATGTCTAATTGGTGATAAATCCTTAGTTGAATTATATGATACTGGAGCTTCGCATTCGTTTATTTCATTTGCTAAAGTTGAGGGATTAGGCTTGAAAATGTCAGAGATACCTTTTGATATGCATGTACATACTCCGCATCAAACAGTCATGACTAGGTCAGGTTGTAGACAAATAGGTTTCAAGCTTGAGGGTAGAGACTTTGTGCACGATTTGATCTATTTACCAATGGTGGGACTGGAGATGATTTTGGGGTTTGATTGGTTGTCAAAGAATCGGGTTTTTTTAGATTTCTTTGAACGGACTATTCGGTTTATGCCGGAAGGAGAGAATGGAGCAGTGGTAGCTACGGGGTATTACTTGAACTCTGTAATGGTGCATTGTAGTGGGGAGGGGTGTCAAGGTTATATTCTGTTGGCTGCTAATGCGTTAGGTGATGCCCAGAACTTAGATCAGATTCCGGTGGTTAGAAATTTTCCAGAAGTGTTCCCGGAAGATATCCCTGAGTTCCCACCTCAAAGGGAAATTGAGTTTGCAATTGAATTGGTGCCGGGAGCAGGACCAGTATCGATTGCACTGTATAGAATGGCTCTGATAGAGCTGGCAGAGTTAAAGACTCAGTTGGAAGAACTTCTGAATAAGAGGTTCATTTGACCGAGTGTATCACCGTGGGGAACGCCAGTTTTATTGGTGAAGAAGAAAGATGGAGGAATGCGTCTGTGCGTGGATTACCGACAGTTGAACAAAGTGACTGTGAAGAACAAGTACCTGCTGCCAAGGATAGATGACTTGATGGACCAATTGCAAGGAGCTGGAGTGTTTTCCAAGATTGATTTTGAGATCCGGTTACCATCAGATAAGGGTGAAGGAAGAGGATATCCCTAAGACTGCATTTAGAACATGCTATGGACACTATGAGTTTGCGGTAATATCTTTTGGGTTAACGAATGCACCTGCTATTTTCATGGATTACATGAATAGAGTCTTTCATCTCTTTGGACAAATTCGTGGTGGTTTTCATAGATGACATCTTAGTTTACTCTAAGACGGCAAAAGAGCATGAGGAACACTTGAGGATTGTGTTGCAAATCTTGAAGGAGCAGAAGTTGTATGCTAAGTTTTCAAAGTGCGAGTTTTGGAAGGAGGAAGTAAAGTTCTTAGGCCACGTAGTGAGTAAAGGAGGAATATCTGTAGATCCCTCCAAGGTAGAAGCGGTGATGGAATGGGAAAGACCGACGACTGTGACGGAAGTCAGGAGCTTTTTGGGTTTAGCTGGATATTACTAGAGATTTATTGAAGGATTTTCTCGGATTGCATTACCGATGACAAAATTGACAAGGAAAGAAGTGCCATTCGTGTGGACGTCGGAATGCAAAGAGAGTTTTCAGACTTTAAAGCAGAGATTAACTACAGCACCTGTTCTAATCTTACCGGAACCGCATGAACCATTTGAGGTATATAATAATGCTTCTTTGAAGGGTTTGGGTTGCGTGTTGATGCAACACCGGAATGTGGTGGCTTACGCATCGCGTCAGCTAAGACCGCATGAGGTAAATTACCCAACTCATGACTTGGAATTAGCGGCGATTGTGTTTGCATTGAAGATTTGGAGACACCACTTATACGAAGTAAAGTTTAGCGTCTTTTCTGATCATAAGAGTCTCAAGTACATCTTTGATCAGAAAGAGCTAAATATGCGCCAGAGAAAGTGGATGAAGTTGCTTAAGGATTATGACTTTGAATTGAGTTATCATCCCGAAAAGGTGAATGTAGTAGCAGACTGATAAACCACAATTTTATGGTTTATCTTGTGCTCAATTGAGTGGTTTTTATCAAGTCTTTACACACTTATTCATATAATTTGCATGAGTTTACATTTTTCCTTCCTGATTTTGTGCTATGATTGAAACCATGCTTCTTTGGCCTTATATTTGCTAATATTAATCCTCTCTTATTACTATTCGATGCCGTGATATGTGCGTTAAGTGATTGGTCCACGAAATTGTGATCATCAATGGCACCATCAACATGGTACGCTCAATTGCAATCTCAACTCTTTATCACAACTTCGCACAACTAACCAGCAAGTGCACTGGGTCGTCCAAGTAATAAACCTTACGCGAGTAAGGGTCAATCCCACGGAGATTGTTGGTATGAAGCAAGCTATGGTCATCTTGTAAATCTCAGTCAGGCAGATTCAAATGGTTATAGGTGATTTATGAATAAAGCATAAAATAAAGATAGAGATACTTATGTAATTCATTGGTGAGAATTTCATATAAGTGTATGGAGATGCTTTGTCCCTTCCGTCTCTCTGCTTTCCTACTGTCTTCATCCAATCCTTCTTACTCCTTTCCATGGCAAGCTGTATGTAGGGTTTCACCGTTGTCAGTGGCTACCTCCCATCCTCTCAGTGAAAATGTTCAACGCGCTCTGTCACAGCACGGCTATTCAGCTGTCGGTTCTCGATCATGTCGGAATAGAATCCAGTGATTCTTTTGCGTCTGTCACTAACGCCCCACAATCGCGAGTTTGAAGCTCGTCACAGTCATTCAATCCTTGAATCCTACTCAGAATACCACAGACAAGGTTTAGACCTTCCGGATTCTCTTGAATGCCGCCATCAATTCTAGCTTATACCACGAAGATTCTGATTAAGGAACCCAAGAGATATCCACTCAATCTAAGGTAGAACGGAGGTGGTTGTCAGGCACACATTCATAGGTGAGAATGATGATGAGTGTCACGGATCATCACATTCATCAAGTTGAGGAACAAGTGATATCTTAGAACAAGAATAAGCCGAATTGAATAGAAGAACAATAGTAATTGCATTAATACTCGAGGTACAGCAGAGCTCCACACCTTAATCTATGGTGTGTAGAAACTCCACCGTTGAAAATACATAAGAACAAGGTCTAGGCATGGCCGAATGGCCAGCCTCCCCAAGTGGGTTCAATCATAAAAACATGATCAAAAGATTCAAGTGATCAAAAGACTCAAATACAATAGCAAAAGGTCCTACTTATAGAGAACTAGTAGCTAGGGTTTACAGAAATGAGTAAATGACATAAAAATCCACTTCCGGGCCCACTTGGTCTGTGTTTGGGCTGAGCATTGAAGCATTTTCATGTAGAGACTCTTCTTGGAGTTAAACGCAGCTTTTGTGCCAATTTGGGCGTCTAACTCCCATTCTTGTGCCAGTTCCGGCGTTTAACGCCGGGCAGTTTTGAGCTGATTTGGAATGCCGGTTTGGGCCATCAAATCTCGGGTAAAGTATGGACTATTATACATTTCTAGAAAGCCCAGGATGTCTACTTTCCAACGCAATTGAGAGAGCGCCAATTGGGCTTCTGTAGCTCCAGAAAATCCACTTTGAGTGTAGGGAAGTCAGAATCCAACAGCATCTGCAGTCCTTTTTAGCCTCTGAATCAGATTTTTGCTCAGGTCCCTCAATTTCAGCCAGAAAATACCTGAAATCACAGAAAAACACACAAACTCATAGTAAAATCCAGAAAAGTGAATTTTAACTAAAAACTAATAAAAATATAATAAAAACCAACTAAAACATACTAAAAACATACTAAAAACAATGCCAAAAAGCATATAAATTATCCGCTCATCAGTGATTTCAGAGATTACAGGGCAGGAATGGCTTAGAGGAGGGAAAGGAAGCATGCAAAAGTGGAAGGAATAAAAGAAATTGAAGGAACTGCAAAGCTGTCAGCCCTGACCTCTTCGCACTCAAACGGTCATAACTTGAGCTACAGAGATCCAAATGATGCGGTTCTAGTTGCGTTGGAAAGCTAACATCCAGGGCTTTGAAATGATAGGTAATTTTCTATAGTTCACGTACAGCTAGGTGATGCGAACGCGTGCTTCACGCAGACGCATCGCAGTGACGAAAATCAGCGTGACAGAATTCACAATCAGTGATTTCTGGGCTGTTTTTGACCCAGTTTTCGGCTCAGAAAACACAGATTAGAGGCTATAAAGTGAGGGAATCCATTCATTCATCATCATTCATTCATAATTCACAATTTTAGTTTTTAGATGTAGTTTTAGAGAGAGAGAGAGAGGCTCTCTCATCTCTCTTAGGATTTAGGATTAGGATTCCTCTTAAAGGATTTAGGATTTCTTCTTCTCAATTTCCAGGTTTAATGTTCCTTTTATTTATTTTTCCAATTTAATTTATGAATTTTTCTATGTTAGATTTGATTTCTTTTATTAATGAAAATTGAGGTATTTCAGATTTATGATTTTTACTTAGCTTTTTATATTCTTGGCTTTAATTGATGAATTGATAAATTGGAGACCCTTGAGTTGGAAGACTCAAGAGTTAATTGGTGATTGGCTCTCTGGCCACTAACACCAATCCTTTCCAAGGGAGAGGATTAGGACTTGTGACTAGATATTGGCTCCTAACTTAATTTTCCTTTATTTAGTAAAGGATAACCAAGTAGAACAACAACCAATTACCATTACACTTGGAAAATCAAACAAGGATAGAACTTTTAATTAATCATTCTACCAGTCAAGGTTTTTTATTTAGATATTTATAAATCTCTTTTAATTTATATTGCTTTAATTTATAATTATATATGTGCCCATTACCCAAACTCCAAATTTCCCAGAAAACTCATAACCAATAATAAATCATACTTTCCTGCAATTCCTTGAGAAGACGACCCGAGGTTTGAATACTTCAGTTATAAATTTTATTGGGTTTTGTTACTTGTGACAACCAAACTTTTGTACGAAAAGATTCTCTGTTGGTTTAGAAACTATACTTACAACGCGATTATATTCTTGTGAATTTCTTTACCGATAGAAATCCGCTCGTCAAAATGGCGTCGTTGCCGGGGAATTGCAAACGTGTACCTTATTATTGGTTATTGTAAATATTTTGTTTTGCTTGTTTATTTGCTTTATTTTTGTTTTTTTTTTAATTTTTTTATTAGCTATTATGAGTTCTCACCCTTATTGCTTTGAGTTTGGTTCTAATGCTGTTAAAAGGAATGGAAACTATAATGAAAATAGGCATAAAGGTTGGAAGAATCAAAGATGGGAGGAGCCACAAGGATTTGATCAACCCTCTTGGCAACAACCCCCTCTAATGCGCTATAACCAACAACCATTCTATGATGTATACCAAGACAATAGTTATGGTGGACCCTTTCGTGACAACCAACCTCCACCAAATTACTATGGTCAAGAGCCATTCCAGGGAGCATACCAAGATGATGAATATGGTGGACCCCCTTGTAGTTACCAACAAGCCCCATCATATGCCTATGACCCCTCTCCTCAACATAGGTTTGAACCACCAAACTCACAAGCCCTCTACTACCAAACAACCTCATATAATCCTAACCCTTATCCACCATATCAATCACCTTATGAGCCATATGAGCCATACATAGATCCACCCCAATTCCAACCTAGTTACTCCCAAGGACCACCACCTCCATATAGACCACATCCATATCCAATCAATCCAAGAGCCTTATGATCCTACTTATGATATCTAAGCAGAACAAGAGTCAAGGGATCGTCTCAAGAAAGCAATGGATCAATTTCAAGCAACCCTGCGTCAATTGGACCGAGCGGTAAACCGAATAGCACCCGAAGCTTTCACGAATAAAGAATCTCAAACTGAGAACAAGGAATTGAAGCGTGCTGTGCAACAAGTGGAAAAGATGGAGGGTGATGAACAACCACATTCTTATTATGATGAATCACCCTCTTATCATGAACCTTTCCTCCCAATTAATGAGCCCTCACATCCACCTCAACCTTCAATGCATGACACTATTGGTGTTCTTTTTCAAGGGCAAAGAGAGATGAAATGGGGAGTACTAGAATCCGCGACTGCCTTGACCAAGGTAGTAAACCGATTAGCTTCCCAACATTTGAACACTCAAAGTACTCCCATGGATACATGTGGAGAATCAAAAGAAGAGCGTAGCATGAAGGAGACACTAGAAACTCCGGTGGACAATGAGGAACATGGCTTTGTATTGGAACAAGTGGAGGAAACCATAATAGTTGCAGAGGAAGAAGTGGTTGAAGATTTAGGAGATGCTGAACCTCCATGGGAATCTGGAATTGTAGAGTACTCCTCCAATAAGATCGAAATAGATGTCAAGAAGGCCAGTGCATAACCTTCATGGCATATTCCTTATGAAGACTTGGATGGGATAGATCAAGAAGTAAGTTCCCTTGGTGACGAAAATCATGCATCAATTCCTCCTAGTAATAAATCTACATCCGCAATTGAACTCCTTGAATATGAAGACTCTTCTCTGATTGAGTCTGAGAATAATGTGGAAGCGGAAATCCTTAGAAAAGGGCGGACGGGAGTTGAGTACGCTTTGTCAAGAACATTGGAGACTTCTCCACCTAGGTTGCATCTACTCTTTCACTTGAGTGGGTAAAACTTATCTCTGTTCGTCTTCCTATCCCACTTGAGCACGGTATTCTTGAAACGGACGGCCAACTCAGGAAGCTTTGTGGCATAAAGCGTAAGAGGAGACGGTTTAGTGGCTGGAGTTGCAAATCAAGGCTCATCAAGGTTGATACTTCAAGAGATATATGTAAGGGCTCAACTGGTGATGATTTGGTTAGATCCAAAAGAAGAGTTTGGTACTCCGTAGAGAATTCAGACTGCTTGCCACCCGATTGGAACAATGATGATCCATTTCAAGACGGGTGTAGAAACAAGATTTGGGATCTAGACATATATGAGGATCAAATTTGGGAGCTCAAAGCTTGTGAAGAACTCCATCAAAGCTTGAGAAATTTACTTGGTATTGATAGAGCTTATTGGAAGTCCAAGCATTGGTGGAAGTTTCAGGATGAGCTCAAGCACAAGCCACCATGACAAGGAGCTCACCAAATGTCTAACTTAAGGACTATAACTAAAAGTGCTAGGTGGGAGACAACCCACCATGGTATGATCGTTCCTTTTTCAATTATAATTTTATTTAGTTTTGTTTGGTTTTGAATTTTATTTTATTTTATTTCATTGAACCTGGAATTATTCATAACATCCGCATTAGCATTACATTTTGCATACTGCATAAAAAAAGGGAAGCACGCAACGCGCCAGCGTCGCTGACGCGTTAGCGTCATAGGTGCATTAGGAAGAAAAGAAAAAAATTGAACAGAAAGTCACGCGAAAGCGTGGCTGGAGGCGTGCCTTAGGCTCAACCATGCCCACGCGACCGCGTCAATAATGCGTCCGCGTCATTCTGAAAAAGAGCCTCCCACGCGTCCGCGTCACACATGCGAACGCGTGGCCCTGTAAAATCGATGTAAATGGGTGTATGCCAGTAAGTTGTGATGGAGCAGGGCTGGAATCATGCTAAGAGCACAAGCCCTACCACGCGTCCGCGTCGTTTTCAAAATATGGCCATTCACGCGATCGCGTCAACGACGCGAACGCGTCACCCTAAAATTTGGCAAAATGAGTTTCAAACAGAGAGTTGCGGGAACGCGAGGCTGCTCTCGCGCCAATAGCACACATCAACTCACGCGACCGCGTGACCTACGCGTTTGCATCACTTGAAAACACCGCACACCACGCGACTGCGTCACTCACGCGTCCGCGTCATGTGCGGCACACAGTTTATCCAGATAAGTCAAATATCTTATCTTTTCTTCCCCAAATCCTAATTTTTCTTATCCCTTCTTATTTCTTTCTTCTCCCTTCTTCCTCCTTTCTTCTTTCTCACTTTCTACTTCCTCTTTTTCACCACCATTATCAAGGTTTTTCTTTTCTTCTTCCATCTTTACTTTTCTATTCTTATTCTTATTTTTATGTTTTCTTCTTCTTTTTCTTTTTACTTTCATTATCTATGTTTTCTTTTTCCTTTTTCTTTTAAAAAAAACCTTTTTATTGGTGTTGAAAATTTATTTGGGTCGTTATTTTCTATATTTTGCTTGTGGATTATTAAGGAATTATTTGACAATTATACATTACTTTTTATAGGGTTGCTTGCATGTTCAATTTAATACTTTCAATAACCTATTCACCATGCATGCTAAGTGTTTGTGAAAAAGCCCGTATGGCATCATGCACTACTTTTATGTTATCCTACTACTTTAATGCCTATTTTTCACAAACCCCTTTTATATTTTATTAATTAAATATAATTGTCAATACAAACAGATTGTTAGTTTGACAGACTTGGTAATCTAACTTGGATATTGAATGCTTGATCTAAGCTACTCATGTCTTTGCCAGCATGCCAATAAACGTCTTGCATTTAATTGTCCTTACATGCACTTGTTTTATTTCCATTGATGAACTTTCACATGTAGTCATGACCATGTGATAACGACATCCTTCTTTACCATGCATTGATTATCATATATTCAGCTTTCTTCCTTGCTCTAACCCTTGAATTTTTAAAGTCTTTACTCTTTCCTTTTTAGGATGGCCACCAAGAAAGGTAAAGAGAAAGCTACTCCCAAACCACCGGCAAGGAGAGGAACAAAACGTGCCTTGGTGGTGGAGCCATCTTCAACAACGGTTAAGCCCTCAACAAAATGAATCAAGAGGATCATCAAAGTCGATGAAAAAGAAAAAGCCTTTCCAGCAAAGGACGCTGCGCGGTTCACTAACCGCTACTGTGAGCAGATGTTCCCCATTCTAGCGGAAAGGAACTATAGCAATGAGCACCTTCTCATCTTCCCAACCCAAATTGCTAAATTTTTTGAGCCCCGCATTGAGCGAAGACAATGGGGATCCCTACAGAGACAACCACGACATGTTAATCTATCATGGGTAGTTGAATTCTACTCCAACTTTCACATGCCAACCTTGCAGTCTGTCTATGTCCGTCAGAAGCAAGTCCCCATTACAAAAGAGGCCATTCAACAAGCTTTAGATCTTCTCCCTGCTCCAGAAGAATTGGATGTATTTCAAGTAGCCACACTCAAGCACCAGACGTACCAATTTGACTGGGACGCCGTTCTCAGAGTTATCGCACAACCTGGCAGCAGATGGATTTATGGATACCATCACTCCCGCTCTAAGGGAATATCGGCTTCCGCACTTACCTTAGAAGCTCGAGTATGGGCACAGATTATGTCCCATTACATCTTTCCGAGCACTCATGAGTCCTCCTTCACTGCAGACATGGCTGTTCTACTCTGGTGTATCATTACAGACCAGCCTTGATGAGCGGATAATTTGTACGCTTTTTGGCATTGTTTTTAGTATGTTTTTAGTATGTTTTAGTTAGTTTTTAGTATATTTCTATTAGTTTTTAGTTAAAATTCACTTTTCTGGACTTTACTATGAGTTTGTGTGTTTTTCTGTGATTTCAGGTATTTTCTGGCTGAAATTGAGGGACTTGAGCAAAAATCTGATTCAGAGGCTGAAAAGGATTGCAGATGCTGTTGGATTCTGACCTCCCTGCACTCGAAGTGGATTTTCTGGAGCTACAGAAGCCCAATTGGCGCGTTCTCAACGGCGTTGGAAAGTAGACATCCTGGGCTTTCCATCAATGTATAATAGTCCATACTTTGCCCGAGATTTGATGGCCCAAACCGGCGTCCCAAATCAGCTCAAAACTGCCCGGCGTTAAACGCCGGAACTGGCACAAGAATGGGAGTTAAACGCCCAAACTGGCACAAAAGCTGGCGTTTAACTCCAAGAGAAGTCTCTACACGAAAATGCTTCAATGCTCAGCCCAAGCACACACCAAGTGGGTCCGGAAGTGGATTTTTATGTCATTTACTCATCTCTGTAAACCCTAGGCTACTAGTTCTCTACAAATAGGACCTTTTGCTATTGTATTTTCATCTTTGGATCTTTGATCATCTTTAGATCTTTGAATCTTTTGATCACGTATGGGGGCTGGCCACATGGCCATGCCTAGACCTTGTTCTTATGTATTTTCAATGGTGGAGTTTCTACACACTATAGATTAAGGTGTGGAGCTCTGCTGTACCTCGAGTATTAATGCAATTACTATTGTTCTTCTATTCAATTCAGCTTGTTCTTGTTCTAAGATATTCATTTGCACCCAAGAACATGATGAATGTGATGATTATGTGACACTCATCATCATTCTCACTTATGAACGAGTGCCTGACAACCACTTCTGTTCTACAAGCAACAAGGCATGAATGTTTATCTCTTGGATCCCTTGATCAGAATCTTCGTGGTATAAGCTAGAATTGATGGCTGTATTCAAGAGAATCCGGAAGGTCTAAACCTTGTCTGTGGTATTCTGAATAGGATTCAATGATTGAATGACTGTGATGAGCTTCAAACTCCTGAAGGCTGGGCGTTAGTGACAGACGCAAAAGAATCAATGGATTCTATTCCAACCTGATTGAGAACCGACAGATGATTAGCCGTGCCGTGACAGGGTGCGTTGAACATTTTCACTGAGAGGATGGGAGGTAGCCACTGACAACGGTGAAACCCTACATACAGCTTGCCATGGAAAGGAGTAAGAAGGATTGGATGAAGACAGTAGGAAAGCAGAGAGACGGAAGGGACAAAGCATCTCCATACGCTTATCTGAAATTCTTACCAATGAATTACATAAGTATCTCTATCTTTACTTTATGCTTTATTCATATATCATCCATAACCTTTTGAATCTGCCTGACTAAGATTTACAAGGTGACCATAGCTTGCTTCATACCAACAATCTCCGTGGGACCGACCCTTACTCGCGTAAGGTTTATTACTTAGACGACCCAGTACACTTGCTGGTTAGTTGTGCGAAGTTGTGATAAATAGTTGAGATTGCAATTGAGCGTACCATGTTGATGGCGCCATTGATGATCACAATTTTGTGCACCAAGTTTTTGGCGCCGTTGCCGGGGATTGTTTGAGTTTGGACAACTGACGGTTCATCTTGTTGCTTAGATTAGGTACTTTTCTTCAGAGTTCTTAAGAATGGATTCTAGTGTTTCAAGGTGATGTTCTTATCATCACCAAAGCTGATTGATCTTCATCAATTTAGCTCTTGAATGCAATGTCCTGCTGAAGCTTGGCTAGCCATGTCTAATTCCTTTAGACTGAAGCTTTAGACTAATATTGCATGATTCCTGGAATTCTCATTAAGAATTTTGATATCTTTATGTTCTTTTCCACTTAATTTTCAAAAAAAAAACAAAAAAATTACAAAATCATAAAAACCAAAAATATTTTTTGTTTCTTGTTGAGTCTAGTGCCTCATTTTAAGTTTGGTGTCAATTGCACGTTTCTATTCTTCTTGCATTCATGCATGTGTCTTCATTAATCTTCAAGTTGTTCTTGATGATTTCCTTGTTCTGATCTTTAAATTCTCTTGTCTTGAGTGTTTTGTTGTTTCTCATATGCATTCTCAATTTGTTAGTGTCAGTAGTATACAAACTTCTAAGTTTGGTGTCTTGCATGCATTGTTTATTTGATTTTAGTTGCATTTTGATTATTCCTCATTATTAAAAATCCAAAAAAAAATTATTTGTGTCTTTTCAAGTCAATAATACAGAGAATTGAAGATTCAGAACATACAGCAGAGGAATTACACAGAAAAAGCTGGGCGTTAAAAACGCCCAGTGAAGAAGGAAAACTGGCGTTTAAACGCCAGCCAGGGTGCCTGGCTGGGCGTTTAACGCCCAAAAGGGGTGAGTTTTGGGCGTTAAACGCCAGAATGTGCACCATTCTAGGCGTTTAACGCCAGGATGGCACTAGAGGGAAGATTTTGTTTTTAATGCAAATTTTTTTCAAGTTTTCAAAATTTTTCAAAATCAAATCTTTTTCAAATCATATCTTTTCAATCACATGTTTTCAAAATCAATTTCTTTCTATTTTCAAAAATACTTGCTATCAATTAATGATTTGATTCAACATTTCAAGTATGTTGCCTTTTCTGTTGAGAAAGATTTAATGTTTGAATCATATCTTTTCTTGTTAGCCAAGTCATTAATTTTCAAAATCAAATCTTTTTAAATTGTTTTTCAAATCATATCTTCTCAATCATGTCTTTTTAAAACTATATCTTTTTCAATCATATCTTCTTAAATCACATCTTTTTCAAAATAGTTTTCAATCATATCTTTTTAATTTCTTATTTCAAAATCTTTTTCAAAAAAAATCACTTGATTTCTTTTCCACTCTTGGTTTTCGAAAATCAATTAGTGTTTTTCAAAATGTTTTTAAAAAATCTTTTACTTAATTTTCGAAAATCTCTTCCCCTCTTCTCACATCCTTCTATTTATGGACTAACACTCCTCCTTGATGCACAATTCGAACTCCATCTTTCCTTGATAAGTTCGAATTTTCTACCTCTTCCTTCTATTTTTCTTTTCCTCTGACACCTCAAGGAATCTCTATACTGTGACATAGAGGATTCCATATTTTCTTGTTCTTTTCTCTTTCATATGAACAGGAGCAAAGACAAAAGCATTCTTGTTGAGGCTGACCCTGAACCTGAAAGGACCTTGAAGCGAAAGCTAAGAGAAGCTAAAGCACAATTCTCTGTAGAGGACCTAACAGAAATCTTCAAAGAAGAAGACATGGCAGCCAAAAACAACAACAATGCCAACAATGCAAGGAAGGTGCTGGGTGACTTTACTGCACCTACTCCCGACTTCTATGGGAGAAGCATCTCTATCCCTGCCATTGGAGCAAACAACTTTGAGCTTAAGCCTCAATTAGTTTCTCTGATGCAACAGAATTGCAAGTTCCATGGACTTCCATTGAAAGATCCTCATCAATTTTTAGCTGAATTCTTGCAAATCTGTGACACTGTCAAGACTAATGGGGTTGACCCTAAGGTCTACAGACTTATGCTATTCCCTTTTGTTGTAAGAGACAGAGCTAGGATATGGTTGGACTCACAACCTAAAGAAAGCCTGAACTCTTGGGAAAAGCTAGTCAATGCCTTCTTGGCAAAGTTCTTTCCACCTCAAAAATTGAGTAAGCTTAGAGTGGAAGTCCAAACCTTCAGACAAAAGGAAGGTGAATCCCTCTATGAAGCTTGGAAAAGATACAAACAATTGATCAGAAAGTGTCATTCTGACATGCTTTCTGAATGGAGCATCATACGTATCTTCTATGATGGTCTGTCTGAACTGTCCAAGATGTCATTGGATAGTTCTGCTGGAGGGTCTCTTCATCTGAAGAAGACGCCTGCAGAAGCTCAAGAACTGATTGAAATGGTTGCAAATAACCAATTCATGTACACTTCTGAAAGGAATCCTGTGAACAATGGGACGAATCAGAAGAAATAAGTTCTTGAGATTGATACTCTGAATGCCATATTGGCTCAGAATAAAATATTGACTCAGTAAGTCAATATCATTTCTCAAAGTTTGTCTGGAATGCAAGCTGCACCAGACAGTACTAAGGACGCTTCATCTGAAGAAGAAGCTTATGATCCTGAGAACCCTTCAATGGAAGAGGTGAACTACATGGGAGAACCCTATGGAAACACCTATAATCCTTCATGGAGAAATCATCCAAATCTTTCATGGAAGGATCAACTGAGACCTCAACAAGGTTTCAACAATAATAATGGTGGAAGAAATAGGTTTAGCAATGGCAAGCCTTTTCCATCATCTTCTCAGCAACAGACAGAGAATTCTAAGCAGAACAACTCTGACTTAGCAACCATGGTCTCTGATCTAATCAAAACCACTCAAAATTTCATGATTGAAACAAGGTCCTCCATTAGGAATTTGGAGGCACAAGTGGGACAGCTGAGCAAGAAAATTACTGAACTCCCTCCTAGTACTCTTCCAAGCAATACAGAAGAGAATCCAAAATGAGAATGTAAGGCCATCAACATGGCCGAACTAGGAGAGGAGGAAGAAGCAGTGAACGCCACTGAGGAAGACCTCAATGGATGTCCGCTGGCCTCCAATGAGTTCTCCAATGAGGAACCATGGGAATCTGAGGCTCACACTGAGACCATAGAGATTCCAATGGATTTACTTCTGCCATTCATGAGCTCTGATGAGTATTCTTCCTCTGAAGAGGATGAGTATGTCACTGAAGAGCAAGTTGCTAAATACCTTGGAGCAATCATGAAGCTAAATGACAAGTTATTTAGTAATGAGACTTGGGAGGATGAACCCCCTTTGCTCACCAAAGAACTGGATAACTTGTCTAGGCAGAGATTACCTCAAAAGAGACAAGATCCTGGGAAGTTCTCAATACCTTGTGCCATAGGCACCATGACCTTCAAGAAGGCCTTGTGTGACCTAGGGTCAAGCATAAACCTCATGCCTCTCTCTGTAATGGAGAAGCTAAGGATCTTTGAGGTACAAGCTGCAAGAATCTCACTAGAGATGGCAGACAATTCAAGAAAACAAGCTTATGGGCTTGTAGAGGATGTTCTGGTAAAGATTGAAGACCATTACATCCCTGCTGATTTCATAGTCCTAGAGACTGGGAAGTGCATGGATGAATCCATCATCCTTGGCAGACCCTTCTTAGCCACAGCAAAGGCTGTGATTGATGTGGACAGAGGAGAATTGATCATTCAAGTGAATGAAGAATCCTTTGTGTTTAAGGCTCAAGGATATCCCTCTGTCACCATGGAGAGGAAGCATGAAGAGCTTCTCTCAAAACAGAGCCAAACAGAGCTCCCACAGTCAAACTCTAAGTTTAGTGTCGGGAGGCCACAACCAACTTCTAAGTTTGGTGTTGAACCCCCACATTCAAACTCTAAGTTTGGTGTTGGGAGGTTCCAACATTGCTCTGAGCATATGTGAGGCTCCATGAGAGCCCACTGTCAAGCTACTGACATTAAAGAAGCGCTTGTTGGGAGGCAACCCAATGTTATATTTTATTTATTTTCCTTTGTTATTTTATGTTTTCTGTAGGTTGATGATCATGAGAAGTCACAAAATCAGTTGAAAAAGCAAAAATAGAATGAAAAACAGAAAGAAAAACAGCACACCCTGGAGGAAGACCTTGCTGGCGTTTAAACGCTAGTAAGGGTAGCAAATGGGCGTTTAACGCCGATTCTGGCACCATTCTGGGTGTTTAACGCCAGAAAGGGCACCAGACTGGCGTTAAACGCCAGGAAAGGGCAAGAAGTTGGCGTTAAACGCCAGAAATGGGCACCAGCCCGGCGTTAAATGCCAGAATTGGCACAGAGAGCATTTTTGCTCGCCACTTGGTGTAGGGATGACTTTTCCTTGATACCTCAGGATCTGTGGACCCCACAGGATCCCCATCTACCCCACCACACTCTCTCTTCTTCTTCACCCATTCACCAATCACCTCAACACCTCTTCCCCAAAAACCCCTCACCTATCAAATCCCATCTTTCTCTTCACCACTCACATCCATCCTTCATAAAACCTCACCTACCTCACCATTCAAATTCAAACCACTTTCCCTCCCAAACCCACCTTCCCATAACCGAACCATACACCCCCTCTCCACTCCTATATAAACCCATCTTCACTCCTTTATTTTCACACAACCGAAACACTACTTATCCCCCTTGGCCGAACCACAAAGCCACCTCCATCCCCTCTATTTCTTCTTCTTCTACTCTCTTTTTTCTTCTTTTGCTCGAGGACGAGCAAACCTTCTAAGTTTGGTGTGGTAAAAGCATTGCTTTTTGTTTTTCCATAACCATTTATGGCATCTAAGGCCGGAGAAACCTCTAGAAAGAGGAAAGGGAAAGAAAAAGCTTCCACCTCCGAGTCATGGGAGATGGAGAGATTCATCTCAAGGGTGCATCAATACCACTTCTATGAAGTTGTGGCCTTGAAGAAGGTGATCCCCGAGGTCCCTTTCAAACTCAAAAAAAGTGAATATCCGCAGATCCGACATGAGATCCGAAGAAGAGGTTGGGAAGTTCTTACCAACCCCATTCAACAAATCGAAATCTTAATGGTTCAAGAGATCTATGCCAATGCATGGATCACCAAGAACCATGATCAAAGTGTGAACCCAGACCCAAAGAATTGGCTTACAATGGTTTGGGGGAAATACTTAGATTTTAGTCCGGAAAATGTAAGGTTGGCATTCAACTTGCCCATGATGCAAGGAGATGAACACCCTTACACTAGAAGGGTCAACTTTGATCAAAGGTTGGACCAAGTCCTCACAGTCATTTGTGAAGAGGGCGCCCAATGGAAGAGAGATTCAAGAGGAAAGCCGGTTCAATTAAGAAGGCATGACCTCAAGCCCGTAGCTAGGGGATGGTTGGAGTTTATCCAACGCTCAATCATTCCCACTAGCAACCGGTCTGAAGTTACTCTAGACTGGGCCATCATGATTCATAGCATCATGATTAGAAAGGAAGTAGAAGTTCATGAGGTTATAGCCCAAGAACTTTATAAGGTGGCGGACAAGTCCTCTACCTTGGCAAAGTTAGCCTTTCCTCATCTCATTTGTCACCTCTGTTATTCAGTTGGAATTGACATAGAGGGAGACATCCCCATTGATGAGGACAAGCCCATCACTAAGAAAAGGATGGAGCAAACAAGAGATCCCACTCATCATGAAATCCCTGAGATGCCTCAAGGGATGCACCTTCCTCCACAAAACTATTGGGAGCAAATCAACACCTCCCTAGGAGAATTAAGTTCCAACATGGGACAACTAAGGGTGGAGCACCAAGAACATTCCATCCTCCTCCATGAAATTAGAGAAGATCAAAGAATCATGAGAGAGGAGCAACAAAGACAAGGAAGAGACATTGAGGAGCTCAAGCACTCCATAAGATCTTCAAGAGAAAGAACAAGCCGCCATCACTAAGGTGGACCCGTTCTTTAATCTCCTTGTTCTTTATTTTTCTGTTTTTCGAAAAATCATGCTTATGTCTATCCATGTTTGTGTCTTATGATCATTAGTGTCTTAGTGTCTATGCCTTAAAGTTATGAATGTCCTATGAATCCATCACCTTTCTTGAATGAAAAATGTTCTTAATTGAAAAAGAGAAGAATTGCATGAATTTTAAATTTTATAACAGATTAATTATTTTGATGTGGTGGCAATACTTTTGTTTTCTGAATGTATGCTTAAACAGTGCATATGTCTTTTGAATTTGTTGTTCATGAATGGTTGGCTCTTGAAAGAATGATGAAAAAGGAGACATGTTACTGAGGATCTGAAAAATCATAAAAATGATTCTTGAAGCAAGAAAAAGCAGTGAATATTCAAAAAAAAGAGAGAGAAAAACGAAAAAAAGAAAAAGAAAAAGAAAAAGAAAATTATAAAGTTGTGATCCAAGGCAAAAAGAGTGTGCTTAAGAACCCTGGACACCTCTAATTGGGGACTCTAGCAAAGCTGAGTCACAATCTGAAAAGGTTCACCCAATTATGTGTCTGTGGCATGTATGTATCCGGTGGTAATACTGGAAGACAAAGTGCTTTGGGCCACGGCCAAGACTCATAAAGTAGCTGTGTTCAAGAATCATCATACTTAACTAGGAGAATCAATAACACTATCTGGATTCTGAGTTCCTATAGAAGCCAATCATTCTGAATTTCAAAGGATAGAGTGAGATGCCAAAACTATTCAGAGGCAAAAAGCTAAAAGCCCCGCTCATCTTATTAATACTGATCTTCATAGATGTTTTTGGAATTCATTGCATATTCTCTTCTCTTTATCTTATTTGATTTCCAGTTGCTTGGGGACAAGCAACAATTTATGTTTGGTGTTGTGATGAGCGGATAATTTGTACGCTTTTTGGCATTGTTTTTAGTATGTTTTTAGTATGTTTTAGTTAGTTTTTAGTATATTTCTATTAGTTTTTAGTTAAAATTCATTTTCTGGACTTTACTATGAGTTTTTTTTCTGTGATTTCAGGTATTTTCTGGCTGAAATTGAGGGACTTGAGCAAAAATCTGATTCAGAGGCTGAAAAGGACTGCAGATGCTGTTGGATTCTGACCTCCCTGCACTCGAAATGGATTTTCTGGAGCTACAGAAGCCCAATTGGCGCGCTCTAAACGGCGTTGGAAAGTAGACATCCTGGGCTTTCTAGAAATGTATAATAGTTCATACTTTGCTCGAGATTTGATGGCCCAAACCGGCATCCCAAATCAGCTCAAAACTGCCCGGCGTTAAACGCCAGAACTGGCACAAGAATGGGAGTTAAACGCCCAAACTGGCACAAAAGCTGGCGTTTAACTCCAAGAGAAGTCTCTACACGAAAATGCTTCAATGCTCAGCCCAAGCACACACCAAGTGGGCCCGGAAGTGAATTTTTATGTCATTTACTCATCTCTGTAAACCCTAGGCTACTAGTTCTCTACAAATAGGACCTTTTGCTATTGTATTTTCATCTTTGGATCTTTGATCATCTTTATATCTTTGAATCCTTTGATCACGTATGGGTGCTGGCCTCATGGCCATGCCTAGACCTTGTTCTTATGTATTTTCAACGGTGGCGTTTCTACACACCATAGATTAAGGTGTGGAGCTCTGCTGTACCTCGAGTATTAATGCAATTACTATTGTTCTTCTATTCAATTCAGCTTGTTCTTGTTCTAAGATATTCATTTGCACCCAAGAACATGATGAATGTGATGATTATGTGACACTCATCATCATTCTCACTTATGAACGAGTGCCTGACAACCACTTCTGTTCTACAAGCAACAAGGCTTGAATGTTTATCTCTTGGATCCCTTGATCGGAATCTTCGTGGTATAAGCTAGAATTGATGGCGGCATTCAAGAGAATCCGGAAGGTCTAAACCTTGTCTGTGGTATTCTGAGTAGGATTCAATGATTGAATGACGGTGATGAGCTTCAAACTCCTGAAGGCTGGGCGTTAGTGACAGACGCAAAAGAATCAATGGATTCTATTCCAACCTGATTGAGAACCGACAGATGATTACCCGTGCCGTGACAGGGTGCGTTGAACGTTTTCACTGAGAGGATGGGAGGTAGCCACTGACAACAATGAAACCCTACATACAGCTTACCATGGAAAGGAGTAAGAAGGATTGGATGAAGACAGTAGGAAAGCAGAGAGACGGAAGGGACAAAGCATCTCCATACGCTTATCTGAAATTCTTACCAATGAATTACATAAGTATCTCTATCTTTACTTTATGCTTTATTCATATATCATCCATAACCTTTTGAATCTACCTGACTAAGATTTACAAGGTGACCATAGCTTGCTTCATACCAACAATCTCCGTGGGATCGACCCTTACTCGCGTAAGGTTTATTACTTGGACGACCCAGTACACTTGCTGGTTAGTTGTGCGAAGTTGTGATAAATAGTTGAGATTGCAATTGAGCGTACCATGTTGATGGCGCCATTGATGATCACAATTTCGTGCACCAAGCCTCTAGACCTACCAAGACACATCCGGAATGCCATGAGACACGTACAAATTGTGGGCAACTTACCTTTTCCTGCCTTGGTCTCTGATCTCGTCTCAGCAGCCGGCGTCTTCTACAGGACTGGGAACACCAGAGCCATGCTTCCACGGAGTGATCAATACCTTTCTAACGGGAAATATATTAGACCTCCAGCAGCCACTACCAGCCAACCTGTAGAACAGGCTGAAGACATTTCTCCTTCCACACCACAAGCACCTTCAACAAGTCAGCTGCTCCATCAGATCCTGGAGAGGTTGGACCGGCAAAAACAGAAAGTAAAGCTACGAGAGCGCCGCAATCAGCACCGATTCAAATACCTCAAGGAGCTACTCACAGGAAACCACAGACCAGACAAAGACCCTGACACTCCGGACTCCACTTCATTTACCAGCACAGAGAGCCATGACGGTCCCGACTGTGGAGCTACTGCTACCAGCCCCCCTTTGTTCCTGACAGATGGCACCGAGGACGGTGCAAAGGCTTAAGTGTGGGGAGGTCGGTCAGTACCTGACTTCCGGAGGTAACCTTTCTTCCTTAACATCAATAAAGTAGGATATTTAGTTTTTTTTTTCCTTTGATTAGGATAGGATAGATTGTTTAATAATAGGTTATTTGTATGCATGTTCTATTTGGTTAAAATATAATGAGTTTCTTTTTAAGACGCTATTTTTGAAAAACTTTCACTAATTTAAATAAAAACTTTTGTGTTAAATTTGTTTGAAGTTGTAATTAGAACATGGTTTTGAGCTAAAAAACACACAACCCGTGAGATTTTTGAGATTATTTATATGGTTATACTATTTAACCATAAACATTTTAGTCTTGTGTGTTTACTTCTCTATGATTGTAATTTATATTTTGTTTCATCCTATATGTTCAATGTTTAATGTGTTATATGCATGCATATGATTGAGGCCATTATTTGTTTAGCTTACTTATCCAAAGTAAGCCTAACCTTTAAATTACCTTTGTTAGCCACTTTGAGCCTTTAATCCCATTTGTTCTATATTTTACCACATTACTAGCCTTAAGCAGAAAAATAATTAAATATCCTAATTGAATCTTTGGTTAGCTTAAGATAGAAATTGTGTGTTAATTGAGTATCGAAAGATTGTGGGAACAAGGGTTAATAAGGGAATGTGTCAGGATAAAATAATGAAAATTTGGGTACCTACTCACGTGAAACTAGAAAAATTAAAAATCCATGTGCATTGATAAGCTATGTTTATTTAAAAAAATAAAAATTAAAAATTAAAAATAATATTCCATAAATATATAAATAAATAAGGGAACAAAATTACCCCAATGCTAAGTTTAATTAAAGGTTAATGCATATGTGATAAAAATTAAAAGAAAATTTGACACATGAGTATGTAATGCAAAGTGAGAAATTATGGGTAGCTAGGCATGATTCTAGAGTTATATAGAGTGTATGTATACTAGGTGAAAGCTTAGGTTAGTCAAAGATTCATATTTTAGCTCACATAGCCTTATATATATACCCTTACCCTTACCTTAGCCCCGTTGCAACCTTGAAAAGACCTCATGATGTTTGCATTGGTACATTGAATATTGTTGATTGGTTAGGAGAAGAACAAAATTTAGAAAGCAAGATTAGAGAAGGATATAGTGATTACCCTATACACTAGAGAGATTAGAGTGCACATACACCATCAGTGAGGGTTCAATGGTTGATCCTATGTTCCCTGCTTTTATGAGCTGTCTTCTTACAAATTTACCTATTTTTACTGTATAGTTTGAATTAGTGGAATTTGATTATGTTTGTCTTAAAGAACTTATTTGTTTTTGACCAAGTAGACAAAATCATATAGTTGCATTCATATATATAGGTTGCATTGCATTGCATGAGTCTTACATTTCCCCTACTCATTTATTTTATCTCCTTGAACTAAGCATGAGGACATGCTAATGTTTAAGTGTGGGGAGGTTGATAAACCATTATTTTTATGATTTATATTGTGTTTAATTGAATGGTTTTATCAAGTCTTCACCTACTTATTCATACGATTAACATGATATTACAATTCCTTCCCAAAGTTGTTCTATGGTTGTAAACTTGCTTCCTAGAGATATTTTTATTGTGTATTTTAATTCTCTTTTATACCATTCGATACCGTGATCCGTGTGTTAAGTGTTTCAGGTTTCATAGGGCAGAAATGGCTTAGAGAATGGAGAGGAAGCTTGCAAAAATGGAAGGAACACAAGAAATCAAGGAGATGACTAGCGAACACTGACGCGAACGCATGGCTCACGCGACCTCATGAAATAAGAAAATCACAGTGACGTGTTTGCGTGCCTGACGCGTACGCGTGTCGAGGAAAAATTCTGAATGACGCGCATGCGTGGACGACACGTACGCGTGACATGCGTGATCTACAGAATTAACAGAACACGCTGGGAGCAATTTTGGGCCACGTTTTGACCCAGTTTTCGGCCAAGAAACACAGAGTAAAGCCGGGGAACATGCAGAGACTCAGGAGGGATTCTGATTAGGATAGTTTTTAGTTTTTTAGATCTGATTTTACTCCTCCTCTAGGTTTTCACACTACACATTCATAATTCTTAGAACTCTCATTTTGCTTTTGGATTTGGATATTGAGAATAGTTGTTACCTCTGCCAAGACTTCGTCATTCTAGTTTGTTTTCTTACTTTTTACTTACTCTTCCATATCCTTAATTTGTCCAGAGTTACAATTGGATTATTTTAGAGTTTATTAATACAAAAACTATTTTTATTTTTACTTGATTTTTTTATTATTGTTTATCATGTCTTTATTTATTTTCCCTTTTAATTTTATGAAGTCTACATTTATGATAATGGAGTAGTTTCCCAACTTGATTGGGAGTAGATTAAAAGGAGAACCTTGAGTTGGAATACTCAAGAGTCAAATTGTAATTGGGTTTATTGTTGGTTGAATCTCTAGTCACTGACGCTAATCTTTCCCAAGGGAGGGGATTAGAACTTGTGAATAGAAGTTGACTTCTAACTTACTTGACCTTCCTTTATTCAGTAAAGGATAACAAAGTGGAAACAACTACCAATTATCAATTGATCTTGAGAAAATCCAACATGGATAGAACTTCCAATTAATCTTCTCCCGGTCAAGATCTTTATTTAAATTATATAAATTCTCTTATTTATTTTCCTGTTTCTCAAACTCAAAATTTCTTGGAAAACCTCTGACCAATAAGCTGCACTCTTTTGTCAACTCGTTGGGAGACGACCTGGGATTCATACTCCCAGTATTTTTATTCTAATTTTGTGACAATCCTTTTAAATTGATAAGCGGATTTTCACTGGTTAAGAACTGTACTTGCAATGTATTTATTCCATTAAATTCTTAATCGGTCAATTTCTGCCTCCGTCACAGACGCCTTTATCCGAAAGTCCTTGACAATAGCTTGGATGAGGATCAAGGAGGAGGAGCTGATGGAGAAGTTTGTGGATCTTAAGCTGGATATTGATGAAGATGCCAGAAGAGCTTGCTTAAATCAGTTACAAATCTCAAGTGATTTTAAATCTGAACTCTTGAAGGCTCATCAGAACAATGACATGTTACCAAAAGTATTGCCAGCTATCGAACAAGGGAAGCAATGGAGGGTATCATGGGATCAAGACAGATTATGGAGATTCAAGGGTAGAGTCATTGTGCCGGATGTGGGGATGTTGCGGCAACATATTTTGAGAGAAGTGCACAAAAGCGGATTTTCCATTCACCCTGGAAGTACTAAGATGTACCATGATCTGAAGTCTATGTTCTGGTGGCCTGGTATGAAGAAGGATGTGGCAGAACATGTCTCAAAGTGCCTGACGTGTCAGAAGGTGAAGATAGAACATCAGAAACCATCGGGAATGCTACTGCCTCTTGAGATTCCTCAGTGGAAATGGGAAGGAATTGCTATGGATTTTGTGACTGGTTTACCAAGGACTAGGTCGGGATTTGATGCAATTTGGGTGATCATGGATCGCTTAACCAAATCTGCTCACTTTCTGCCTATCCGAGTAAACTGTTCTATGGAAGAGTTGGCGAGATTGTACATCAAGGAGATAGTAAGGTTGCATGGTGTACCGTCAAGCATAGTATCAGACCGTGATTCTCGATTAACCTCAAGGTTTTGGGGAGCTTTCCAAAGAGCTTTCGGTACGAAGCTATGTCTTAGTACGGCATATCATCCACAAACAGATGGACAATCAGAAAGGACTATTTAGACATTGGAAGATATGTTGAGGGCATGTGTGTTGGATCAACCCGGGAGTTGGGATCGTTACATGCCATTGGTGGAGTTTTCATACAACAATAGCTTTCATGCGAGCATTGGGGTGACTCTGTATAAGGCTTTGTATAGACGGAAGTGCCAGTCTCTATTTTGTTGGTATGAATCTGGTGAAGCAAGTGTATTAGGTCCAGATGTGGTAGCAAAGACTATTGAGAAGATTAAGAGAATACGAGAAAGAATTTGACTGCTCAGAGTTGATAAAAGAGTTATGCGGATCAGAGAAGGAAACCGTTAGAGTTTGAAGTGGGAGAGCACGTATTCCTTAGGGTTACACCGACAATTGGGATTGGAAGAGCAATCAAGACCAAGAACTTGAACCTAAGATATATAGGACCGTTTGAGATTTTGAAGAGATTCAGGCCGATGGCGTATCCAGTAGCTTTGCCACCTCATCTATCTAACTTACATGACGTATTCAACGTGTCACGACTCCGTATGTACACGTCGGTTTTGGCTCATGTGTTAGAGCCTGAGTCAGTAGAGTTGAAAGAGAACTTGACTTTCCAAGTAACGCCAGTGAGGATCGATGACACTAGTGTGAAGAAGCTACGAGGAAAGGATGTTCCATTGGTTAAGGTTGCTTGGAAGCGAGCAGGAGTTGAAGAGCACCCTTGGGAATTAGAGTTTGAGATGCGAAAGGATTATCCCGAACTTTTCTCAAGTAATTCAAATTTTGAGGGCAAATATTCTTATTTGGTGTGGAGAATGTAAGAACCGCAATTAATCAACCGGTTAATTAAGTGATTAATTGCCCAAGTTAGATTCTGAAAAGTTAGAGAGAGAATTTGAGGATTTAAAGGTGATTTTTGGACTCAGTGGGTCTTTCTAAGTCAGAAAATGTGCTTTTTGCAAAAAACCGTGAAAAACTGTGAACCAGCAGTTGAACTGGTTAAACCGATTCATGTCTGTCCGGTACCTCACAAGAAAAGTGAAAATCATCAAAAAAACTTTAGAAAAACATTTGAAATGGAAAACCGGGCATTGATTTTAAAGGTTTGGCTCGAAGTTGGGCCAAACGGGCTAAAACCGCTAACGGGTTAGATCGGGCCCAAATTGGGCCTAATCCCAACATATAAAAGGTTCATTAGTGAACCCATTTCAGCACAATACACAAACAAACACACTCAAACATGCTGAAAAGAGAATAAGGGAGAAACCCCATGGTTACTGTTCATCTCAACCTTCCAAAGCTCATATCTTGAGCTAGCGAGCTCCGATCGCTGCACCGTTTGCGGCTACGCGTTTCTTGTGAAGAGCTCTACAAAACCCACCTAAGAAACCCTCAAGGTAACCATGAAATCTTCCTAGTTTATCTCTTCAAAATTTTGGGTATATAGGATTTTTGGTTAAATGAGTTTTTGTGATTTTGGATGTTTAGGTTCACTTTAATCCTTGCTTAGCATTGGGTTTTGACATCTAAATCTGTGGGAGAAGGTAAGAGCCACTAAACCCTTGTGAATTTATGTTTAATTGGAACCCTAGGTTGGCTTAAGGTGAATTGTATGTATATAGTTTGATTATTGTGGCTTTGGGAGCTCTTGGAACTTATTTGTGCTTATTGGAGTGGATTTGAAAGCTTGGATTGTGGTTGGAAGTTTGTTGGTGCTCATTTTGCGTTTGGGTGCATATGGGGAATCGGCCAAGATATGGTTTCGGTTTCCTCTATGTAGTATATAATATTCATGGACACATAAGCTAGTGACCAATAGGATAGGTTGAACTAAAATGATGGTTGGTGTGTTAAATGTTGCTGAATTGATGAATGTTGAGTTGATTGTGATGGGTTATAATGATATGATGATGTTGAATTATTGTATGAATTGGAAGTTGGTTTCTTATGATAATTGTGGTGTTATGATTTATGAAATGGTGGATTTGATGGTGATGTTGATCATAAGTGTTATATAGTTAATGTTGGATATTGAGAATAGTAAAATGAGAAGGAAAATGTGATAAGGTTAATGTATTATGCTATAACAGGTACATTTTGATGAAAAATGGAGTTTGGATGGATTGGTATGATTTGGTATGGGTATGGTGAGATAGGGTGGTAATTGTGAAGTTTGGTAAAATTGAGTTTTTGGTGAACTTTGTTCGATCATAACTTTTGCCTCGGTTTTCGAAATTGATGGAAAATTCTTTAGAATTAAAGATCTTTGAAAACTCTTTGAATTGGTATAAAGTTTGTGAAAATTGAAATTTTGTAGAGGAAGTTATGATCATTCAAAGTTGGTGTTAAAAATCTAAAATTCTGCAAAGTTGCAGAATTTCATGATTTTTGATATGTGCAGACGCACACCCTTGTGCGGGTGATGAGCGGATATTTTATACGCTTTTTGGGGGTAATTTCATGTAGATTTTAGTGTGTTTTAGTTAGTTTTTAGTATATTTTTATTAGTTTTTAGGAAAAATTCATATTTCTGGACTTTACTATGAGTTTGTGTGTTTTTCTATGATTTCAAGAATTTTCTAGCTAAAATTGAGGGAGCTGAGCAAAAATCTGATCTAGGCTGAAAAAGGACTGCTGATTCTGTTAGATTCTGACCTCCCTGCACTCGGAATGAATTTTTTAGAGCTACAGGAGTCCAATTGGTGCGCTCTCAATTGGGTTGGAAAGTAGACATCCAAGGCTTTCTAGAAATATATAATAGTTCATACTTTGCGCGAAGATAAACAACCTAAACTGGCGTTTAACGCTAGTTCCATGTTGCATTCTGGCGTTCAGCGCCAGAAACAGGTTGCAAGTTGGAGTTCAACGCCAAAAACAGGTTACAACCTGGCGTTTAACTCCAGAAATAGCCCAGGCATGTGAGAAGCTTAAGTCTCAGCCGCAGCACATACCAAGTGGGCCCCAGAAGTGGATTTCTGCACTATCCATCTTAGTTTACTCATTTTTTGTAAACCTAGGTTACTAGTTTAGTATTTAAACAACTTTTAGAGACTTATTTTGTATCTCATGACATTTTAGATCTGAATTTTGTATTCTCTAACAGCATGAGTCTCTAAACTCCATTGTTGGGGGTGAGGAGCTCTGCAGCGTCTCGATGAATTAATGCAATAATTTCTGTTTTCTATTCAAACACGCTTGTTTCTATCTAAGATGCTGATTCGTACTTAACTGTGATGGATGTGATGATCCGTGACACTCATCACCATCCTCAACCCATGAACGTGTGCCTGACAAACACATCCGTTCTACATTAGATTGAATGAGTATCTTTTAGATTCCTTAATTAGAATCTTCGTGGTATAAGCTAGAATCCATTGGCAGCATCCTTGAGAATTCAGAAAGTCTAAACCTTGTCTATGGTATTCCAAGTAGGATTCAGGGATTGGATGACTGTGACAAGCTTCAAACTCGTGAATGTTGGGCGTAGTGACAGACGCAAAAGGATCAATGAATGATTAGCCGTGCTGTGATAGAGCATTTGGACCATTTTCACTGAGAGGATTGGAAGTAGCCAGTGACAACGGTGACACCCTACATACAGCTTGCCATGGAAGGAGCCTTGCATGTTTGAAAGTGAGAAAGCATTACGTTGCAGGAATTCAGAAGACAAAGCATCTCCAAAACTCCAATATATTCACCATTACTGCATAATAAGTATTATTTAATCCATGATCTCTTGTTTATTTGCAAGTCAATTGATAACTATAATTGGTATCCTGACTAAGATTAATAAGATAACCATAGCTTGCTTCAAGCTAACAATCTCCGTGGAATTCGACCCTTACTCACGTAAGGTATTACTTGGACGACCCAGTGCACTTGCGGGTTAGTTGTGCGGATTGAAAAATTGTGATTGCAATTTCGTGCACCAAGTTTTTGGCGCCGTTGCCGGGGATTGTTTATGTTTGAACAACTGACGGTGATTCTTGTTACTTAGATTAGGAAAAATTTGTCTTTTTGGTTTAGAGTCACTAGGATTGCATCTTCTATTATTCCTTTTAAATTTTTTTTTCAAAAATATTATTTTTCTTTAATTGAATTTTCGTTTTTTTATGAGTTTAGTGTCATGTTCTAAGTTTGGTGTCAATTGCATGCTTTTCTTTGTCTCTCAATTTTTCGAATTGCGTGTTCTTGTTTTTCCTTGATCTTCGAATTGTTCTTGTCAATTTTTCTTGTTTGATCTTTGGTTTGTCTTGCTTTGTGTCTTTTCTTGTTTTTCTTGTACTTTTTCAAATTTTTAGTTTTCAAAATTTTTTTTATTAATTACCTTTTTAAAACACGTTAAATTTATAGCTCAGTTGGCTAGAGCGTTGGCTTATGTTCTTGGCAATTGGGTATCTTCTTTTTAAAACTTTTTCAAAAATAATTTTTCTTTGATTGAAACTTGTGCCAAACTTTAAGTTTGGTGTTCTCTTGTTAATTTTCTTTAATTTTTGAAAATTTAATTTGGTTTTGAAAAAATTTTAAGCTTGGTGTTCTCTCTTTTGTTCTTGTTGTTCTTGTGAATTTTCAAAGTGTTCTTGAGTCTTGAGTCTTCTTTGTGTTTTGATCTTAAAATTTTTAAGTTTGGTGTTCCTTGGTGTTTTCCCTCCAAAATTTTCGAAAGCAAGGAACATTAGATGTAAAAAAATTTTAAGTCTTGTGTCTTTTGTGTGTTTTTCTCGTTCATCACAAAATTCAAAAATAAAAAAAAATCTTTTCTAACTATTTTTAAGCAAATTTTTTGAAATTTTCTATAAAAATTCAGATTTCAATTTCAAAAATTTTCAAAATCTTATCCTTTTAAGATTTTAAAAAAAATCACATCTTTTTCAAAAATATCCTAACCACTTTTTCTCTCCTCATTTTTTTTGAAAATTACTTTTTTATAATAAAATAAATAAAATAAATCCACATCATCTCCCTTTCTCCATCATGGACCTAAGTGGAAATGAACAGTCCAGAAGGACTCTGGGGTCATATGCTAACCCCACTACTGCTTCATATGGGAGTAGTATCTGTGTACCCTCCATCGGAGTCAGTAGTTTTGAATTGAATCCTCAGCTCATTATCATGGTGCAGCAAAGTTGCCAGTATTCCGGTCATCTACAGGAAGAACCTACAGAGTTTCTGGCACAATTTTTACAAATTGCTGACACAGTACATGATAAAGAAGTAGATCAGGATGTCTACAGATTATTACTGTTTCCATTTGCTGTAAAAGATCAAGCTAAGAGGTGGTTAAATAACCAACCTAAAGCTAGCATAAGGACATGGAAACAGCTGTCAGAAAAATTCTTGAATCAATACATCCCTCCAAAACGGATGACACAACTAAGGCTGAGCATCCAAGGCTTCAAACAAGGAGATAATGAATCCCTTTATGATGCCTGGGAGAGATACAGAGAGATGCTAAGAAAATGCCCCTCTGAAATATTTTCAGAGTGGGTGCAGTTAGACATCTTCTATTATGGGCTTACAGAGAGAGCTCAGATTTCTCTAGACCACTCAGCTGGTGGATCTATACATATGAGAAAGACAATTGAGGAAGCTCAAGAGCTCATTGATACAGTTGCCAGAAATCAGCATCTGTACCTAAGCAATGAACCCTCCATGAAAGGAGAAGCTAAAACAGTAACTGCTGAACTCAGTCCTGCAGAACAAGTTATAGAATTCAATCAGCAATTAGATTTTCTAACAAAATAGCTAGCCCAATTCAAGGAGATATTACAAGAAATAAGAATGGCTAATATGAATATAGAAGTGCAGTTGAAGCAAACAGAACAACAATTGTCAAAACAAATAATAGAAGAGTGCCAAGCAATTCAATTAAGAAGTGAGAAAACATTAAATACCTCACTTCAAGGCAACAGGAAGCCAAGAAATGAACAAACTGCTACCCAAAATCCCTCTGAGGAAAGTCAGAGCCCAGAGAGAAATAATTCTGGTGCTCAAACGCCAGAAAAGGGGTGGAGAGCTAGCGTTGAACGCCCAACCCATGCTCAGTTTTGGCGTTCAACGCCAGAAATAGGCAAGGAATTGGTGTTGAACGCCCAAGGGAAGCACAGGTCTGGCGTTCAGATGACAGAAACAAGTAAGGAGTTGGCGTCTAACGCCACTCCAGCTTCCACCCCTGGCATTCAAACACCAGTGGGGAATCAGACACATACAAGTGCTGATAGCAACCCCTCTAAAAAGGCTTCTCGACCCACATCTGTAGGCAATAAACCTACAGCAACTAAGGTTGAGGAATACAAAGCTAAAATGCCTTATCCTCAGAAACTCCATCAAGCGGAACAGGATAAGCAATTTGCCCGCTTTGCAGACTATCTCAGAACTCTTGAAGATTCCGTTTGCAGAGGCACTTGAGCAAATACCCTCTTATGCTAAGTTCATGAAAGAGATCTTAAGTCATAAGAAGGATTGGAGAGAAACTGAAAAAGTTTACCTCATTGAAGAATGCAGTGCAGTCATTCTGAAAAGCTTACCTGAGAAGCTTAAAAATCCCGGAAGCTTTATGATACCATGCACATTAGAAGGTACTTGTACCAAGCAAGCTCTATGTGATCTTGGGGCAAGTATTAACCTAATACCTGTATCTACTATCAAAAAGCTTGGTTTGACTAAAGAAGTCAAACCAACCCGAATATGTCTCCAACTTGTTGATGGCTCCATTAAATACCCATCAGGTGTGATTGAAGACATGATTGTCAAGGTTGGGCCATTTGCCTTTCCCACTGACTTTGTGGTGCTAGAAATGGAGGAGCACAAGAGTGCAACCCTCATTCTAGGAAGACCCTTCCTAGCAACTGGACAAACTCTCATTGACGTCAAAAAAGGGGAAGTGACCCTGAGAGTCAATGAGGACGAGTTTAAGTTGAATGTTGTCAAAGCTATACAACATCCAGACACCCCAAACGATTGCATGAGCATTGATATTATTGACTCTCTGGTAAAAGAGGTCAATATGACTGAGAGTGTCGAATTAGAGCTAGAGGATATCTTTAAAGATGCTCATCCTGATCTGGAGGAACCAGAGAGAATAATAGAACCTCTGAAAATCCCTCAGGAAGAGGAGAAACCTCCCAAAACCAAGCTCAAACCATTACCACCATCCCTGAAATATGCATTTCTGGGAGAAGGTGATACCTTTCCTGTAATCATAAGCTCTACCTTAGAGCCACGGGAAGAGGAAGCACTAATTCAAGTGCTAAGGACACACAAGACAGCTCTTGGTTGGTCCATCAGTGATCTTAAGGGCATTAGCCCAGCCAGATGCATGCACAAGATCCTATTGGAGGGTGACGCTAAGCCAGTGGTTCAACCACAGAGGCGGCTGAATCCACCATGAAGGAGGTGGTGCAGAAGGAGGTCACTAAATTACTAGAGGCTCGGATTATTTATCCCATTTCTGATAGCCCCTAGGTAAGCCCTGTCCAAGTCGTCCCGAAGAAGGGTAGTATGACAGTGGTTCATAATGAAAAAAATGAACTAGTTCCTACAAGAACAGTTACAGGGTGGCGTGTGTGTATTGACTATAGAAGACTCAATACAGCCACCAGGAAGGATCATTTTCCTTTACCATTCATAGACCAGATGCTAGAAATACTGGCAGGTCATGAATACTACTGCTTCCTGGATGGATATTCAGGTTATAATCAAATTGCAGTAGATCCCCAGGATCAAGAGAAAACAGCATTCACATGTCCATCCGGAGTATTTGCATACAGAAGGATGCCATTTGGCCTGTGCAATGCACCTGCAACCTTTCAAAGGTGCATGCTCTCTATTTTCTCTGATATGGTGGAAAATTTTCTGGAAGTCTTCATGGATCACTTTTCAGTGTTTGGAGACTCATTCAGCTCCTGTCTTGACCATCTAGCACTTGCTCTAAAGAGGTGCCAAGAGACTTACCTGGTTTTAAACTGGGAAAAATGTCACTTTATGGTGACTGAAGGAATTGTCCTTGGGCACAAAATTTCGAACAAGGGAATAGAAGTGGATCAAGTTAAGGTAGAGGTAATTGAGAAATTACCATCACCTGCCAATGTTAAGGCAATCAGAAGCTTTCTGGGGCATGCAAGATTCTATAGGAGGTTTATAAAAGATTTTTCAAAAATCACCAAACCTCTGAGTAACCTGCTAGCTGCTGACACGCTATTTATCTTTGATAAGGAGTGTCTGCAGGCGTTTGAGACTCTGAAAGCTAAGCTGGTCACAGCACCAATCATCTCTGTACCAGACTGGACATTACCATTTGAACTGATGTGTGATGCCAGTGACCATGCCATTGGTGCAGTGTTGGGACAAAGGCATGACAAACTTCTGCACGTCATTTACTATGCTAGTCGTGTTTTAAATGACGCACAGAAGAACTACACAACCACAGAAAAAGAGTTACTTGCAGTGGTTTACCACATTGACAAGTTCAGATCTTATTTAGTAGGATCAAAAGTGATTGTGTACACTGACCATGCTGCTCTTAAATATCTACTCACAAAGCAGGTTTCAAAACCCAGACTCATCAGATGGGTGTTGCTTCTACAAGAGTTTGATATAGAAATAAGAGACAGAAAAGGGACAGAGAACCAAGTAGCAGATCACCTGTCCCGAATAGAACCAGTAGAAGGGGCGTCCTTCCCTCTTACTGAGATCTCTGAAAACTTTCCAGATGAGCAACTCTTTGCCATCCAGGAAGTGCCATGGTTTGCAAACATTGCAAACTACAAGGCAGTAAGATTCATACCCAAAGAGTACAGTAGGCAGCTATCAAAGAAATTAATCACGTACAAAGTACTATCTTTGGGATGAACCATATCTCTTCAAGAGATGTGCAGACTGAGTAATCCATAGATGTGTGCCTAAAGAAGAATCACAGAAGATCCTCTGACACTGGCATGGATCACAGTATGGAGGACATTTTGGAAGTGAGCGAACAGCCACAAGAGTCCTCCAATTTGGCTTCTACTGGCCTACTCTCTATAAAGACTCCCGAGTGTTTGTACTTAATTGTGACAGTTGCCAAAGATCTGGCAATCTGCCTCACAGTTATGCCATGCCTCAACAAGGGATCTTGGAGATTGAGTTGTTTGATGTAAGGGGTATTGACTTCATGGGGCCTTTCCCACCATCATACTCAAACACTTATATTCTGATGGCAGTGGACTATGTATCCAAATGGGTTGAAGCTCTTGCAACACCCACTAAAGATACTAAGATAGTACTGAAATTCCTTCAGAAACACATCTTCAGCAGATTTGGTATCCCTAGAGTACTAATCAGTGATGGGGGCACTCATTTCTGCAATAAACAGCTTTACTCTGCTTTGGTTCGGTATGGAGTTAGCCACAGGGTGGCCACTCCATATCATCCATAGACAAATGGGCAAGCTGAAGTCTCTAATAGAGAACTTAAAAGAATCCTGGAATGGATTGTGATTAACCGTAGAAGGGATTGGGCAAGAAGCTTGGATGATGCTCTGTGGGCATACAGAACAGCATTCAAGACTCCTATAGGAACTTCTTCATACCAACTTGTGTATGGAAAAGCCTGTCACTTGCCAGTGGAACTGGAGCATAAGGCCTATTGGGCAACCAGATTCCTAAACCTTGATGCCAAGTTAGCTGGAGAAAAAAGATTGCTCCAGTTAAATAAGCTAGAGGAATTCAAACTCAATGCTTTCGAAAATGCAAAAATTTACAAAGAGAAAGCAAAAAGATGGCATGATAAGAAACTGTCATCCAGAGTCTTTGAGCCAGGCAGAACGTTCTGCTATTTAATTCTAGGCTCAGATTATTCCCCGGGAAATTGAAATCCCGGTGGAGAGGTCCATATGTGATTACAAGTGTGTCACCATATGGATACGTGGAGTTTCAGGATAATGATTCTAACAAAAAGTTCATTGTTAATGGACAGAGAGTCAAACATTATCTTAAAAGCAATTTTGAGCAAGAATGCTCAAAACTGAGACTTGATTAAAGCTAAGTAATAGTCCAACTAAAGCCAATAAAGAAGCGCTTGCTAGGAGGCAACCCAGTCATTAACAAAGCTTAATTGTTAATTAATTGATTTTTACAGGTTTATGTCAATTATCTTCAAGGTAAAATAGCAATTGCTTGAGTTCACAGAGTTACAGAAGGATTCAGAGGATAAAACAGCAAAAAGGAAGCTCACTGGTGTGAAAAAGCCAGTAAGAGCTATTTTGGGCGTTGAACGCCCAAAAGAAGCATCTACTGGGCGTTCACCGCCAGTAGAGATAGCCATCTGGGCGTTAAACGCCAGAAAGAAGCATCTTCTGGGTGTTAAACACCAGAAAGAAGCACCTTCTGGGCGTTGAACGCCAGATTTACAGCGTCTTGGGCGTTCAGAAAAACGCCCAGTGACAAAGGAATTCCTGGCATTTAACGCCAGCCAAAAGCAACAGCTGGGCGTTAAACGCCCAGGAGAAGCTACAGATGGGCGTTAAACGCCCAAAACACGCAGCGTTTGGGCATTTAACACCAGGATTGTGGGGAGGAGGTGAATTCGTTTTCAACTCAAATTTTTTCCATTTTTCACGTTTCAATTCATGATTTCTTGCATAAACATGTTACAAACTCCCATCTTTCAAACTTCAATTCCAAAAATTTTTAATCCTAATTTCTAAAATCCCTTTTCAAAGATATCAAATGTATCTTAATTCATAAATACAATTTTTTTAATCCTCTTCAACTTCTTTTCAAATCTTTTTAAATTCTTTTCAAATCTTTTCAAACTCATCATATTTTCTTCTCAAAATTCAGATTTATCTTTTTCAAATATCTTCCATAACTTTTTAATTTTAAATTATATCTTTTTCCTATCCTACTTATCATTTACAAATCATATCTTCTATCTTATCTTTTTTTCAAAATTGTCGAAAACCCACCCCCTCCCTTTATATCCACATTCGGCCTCCCTCCTCTCATCCATCATTCGAAATTAGCTCTCCTTCTATCCCTCTTATTTCCTTTCTTTTGCTTAAGGACAAGCAACCCTCTAAGTTTGGTGTGTTTATCCGTGATCACCAAGTCATACCCACTAAGATCATGGCTCATAAGGGAAAGCAAACCACTCCAAGAGGCAAGAAAGAGAATATTCCAAAACCACTTTGGAATCAAGGGAAGTTCTTAACCAAAGAACATTCAAACCATTACTATAAAATAATTGGTCTAAGATCAGTGATCCCGGAAGTCAAATTCGATCTGAAAGAAGATGAATATCTGGAGATCCAAGAGCAAATTCAAAACAGAAGCTGGGAAATCCTAACTAATCCTGAAACAAAGGTGGGAAGAAACATGGTTCAAGAATTCTACTCTAATCTATGGCAAACAGACAGGCAGAGAATATCTGGAATTGCCCTCTATGACTATCGGACCTTGGTCAGAAAAAAGATTGTTCACATCCACCCTGACAAAATCAGGGAGATCTTTAAACTACCTCAGCTGAAAAATGACCCAGACTCCTTTAATAGGAGAATGATGAGAACAAATAAGGGCTTGGACAAGATTCTAGAGGACATATGCCTCCCTGGAACCAGGTGGACCACCAGCACCAAAGGCATCCCAAATCAACTCAAGAGAGAAGATCTCAAACCAGTCGTCAGAGGCTGGCTGGACTTCATTGGGCGTTCTATACTTTCCACTAGCAACCGCTCTGAAGTCACCATTAAAAGTGCAGTAATGATCCACTACATTATGTTGGGAAGAGAAGTAGAAGTTCATCAGTTGATTTCGTGTGAACTTTACATAATTGCACAAGAACTCCAAAGATGCCAAATTGGCTTATCCAAGCTTAATCTCTATGCTATGTAAAGATGCTGGGGTAAAGATTGGAGTAACTGAGTATATCTCAGTTGAGCAACCAATCACCAAGATATTAATGGAGAGACAACAAGTGCAGGATGACCCTGTCAAGAGGAAAGCATATGAATTCCTCCCGGAAATCCCTCAAGTTGAATACTGGGAGCATCTTGAAGCATCTGTTACCAAGTTGCAAGAAGCTATAGACCAAATAAAGGAAGAACAGAATAATCAAAATAGCATGCTTTGCAAACTGCTTGGGGAACAAGAAGAGCAAAGGTGTGACTTGAAGGAACTGAAGCGTCAAAAGCTATCTCTTGAAGGACCAAGCACCCCACAGACTAGAGGAACATCCATCTCCCAAAATAAAGGTTGTTGAGTCCTAATATTAGCTTTAACTCTGTGATAGTTGTTCTTATAGGAATTTATCTTAGAAGTTATATAGGAGTAGTAGTAATTAGTATATCTATTTTGACGTTATCTCCAATTAAGCTATAATCTATTTTTCTCAATATCATCAAACATAAATAAAATAGTAGATTTTTAGAATAAAGAGGCAATAATTTTTTCGAGTTCTTAATAAGGAAAATTCTAATTACTTATATGTGGTGGCAATACTTTTTGTCTTCTGAATGAATGCTTGAACAGTGCATATTTTTTATATTGAAGTTTATGAGTGTTAAAATTGTTGGCTCCTAAAAGAATGATGAACAAGAGAAATATTATTGCTGATCTGAAAAATCATAAAATTGATTCTTCAAGCAAGAAAAAGCAGTGAAAAAAAATCAAAAGAGGTAGAAAAAGACAATAGCCCTTTAAACCAAAAGGCAATGGTGAAAAGGATCCAAGGCTTTGAGCATCAATGGATAGGAGGGCCCAAGGAAATAAATCCAGGCCTAAGCGGCTAAATCAAACTATCCCTAACCATGTGCTTGTGGCATGTAGGTCCAAGTGAAAAACTTGAGACCAAGTGGTTAAAGTCGTGATCCAAGGAAAAAGAGTGTGCTTAAGAACTCTGGACACCTCTAATTGGGGACTTTAGCAAAGCTAAGTCACAATCTGAAAAGGTTCACCCAATTATGTGTCTGTGGCATTTATGTATCCGGTGGTAATACTGGAAAACAAAGTGCTTAGGGCCACGGCCAAGACTCATAAAGTAACTGTGTTCAAGAATCAACATACTACACTAGGAGAATTAATAATACTATCTGAATTCTGAGTTCCTATGGATGCCAATCATTCTAAATTTCAAAGGATAAAGTGAGATGCCAAAACTATTCAGAAGCAAAAAGCTACTAGTCCCGCTCATCTAATTAGAATTTGAGCTTCACTTGAAACTTTGAGATATTATTGCTTCTTAATTCCTTTTATCCTATTTTATTTATCTAGTTGCTTGGGGACAAGCAACAGTTTAAGTTTGGTGTTGTGATGAACGGATATTTTATACGCTTTTTGGGGGTAATTTCATGTAGATTTTAGTGTGTTTTAGTTAGTTTTTAGTATATTTTTATTAGTTTTTAGGAAAAATTCATATTTCTGGACTTTACTATGAGTTTGTATATTTTTCTATGATTTCAGGGATTTTCTGGCTGAAATTGAGGGAGCTGAGCAAAAATCTGATCTAGGCTGAAAAAGGACTGCTGATACTGTTGGATTCTGACCTCCCTGCACTCGAAATGGATTTTTTGGAGCTCCAGAAGTCCAATTGGCGCGGTCTCAATTGGGTTGAAAAGTAGACATCCAAGGCTTTCCAAAAATATATAATAGTCCATACTTTGCGCGAAGATAAATGACGTAAACTGGCGTTTAACACCAGTTCCATGTTGCATTATGGCGTTCAGCGCCAGAAACAGGTTGCAAGTTGGAGTTCAACGCCAGAAACAGGTTACAACCTGGCGTTTAACTCCAGAAACAGCACAGACACGTGAGAAGCTTAAGTCTCAGCCCCAGCACACACCAAGTGGGCCCCAGAAGTGGATTTCTGCACTATCCATCTTAGTTTACTCATTTTCTGTAAACCTAGGTTACTAGTTTAGTATTTAAACAAATTTTAGAGACTTATTTTGTATCTCATGACATTTTAGATCTGAATTTTGTATTCTCTGACGGCATGAGTCTCTAAGCTCCATTGTTGGGGGTGAGGAGCTCTGCAGCGTCTCGATGAATTAATGTAATGATTTCTATTATCCATTCAAACACGCTTGTTTATATCTAAGATGCTGATTCGTACTTTACTGTGATGGATGTGATGATCCGTGACACTCATCACCATCCTCAACCCATGAACGTGTGCATGAAAAACACCTCCGTTCTACATTAGATTGAATGAGTATCTCTTAGATTCCTTAATTAGAATCTTCGTGGTATAAGCTAGAATCCATTGGCAGCATCCTTGAGAATCCGATAAGTCTAAACCTTGTCTATGGTATTCCAAGTAGGATTCAGGGATTGGATAACTGTGACAAGCTTCAAACTCGCGAGTGTTGGGCGTAGTGACAGACGCAAAAGGATCAATAGATCCTATTCCGACATAATCGAGAACCGACAGATGATTAGCCGTGCTGTGACAGAGCATTTGGACTATTTTCACTGAGAGGATGAGAAGTAGCCATTGACAATGGTGACACTCTACATACAGCTTGCCATGGAAGGAGCCTTGCATGTTTGAAAGTGAGAAAGCATTATGTTGCAGGAATTCAAAAGACAAAGCATCTCCAAAACTCCAACATATTCTCCATTACTGCATAATAAGTATTATTTAATCCATGCTCTCTTGTTTATTTGCAAGTCAATTGATAACTATAATTGGCATCTTGACTAAGATTAATAAGATAACCATAGCTTGCTTCAAGCCAACAATCTCCGTGGAATTCGATCCTTACTCACGTAAGGTATTACTTGGATGACCCAGTGCACTTGCTGGTTAGTTGTGCGGATTGCAAAAGTGTGATTGCAATTTCGTGCACCAGTGGGCGCACACCTTGTGAAAATTTTGATCTGTGCAGAAGCACACACCTGTGCGCATGCACAGACAGGGAGGTGCGTTATGTTTGCAGTGCTAGCACAACTTGTTACCATACTGGATATGGAGCTTAGGATTGCCTTTGGCATTCCGGGGTCTTATATCCTACATCACTGGACACTGTTACCATACTAAGAACCTCCGGTTCTCATACCATATTGTTGTTGTGTTTTTCAGATGCAGGTCACAACTCACCTCGGTGAGTTGCTTTGGATGGTGGCAGAAGCGGAGGATCTTTGATTCTTTTGGAGTCTTTTTAGTTTACTTTGTTTATGCATCTCTCCTTTTGTATTTTGTTTTGCCTAGAGGCATGTATTTGAGAGAACAAAACTTGTTTAAGCTATTTTCAGACTGTCAGGTTTCTGTATGGTCTGTATATGGTTAGCTGGCTTAAACTCTGCGAGCCGTGGCTAGTTTCTTATGATATTACACTCTATTATTTTGTTATATCATCTCTATATCTTGTACCTTAAGTTAGTATCTGATAGTACGCTTTGCGCTTTTAAATCCTATTTTGAGCTATATTCTTCATCGGACTTCTAGATATTAATAATTCCTTCGATATATGATATGTATGAGCTTATAACTATCGTAATCTCTGATTAACCTTTACTTTACGACGCGAGGTAAGGCTTAGACTAATTAAGGTGTTACATTATGCAGCAGTAGATGGGTTCTATTGGAGCGGTGGGGTGCAGCAGGAATTGGTAGTGTGGTTGGGATTGTGGGAAGAGTGGACGAGGTGGTTTAGGGTGGGGAAGTGATTGGAGAAGGAATTGGACTTGTGTTTGTTTGGGGGATGAAAGTTCCTTCGTTGTTGGTTTGGTCTGTTGTGGGTGTTTTAATTGTGCTTGGTGAAGGTTGGGCTGCTACTAAGTCTGGTTGTTATTGATTGGGTTCTTCAAAAATGGTGGGTGATTGGGGAAGGATGTTAGGAAGGTTGGAGGTTTTGGTCAGGTTGAGTTTGTTTGTGAAAAAGGAGGCATGACTCAATGAATTGGACATTTCTAGAGATGAAAATCTCACGGGTGTCTAAGTCTTTTATGCTGATTTTGAATCCTAATAAAATACACCTCTTCTTGCACGGGGATCAAATTTTGAGTGGTGGTTGGCGAGGGTGGAGGCATAGGATAGGCATCCAAAAATTTTGAGTGAGTGAAAGTCATGTGGTTTGTGGAAGAGGAGTTGAAATGGAATTTTGTTTTGAGTGATTGGTGAGGGAACTCTATTTATTAAGAAGATAACATAGTTTACGGCATAGGAGCAAATGGATAGAGGGAGGCTTGATTGGAACATTAAGGCTCTAGCGACATTGAGTATGTGTTGGTGTTTGCGTTCTACCCTTCTATTTTGTTTTGGTGTTTCGACACAAGACTTTTGGTGGTGAATGCCTTTTTCGGCATAAAAATCATTAAGAAGGAATTCAGGGTCATTATCAGATCTAATGGTTTTGACATTGGTGTCAAATTGGTTTTTGACTAAGGCGATGAAGTTCTGAATTTTTGTGCCAACTTCTCCTTTTGATTTTAATAAGATTGTCCAAATGAATCTACTAAAATCATCAACAACAGTTAGAAAATATTTGTGCCCGTGTATGGATATTTTGGAAAAAGGCCCCCAAATGTCTAAATGTATTAATCCAAAAGGTTTGGATGTATTATTTATACTCAATAGAAAAGATAATCGCTTTTGTTTTACCATCTGACAAACATCGTAAAATTCATTGATATGTAGATTAATGAAAGGAAATTGAAGATGGAGTTCTCTTAATCTTTGGTCAGAGAGGTGGCATAACCTACAATGCCATACATAGCTATTTGTGATTGGGGTTGTGATAAAGTTTTTAACATTGGCTAAGTTGGTGGAGCTGTTGGCCCTGATGTGTTTTTGTAGTTGTAACTTGTTGGCTAGGTAGTACAATCCATCTCTCAATTCAGCCGAATCAATCATCTTTAAGGACTTCACATCCTGTATTTGGCAGAAAAATTCAGAAAAGAGCAATTGACATGAGAGAGTTGTGATTAGTTTGGAGATAGATAAAATATTGAATGTGAAACCTAGAATAAATAAAACATTGTGCAAAGTTAGGTGTGAGAAATTTATTGACCCATAATAGTGTGCAGTGATAATGGAATTGTTTGGGAGGTAAACATGTATCGGGTTGATCTTGTGGTGCATTTAAAAATATGATAGTGAGGAACATATGTAGTCAGTGGCTCCTGAATCTAGTATCCATTTGCCCTTGCTGTGTGAGTTTATAGAAGGTGTGTTGGGTGATAAATGGGATGAGAAATGAAAGGAACAATGTAGTGTTTGTATGTGTAATAGTGGTACCAGACTTGGCCTTAGATGACCCATGTTGACTTTATGGTATGGTTTTGTTAAGAAACCACACCACAAAGTCAGTACGAGACAAAAAGAAAAAATCACCCAAAACCAACTTACAACTCAACAGCACAATTACATCCTTATCAGGAACTGTACCATTATAATTATAGAAATATACTTTTTGTCTTGTTGTATAAAAAAATGTTGCCAATCATAGAATTACCCAAGTTTCACCATTCAATGATGAGCTGTAATTTCAGCCCCTATTGTATATATATAGCTACCATTGCCATTTGCAATACAAGCAGAATATCACATTCTCTTCACCTATTTGTTATTGTCTTTTACTCTCTCTATTTTTTCTGCACATTCAGTGTTTTATCTTTGATGGTATCAGAGCCTTGTTTTGTCTGCAAAGTGTTGTCCATGAACATTGTGAATGAGAGCTAAGAGAGATTGATATTGGGCTTGTTATAAACTAGGCTCAGAAGTTGGGTAGGTCTCTTCTTTGCTTGATCCGGTTATGCTGAGTTGTTGTTGATGTGGAGAATTAGGGTTGGCTGTAGCGGCGTTGGTGTAGAAGGTGTAGGAGCTGCTGCGATCATTGAACTGAGGACGGTCAAGGTAGCGTGGGTGGCCAGGTGGATAGCCGTGCTTACCGTAGCACTCGTCGATGGTGTGGCCAGTTCGCCCACAGTAGACGCATAATTTTTTGGCTCCACCGCGTCCGCCATTGGTGTTGCATCCTCGACTGCGCCCAGGTGGTGGGCACTGTTGTGGCGTGAGGGAGATGGGCTCGTCGAGAAAACTACCGCCTCCTTGGAGTTGGCGTTCGTGTTGAATGACCATGTTGAATACTTTGCTTTACAACGAGAGGGGGCTCAAGGAGCAAGATTTGGGACTCGACGATAGAGAAGCGATTGTTTAGGCCTTTGAGGAACCAAATGATGAAGTTTTGGTCGTGGTAAGTTCGTGTCGGGCATATGCAGGGTTTGACAGAGCAGTAAGTGTCGTGCTCTTCCCATAGTGCCCAGAGGGCTGTATGGTACCGAGTGACGGAGATGGATCTTTGCTTGAGGCCATAAATCTGTTCTTGTAGCTCAACAACACGGAGCAAGCCTCCTTGTGAGAATCTATTATGGAGATCTTCCCAGATCGCTTCTACATAGTCAAAATAAATGACGCTCTGAGCAATGGGTACTGAGAGGAAATTGAAATCCAGGCGGAGACCAATGTGTTGCATCTATGCCAGGAAGGGAAAATGAGGGCGTCGGTGGCTGGAGTTGGGATGGTTCCATCCAGGAAACCTATCTTGTTCTTTGAGATAAGTGCAATGGAGAAAGCACGAGACCATTGAGTGTAGTTATCACCGAAGAGTGGTGGAGAGACGAGGACGGTAGAAGGTGTTTCACTTGGGTGAATGTAATATGGATGGGATGGTGATTGGGTGACATCAATTTTTTCTTGGTTTTTTTGAGACATGGTATGAATGTGCAGCAAGGCCCCTGTTGGAGCTCTGATACCATCAAAGACAAAACACTGAATGTACAGAAAAAACAGAGACAACAAAAGACAATGACAAAAAGGTGAAGAGAATGTGATATTCTACTTGTATTGCAAATGGGAATGGTAGCTATATATATACAATAGAGGCTAAAATTACAGCTCATTATTGAATGGTGAAACTTGGGTAATTCTATGAATGGCAACGTCTTTTCTGTACAGCAAGACAAAAAGGATGTTTCTAGAATTACGACAGTACAATTCCTGATAAAGATAGAATTGTGCTGCTGAGTTGTAGGTTGGTTTTATGTGTTTTTTTTGTCTTGTACTGACTTTGTGGTGTGATTTGTTAGCCCGCAACATGTTTAGACGCTAAGGTCCCAGTGGTTCACTAGTCGACGTCTTGAAGAAAATGCTGTGGTTTTTGCATTGATTGGTTGCATTAAACAGTGGTTTAAAGACTAGAAATTAATGCTTAGCTAATATCAGTGGAGGTAGAAAGTTCCTTTTGAAGTCTGTTTATTGCATGGCGCAATGCCATTTTTATTATTTTTGTTCTACTATTTAACATCAGGGCAATACATGATAATGGAGAACATTATACACTAATTTCTATCTTGTTCATTTCCTTCAACTTCCAAGATGGAGATGAGCTGACTCGTCTGCATTGCTTTTGTCATATTAGAGATCATGTAATAGGTTTTATAGAATCTATAAACAGGTACACCCAATGTGCTAAAATCTAACTGATATATTATATGCTCGATTGCGTTTAGATTGATTGTGCAATTAACCTACACTAAAAATTTATTTGAAAGTGTTTTCTACTTCTTGACTTTAATGTTTGAAGAATGAGGTAATATTTTTGTTGTACATAATTAATCATTCAGTTAATTATTATGACAATTAATCATTAAACATTAATAGAATGAGCTGAGTGAAAGTCTAGAAGAGTCTAGAAGAATTACAAACAATTTAGCGGATAGAATCCCCTAACTAACTTAAGCATGTAACGATTATTCTACCCTTTGCACTAGCTTTCAGAACAAGCTTCTTCTTTATGTATATAAGCATAGATTTAGTGCTTCAGAAGTTGGTGATTCAGAAGTTAGTCATATTTGTACCGATGTACAAATAACTAAAGATTACTGAAGCACAACTTCCGAATCTCCCAACCTGTCGAAAGAGGGAAAGACCTTTGGATATCATGAGCTTTACACCATAAAGAAAAATGTCTAATTCTATCCTATAAAACTTTTTTATTTGAACTATTCCTCGTCAAATAATTCCATTCCTTTCGACTTGCTTTAAATATTTTAAACCTCTTGCTTACATTATGATTGTTTTCATTGACCATTGTTATTTTGAACTTTTAGTCTTAAGTTTTGTTATAGAATATATATTTAGCTAAATTGAATTATTCTCTTTCATGAAATGCAAAACATTATTATCTCAATAGGAATTTAGTTGAATATGAATTCCGCCCTTTTCAAATAAATGATTGGTCAATTTTTTATGTTTAATAATATAATAAGAGTAACAATAAAACCTTAATAGCACCAAATGTTTAATAATTTTTGTATATTTTTGTAGCATTCTTTCAATAGAATTTATTCGAACTTCCATACATGATGCCTTGGAAACAGATGTGGGAATTTTATCTAAAGCCAAAGCAAGGGCTTCCCTTTCTATGAATGGAAAAGATAATGAAGTAAGATTGTATTTTCATTTACATTTACTTTAGGATTTTTTTTCTTCATCCTTCTTATCTTGTGTTTCTTTTGTATTCAATGACCCTTGTGCTGGAAATCTTCCAAACTTTTTGTGGTATGCTGTAATTGTGGGTATTATCTCCTAGAAATAAGGGACTTATAAGCATATAGCCAAATGAGCTGCTTTTTTATGTAACTTGCCCAATAAACTTTAGATATAATATTACCTGATGGAGTTCGTACGTAAGTTAACACTTCACAACATATAAAAATGTATGTTCAATTATTCATATTTGTAACTGCATCGAACTCTAAATTGTAACATACTTAAACCTTTTCCATGTGGTGCATTGTTAAATGCGCTCACACTGTTGTTGTTCTCTTTGTTGTTTACATAAAAGGTGTATTATTTTTTGGAAGGAGGGATGTATGATTTTGATCAGGATAAGAAATTCACCTTGGAGGTGAAACAAAATGTGAAATAAGGCATATGGCATTCATATAAATGATTGATATTCTCCAAAAACCTGATTGCTTGTGAAGAAATTTCTTCACATACACTAGAAAATTGCCAAACAGATCTTTTTATGTCAAGCACCCACTTTGCAGTGCAGAAATTAATTGCGCTTCTCTTTCTGAGTAGACCTGCACATAAAATGTCATTGTTTTCATCAAAGCTATTAAGGAGTTGTGTCCTTTGGAAAACCTGAGCTTAGAGGAGTGTTAGGGAGTTCGAAATGGGTCTGATAATTAGGAGATTCAGTATCTTCTATTTTCTTGCATTATTTTCTCTATCTTAATAATATTCTTTGTGTTGGAATGTAAATGAGTTGAATTAAGTAAAAATTCAAAGGCACCTTGATGTTCTATTTATATAATTTTAATTCTTGCATGTTATAGCAATTAGCTTGGGCAACTCTAAATTTCACAAAGTATAAAGTTTTATAATTTATAGTGAATTTATTGTTGTTTTTCCTTATGTTATTCTTGTCTCTACTTTTTTTCCTTCTAAAATTATTGTGCTATGTGAACTGTTGTTTCTATTGAGGTTGCTGCTGTTTTTGATCTAACCTCTAGATGTATTTCACAACCAGGTAAAGTTGAAAGAAGAAGAAACTACTTATCTCAAAGATCGTCTTCTTCCTACCGTAATTGGATTGCTTAGTAAAGTGAGTAACATAATTGTATTTACTCCTCAGAAAATTGTTTATATTAGTTGAATTTTTATATTTCATTTGGCTATTATTATGTAGAGTGCTTTTCCCTTTTGTAAATTTTAAGCTTGTTGTCCGTTAGTGCTAGGAGGAGTTCATATTGCCTATGTTCAATTAATCAAAGATATAAGCAGCAAACGAAAAAGAAAAAAAATCAAAGAATGCATCATGGGGTAATTGGTTGAATGTGAATGAATTTAGGCCATAAACGATTTTCTTATAGCTGTAGGCTTTGAGTAGTTACTTTATCTATGGATGTGCTTATTGAACATGTACAATTGCCACTACCTTATGAGGATATTTTTCTTTATGGTATATGCCTATTTGGGGAGTGAGACAGGAAATAAATTGAAAGTTAAGAGTGATGGAGAAAAGCTTTGCATACACATGACTCTTTTTGTTGGTTTAAAGTCAGATGGAGGAAAAAAATGCACTAATTTTTGCCTAGAGGTGAATATGGAAGATCATTCCATTCTAAAGGTCTTATCCATAGAGCTAAAAAATCTTGAGGCCATATGAAATCAAAGTAAAAATAGGGGAAGAGGATTCAAGCTTTCTTGAGGTCATAAAAGAGTTTTTCAGGTATTTTTCTGTAATTGGAAATCAGAAAAATTTACCTAGAAACTGTAAGACGTACAATGTTGTATGTGAATGTTTGTTTGGAAGTAAAAGCCTATGATGCTGACACGGGATATGACACGACATGGGGGACACAGACACACTAATTTTAATTTTTTGTTAGACAGGGGAATATGACATGTATAAAATATAAATCAATTTTTAGATAGATTACAATGATATATTAATTTGTATTGATATTAAAGTATAAATTAACCTTTTAAAATATTTGTCTTTTTTAATTTGATGAAGCATTTTAGATAACCTTTTTTATTAATAATTAATAATGCATACTATTTCTAAGCTTATTACAAGTATATTGACCAAGAATAAGGTTGTACACATTTACACGTAAGTATTTTTTATTAATAGTTAGAAATGAAAGACATGCGGGTTGGATAAGTGTCGTTTTCAAAGTGTGTTTAACATGTGGACACGAAAACTCAAGAAAGTTTCCGATCTTCATAGGTAAAAGCTAAACAGAACAAAGCTCAATGATTCTGAGAAAAAACTTTTCATTTTGATGTGGTTCCATTAATAAAAGTAGGATTTGAAATGATTGCAAAGGGTAGGAAGTGGAAGGTAGCACCTATTTTGAAAAAGATAATGTGACATTTCAGGGGGTTTTGGTCATGTGTAAAGAAGGCAAATAGAGGGTAGTCCAACAATTAAACATAAAGAGGGAAACCAAAAGTACTGTAAACAAACCTATTAAAAATGATTTCAAATTTTGTGTTTAAATGGGTTGTCTATAGACATACTTTATAATAGGACACAAACTTCGTTTGATCCATAAAATTGACCGGATCCTACTGGGTAAATGGTTTGTTGGAATAAAAGAATTAGTAGTGGAATGCTTGATTTGGACCGCTGTGCTAAACAGAATTATCACCAATGACATTTTGTTTGTTAAAGGCCACACAGGGCTTTCCCCCTAATGTGTGTGTTATGTGTGGAGCAAATAAGGTAAGCATGCATCAGATCTATTCTTGCATTAGTACACTTCATTTGGCTTCTTTGGTATGTTGGGTGTGTCCTGCAATCCTGTATCAATTTCTCAACTTGATTTACTAGTTTGTGAGTAAGAAAAAAGCAATATCTTTGGCTATGTATAGTATCAGCCATTGTTTAGAGTGTAATTTGTGAATTTTAAATGATATATTTTTTAGACCAGCAAGTTATCTGGGATAAGATTAAATATTGCTTTCCCTATCATACATATTGAGAGAGTGGAAAGCTATACTACATAGACAACTTTTTCTTTTGTCTTTTTTTATTGCTTTTGTAAGGAGGATTTCTTATCCTCCCATCTTGTATTATTCATTCTGTCTTGATGATATTCTTCTAGAGTATTGATTATAGGATTTTGTTTCACACACTTCATGAAGACTGAGTAGCTGCTTCTCTCTCCCCCCTCTCCCCCTCTCTCCCACAAAAAAACTCCAATATTCCTAAAATATTTTCAGCCTATCATAGATTTTACAATGTAGAGAATGAAGGACAGATATTTTTACCTCATTTTTTCCTATTCCATCTTGTTCTTCTAGTTAGAGCTGCTTGTCAAACTTCATGGTTGGATGTGTTTTAGCTCTATTGGTATTTCCTTATGTAGGATTATGCATCTTTGCTATTAACCGATCCCACCTAGTAGGATAAAGCTTTGTTGTTGTTATTGTTGTTGTTTGGTGTAAGTGCATCTTTGCTTTAATATTCTTTCATGACTTGACTTTGCTTTTCTTTGAAATATTATTTTGGTTTTTGAAATAAAGGGGATTTCATTAAGATGAGAAGAAGGATAATACAAATTGGGGATAAGGGTTCCCCTATACAAAAGCAAGAAAAAACAAAAGATTTATCTACAAAGCATAGCTTTTCAATCTATCAACATGTTTAAGATGGAAAATCCCCTAAAATAATAATGAGCTTTACATTAAATAGCTTTTCTGAGAAATATCACTTAAATTAATAATGCTATCTCTATAAACTACTCTTTTAAATTGGTTAAATGAGTCCTTTATTTGTAGGCTAAACTTCCTTCTGTTATGAGGATCTACCAGGATACACTAACTACTGATGTAAAGGGTGCTATTAAGACTGCCGTTGCTGAGTTGCTTCTGATTCTTGTTACATGAGGTTCAGATTTGGAGTTCTTTTCTGGAGAGACAGTTGTAGATGCAGACGGTGAGATCTTTAACATAGATTATGTTCTATTGTGAGAGGATACATTCGTTTTTTCACCCCATCATATTCTTATGGGTTCTATACTACTACCAACCTCCCAATGTTAAATAATGATTGAGGTGGTGGTGCATCATTGCTAGCAAGTTGAGGAGCCTATCATCTGATTGTTTTGTGTAAATTCTGACTAATTAATAAATATTTAATCAATAAATTAATTATTTAAAGAAATTAGGAAATTAAATTTTATAGTTTTATGGAGTAGAAATAATTAAAATACGAATTTTGACACTAATTTTAAAATTTTTGGCCCAAAATTAGGTTATCGGGCCAAACCAGTTGGACCAGGTCCGTATTGGGCCCAAAGTCTAACATATATAAGGCCTACTTCAGCCTTCTTCCTTCCCCATTACACACTCCATGTTGAAAGAGAGATTGGAAGTGAAGACCTAACTTCCATTCCCAATTCCAACTTCAATTGATCATATTTTTCAATCCGGAGCTCCGATTGACGAGGTATCAGTGGCCACGCGTTTATCTCAGAATTCTCTACAAAATCTATCTAACTATTTGGTAAAGAATTTGAGATTTCATGCCCAGTTCTTCCTCTCTTCAGTTCATGATTTTGGGGTTTGATATTGAGAAATTTTGTGATTTTGATGGTTTAGGGGTACTCTAGCGGTGGATAGTTATTGGATTTCACTCTAATTTTGAGTGGATATGGTAAGAAACCACTTAACCCTCTATGAATCATTAATTAGCAAACCCTATGTTAATTATAATGAATTTGGATTGAATTAGATTGAATTGGATGCTTTGGAGTTAAATTGGTGGATATTGGAAGCTTAAAATTGAATCCTGGGAGCGATAAATTCAATTGGTGAGGAATTGAAGCTTTGGAGCTTGAAAAACGGCGGATAATTGAGGCGTTTCTAACTTAGGGAGGAATCGGCCAAGGTATGATTTTGGCTTCTCGTAGTTAATGTTTAATATCACGTGAAAACTTAGGCTAATGTACCATAAAATAAGTTTGGATTGAATTTGGTTGTTGATGTGATTAGTGAATAAATGTGTATATGTGTGCAATTGATTTGAGTTTGGATATGCGTGTGTAAATTTGGTGGAATAATAAAATATGATGATGATTAGTGTGAAATTGGGTCGGAGGCTGTAATAAGGTAATTCTCGGTAAGTTGGGTAAAAATTGAGATGTTGTGAAATTTAATTGATTAGTTTATGTTGGTATTGTGCAATTTGATGGAATGTGGATAATTGATTTGAAGTTAATGTTTGAATAGAATTTATGAAAAACTATGAGTGGAATTGTTGACTTGGTTGAAGAGCTTAGGGGTTGGTATAGTTGTGAAGTGATTGGATGGTATGTGAACTTGATTAGAGATATTTGGTATTAAATTGGTTGTGAAATAATTGGTTTTGAAGTTGAGAATTTTGGTAAAACTAGAGGTTTTGATTTTTGGGTAAAAGTTGGTTTTTGACCAACTTTGGTGGGTTATAACTTGGCTTCCGGACTCCCAAATTTTGTAAAAATTATTTTGAATAAAAAATTGGGTCCGTGAAGTTTATGTCGTTTGAAGAAGGGAGGAAAACTCATTTAAAACGAAAAAGTTATGCGTAATTGAAGTTTGGTGCAAAAATATGGTTTTCTGCAAACTTAGCAGCTTTTGAGGAAAAAAGGGGTGGTTGCATATGCGAACGTGCATGCACGCGGAACTTGGGCTCTGCTCAGGTGTTTTGCGTATGCGGACCTGCAAATTTGGGCACTCGCGTACGCAAGTGGTATACGCGACGCGAGAATTTCCCACTGTTTTGAAATCTCGCATACACGGAACCCCTATTTTGGCCAAATGTGATATTTTTGAATATTGAACCAAACTTCTAGTTTTCCAAACATCTTTTATACTTATTTAAGGTCCGTTAGTGAGCCTTTAAACTTTAGAATGAGGATGTGTCTTTTAAATGAGTTGAGGGGATGTCGGGAAGGAGTCGTGAAATGATAACAGAATAATGAAGTGTTGGTGACGTTGAGTGAGAGGAGATTGATTAAGATGATGAATGTAGTGATGACTTACAATTAGATGATATATGAATTAGAATGATATTGTGAATGAAGTTGAGAGTGAAAGTGACTGTGATTGAGATATATGTGACCAGGTAAGAGGCAGTGGTGTTGTCCACCTACTCCGAGTACAAGTTAAGAAAGAAGAAAGATTGAATTTGATTATGAGGACAATGATTATGAATGTGAAGTATGAATGCATGTTCTGTTCTGTTTTTTTTTTTTTTGCATTATTTTCTCTCTATTTGTAAAGTTTGTCGGGCACTATATCCCATGAGTGTGCCGGGCACTATATCCTAAGAGTGTAACAGACACTATATCCCAAGAGTGTGGGAGCATTTTACCTTGAAAAGTGTGTCGGATATTATGTCCCATGAGTGTGGTGAACACTATACCCCAAGAGCATAGTGGACGCTATATCACAGGAGTGTGGAAACACTTTATCCCGGAAAATGTGACGACCACGATATCTAATGAGTGTGGCGGACACTATATCCCGAGAGCGTGACGGGCACTATATCGCAAGAGTGTGGAGGCATGTCAAAGAGATGATATCTGGGTTAGCTACCGAGTGTGTCGGGTTCTGGCAAAGTAACCGATACGTGAGCCCACGATGAGTAGGACAGGCATACATCATGTGCATTTGTATGTTTTGCTTTAGTGTGCATTATTTTGGTTTGCTTAACTGCTTTATCTTTGCTTATTTGTTACTTATTTTACTTGCTGTATCTGCTATCTATATTTGTGCTTTCTTTGAGTGTATTGTATGTGTTTGCAACTGAGAGATTCCTTATGCTAGCGGAGGTGACGCTGAGGACTTTTCCACTGGGGTTTCGGAGGAATAGAGGAAACAGAAAATGAAGGATTGAATTACAGTTAGATTGGAAGAGACAGAAAGTGAATTGTAGGGTTAAAGTTTAATGAGACAGAAAGTGAATTGTAGAAATAGAGTTAGATTTGAGACTTTGATACCTTAGAAAGTTTTATCAAATTTATGGTTTAGTTTATTTCCTTTATGTTTAAATCTAGGTGTCGGAGTTCTAGAATTGCCTTTGGCTTTCCCGGGACATTTTATATTAACTATGCGGTCACCTTTATCATGCTGAAAACCTTTGGTTTTCATTCCATACATATATTGTTGTTTTTAAATGCAGGACACGAAGCACTGCACTGAACATTCTGGAGACTCTTGGAAGCGAAGAACTATCTTGGGACTCGGTGTTTGTATTTTTGTTTATATTTATATATGCAATAGATTCTCCACCTTATACATTTTATGTTTTGTCCCTCCTAAAAGTTGACTTGGAGAAATAGGTTGTAGCTTGCATTGGGGTATTCTTTGGGGTTATATATATGTATATATATATATATATTCTAGCCGGCCTTTGCTTCGGAGGTCGTGTTTAGAGCTTACTTATGTATCTATATTTCAAAACTCTGTTTATATACTTGTCTCTTTTGTTTTCTGTACAAGTCTTCTATCTAATCGCTTTTCAAGTGTGACGCGTTTTCAATCTTGTTTTGATCATCCTTTCTTCCAAGGCTCCTAGTTAAACCATTCTTCATATATATCTATTTATGTATTTTTATTTTTAGAGGTTGTAATGTCTCGTCACCTTTGATTTACGTCCTAGGCGTAAAATTCTGTGTGGTAGGGTGTTATATGTTATACTTTGTGCATCTCCTTAGTGCTATTTTCATGATAGTAGAGGTAAGTATTACTTGACCTGTTTCACTCATCTACATTCTACCCTAGAATTCTTGCATATTCTGATATGTTTACATTTAATAATTTATATTACTTTAACTGAAAAATTTATGTGGATCTATGATCTATTGCTGTTATTGCTAGAACACATGTACAATGATCCACAAACGGATATGGACTCCTTGACTGCAAAATTAGCTTTGCAAATTGAAATAGTATCTTCTTGTTTGGTTTAAATTATTTATTAAACGGATGTAACTTGTAAGCTTGCTTTGGCATTGTTCAGTTTTTGTGGTCTGTTGGTATATTTGGTTGTGACTTGATATTTTTCCTTATTACTTGGGATTAGGGCCGCACGATTGTGTTCATATTGTGGTTGTTTTAATTTGGTTGCCACATTTATGAGATTGAATTGCTTTGTTATTACTGCCTGACTTACTTCTCGTCAGCTGATGTATTTTGCTGTGTTTTAGTTGATATCTTGTCCCCCACTTTTCTTCATAAAATTAAACAGATCTGCTAGGTAATTCCAATTTTTGACAAGATTATCTCTCTCATTTGGTAGGACCCTGCTAAGAAGATGTGTTATTTATAAATTCAAGATGCTTGTCTAGTTAGGGTTATTATTAGTTCTTTGGAATTACAGATAACAGATTTCGTGTGTGTTTGGATTTCAGTTTGCAAACGGGAGTTTGCATATAATTGATTTTGTAAACTTGATTTTGATGAAAAGTAAGTTTGTGTTAACGTGATTTATGTTTGGCAATCTTTATATCAAAATTGATTATAGTAAAATAAATGTTGTTTGGATTATACTATTCAAAATTACTTTTAGATGAAAAATTACTAAAAGAGACATCAATTAAAATAATTTTTTATAATATTCTATTATTTTACTTTAAATATTTGAATAGATCTTATTAATTCATTTTTAAATAAAGTTAATATTTACTTACTAAATTAAAGTAACATATAAAAATTAGCAAAATAAAATTATATATATAAGAGTTTTTTTGGTGACTATATATATATAAGAGTATTTAATCTGTTATATTTTTTAAAAATTTTAAGTATTAACGTAAAAATGTTAATTTAGTATTTTTTTACATCGTCTTGTTGGTTTAATACTCTTAATAATTTTATTCTCAATATTATTTTAGAATCTAACGTGTGTATGATTTTATTAATATTTATGATTAATTTTTTATTTAATTATCTTTTTTAATAGGATCATAATCTATATTATAAAAAAATTACAATAAAAAACTATATATATCAGAATTATAATTATAAAAAAGAATAGTAAAAATAATAAAATTAAATATTTATCTTGATAGTGATAGAAACAAATCTAAAAGTTCTTGATAATGTATTTTATATAGTATATTTTTAGTTCTCTTAGTACTCTTTTTTAGTACCTTATAAATTTTTACTATTATTATTATTATTATTATTATTATTATTATTATTTATGGTTAATTTTTTGTTTAATTTACTTTACCTAATGGAATCAATAAATCATATTATAAAAAGATAATAATAAATATAATATACAAAAATTATAATTATAAAAATGTATAATGTCAAATAAAAATTTAACAAAAAATAAAAATAATAAATAATAAAAAAAGAGTTTATATAAAGATAAATAATAAGAAAAGAAGCCCATTCACCTAATAAGAATTTTATAAATAATACAATAACATGTCTATAGGATAAAATTGGTAAAGGAAAAATAGATGTTGAGGGTAAATGGCTAAAAGCCCGTTGGTGAAACGCAGAAGCTAGAAATTGTTGCTTCTGGTAAACGTGGTTTTAAATACAAAATCACTTCTGCGTTTGCCAAACTAAAAATTAGCCAAACAAAAATGTGAAGCTTTCAAGGAGCTTAAATGTAGTTTAAAGTTTAGAACATTTAATATAAATTATGTTTAGAGAGTTAAGTAGAAAAATGTTTGCTCTAAATTTTAATAAAATTAATATCAATTAATATTTAATATATATTTTCTTTTTATCTATTATGATGAAAAATATAAGTAAAAAAAAAGTATATAAGAGAAATAAAACAAATAAAAATAACATTTAATATAATGAGGTTTTTATATCATAAAATAGAAATCACAAACTTTTATAATAATTATGAATTTTAATCATAAGCCACAAAATATAATTATTGAATTACAAATTGTAAAATTATAATTAAAAAACTAAAGTATTTTTTTCCTGCCTATCTTCACTTGAGACTTAAATTATTAGTGATAATGGTATAATAGTGTCAATCATTTCTTAAAGTCATCATAACAATACCCACTACGTGGATGCAGCTCGATGGATCCAACGGATTTTTTTATTTTTATAAATTAAATAAATGTAATAATTAACGAAATAAATAATTTAAAAAATATTTATCGAAATAAATACTTCTCTCTTATCTTATTTACACTGTGAACGAGATAATTTTGCATGTATTTCGCTTACAGTGTAAATGAAATAAGATAGGTAGATGCGATACGTGTATATCTCGTTTACACTATAAACAAGATACATGTATTTTTAAAAAAACAATTGAAAATAATAAAATTATTAATAATATAATAATCTAAACTTTTACATGCAATCGGTACATAAAAAAGTTGGTAGATGAGATTAAAATGAATATGTTTAATCAATTAGTATTCAAAAAGAGTAAATAAAAAATTTAAAATTAAATTATGATCGAATTGGATTGATTTAAATTTTAAAAATAAAAATAATTGTAATTATCAGAACAGGTTGATGGGGATAGTGGAAAGATAATTGAAATGGTTATCTCTCATTTTTATTTTTAAAATTTAAATCAATCCAATTTGATCACAATTTAATCTTAAATTTTTTATGTACTCTTTTTTAATACTGATTGATCAAAGATATCTATTTTAATATCATCTACCAACCTTTTTATGTACTAATTGCATACTAAAAGTTTGGATTATTGATATTATTAATAATTTTTATTATTTTTAATTTTTTTTTTAAAAAATACATGTATCTCGTTTATAGTATAAACGAGGGGTTAAGTACTGTTTTCGTCCCTAAGGTCTAAGGCTAAAATCAAAATCATCTCCGACCTTTTTTTGTTATTAAAATTATCCTCAACGTTACAAAACGTTATAAAATTGTCATTTTCTACTTCAATTTTATTTTTTTACCAAATCTTGCTTCTGTGATTTTTTAATTTTTTTAGTTTCTGTTGTTTTGCTGTTTTTTGATCTGAAAACTGAAATTGTAGTTGATGATTATTGAATTATTGTTTAATCTGAATTTTGTGTTGATTTATTTTGTGAATATTGCTGTTAATTTATTTTGGGACTATTGTTGTTGGTGGAAAAAAAGTGTTGTGAATAATGAATGGATATGGTGGCAGTGATGATGGTGCTGAGGAAAGGGAGAGTGAGGTGGTGCGAAGGGGAAGATGTGATGGCTATATTGCTGTTAATTTAATTTCTTACTTCTACCTTTTGCTATGGTCTGTCTGCCTGGTAAAATGAAGAAGAGTGAGAAGCTGGAAGGGGATTGGAGAAGAGTGAGAAGAGGAAGGGGAAGAGGGGTGGGTATCCTCCGGCGGTGGTAATTGCCGCGGCGAAGATTAGAAGAAGAGGGTGATAGTGAAGAGTAGAAGGAAGGGGATTTAGGGGACGGGTGGGGGGAGGGGGGAGGGGGGAGAGACCGAAGAAATGCTGGGGAGTGGGTCCGGTGGGGTTTTGCTTTTTTTTTTTAATATTATTTTTATTAATAATGAAGGGTAATTTGGTCAAAAAATATAATTGAAGAAAAAAAAGACGATTTTATAACTTGTAACGTTGAGGATGATTTTAATAATAAAAAATGGTCGGAGACGATTTTGATTTTCACCCAGACCTTAGGGACGAAAACAGTACTTAACTCTATAAACGAGATACGTGTATATCTCGTTTACACGTGTCGCATCCACCTGTTTTATCTCATTTACGGTGTAAAAAAAATACATACAAAATTATCTTGTCTACCGTGTAAACGAAATAAGAAAGATAAAAAAAATATTTATTTCGATAAATATTTTTTAAATAATTTATTTTAATAATTATTACATTTATTTAATTTATAAAAATAAAAAAATTTGGATCCGACCACATCTTAGTTCTGTGTTTTAATTTGTAAACTGCCTAAGGAATTACCATTTAAATGCCCTATATCATTACCTGATTGATGGAAGAATGCATAATCCATGGGATGCTTTCTTAGATTTAATTAATCATATGGTAGAGATTTCATCTGTTACATCTGCTAGTAAGAGATGTAATAAGATCTTTTTCTATTTATGGTGTGTTTGTTTGAGATTAAAATGGGAGGAAAGAAAAGAAAGGGAAAAAAATGGAAAAGAAAATAATTATTTTTTTTGTTTGGTTGAGGAGAGAAATAGAAAAAGAAAGAAAATGGATAGAAAAATTTTGGTAGGATCCACTAATTTTTTTCCTTCCAACAATAGAGAAAAAATGGAGAGAAAACTAATTTTCTCTCTACTTCTAATATTATCTTTTTTTTTTCAATATATTTTATAATATAAAGATAAAATTATCTTTTTATAACATTTTTTTTATTTTTTTTTTATCCAAACACATCTAAAAAAAATAAAAATCTATTCAATTTTTTTTCTTCTCTTTCTTTTCTCTTTATTTCTTTCCTTCCGACCAAACATATTGTTAGTGATTGCAGGCACATTTAGTGTAGGCGGCTGAAGTGAAAAAGGGACATTGAATGGATTTCGAACAACCGTGATGGTCATTATGCTGCTGATTCTTTTGCTGCTGCAATTGCTCATGGTGCTGCAGCTACAGAAACATCGAATGAAAGCGAAGTTCATGGTAACACATTATTGTCACATTCACCACAACGAAACGGTGCAAGGGGTTCATTTCAGGGAAGAGCGGTTGATGCTGCAAGCTTTGCAAACATGTCAAAAAATTTCAGGTAAATCTGGTCTCTTGATGTTATAGGCTTGTTGAAAAATCTTTTCTTTTCTAAGGTCCTTTTTCCAGTCCATTTAAGTTGCAGATTGAGGTGCTATTTGGAAATTCAGAGGCACCTGAATTTCATAATTCAATAGATTGAACGAAACTTTTTATTAAGACGAAGAGAGGACCACCCTTGGAAGACAAACTTTTCTGTGTTAGCATAGATCGGAGGGAAATCAGTCTAAAAATTATTAAATTTAGACCTTTGCAAAGTCTTAATCTTGCCATACTTGTTTTGTGCCATTAATTAAAAATATCCGAATCGCCTCCACCCAATATTCAATTAGTGGCATAGATTGTACATTGTGAGAACAATTTGTTTCCTTTTACTCAGTACCAGCAATACTATCCTTTAGGGTAAACCCAATACTCGTCATACTAGGCTTGCACAGGTTTGGAGGAGGCCTTTAGAGGCTCTATCAAGGAGAGTGGTTCAGATGGAGAGTAGTCCTAAAGCTAGATATTGAGGGAGAATTAAGAAACTATAGTGGAGATTATTAAAGGAAATATGTAAAAATTTATCAATGGTTCAAACATAAATATGATTTATGATATAGCACTATGAGCCTTTCAATCCACGTAGCCAACTCATCTAGTGGGATAAGGCTTAGTTGTTTTTTTTTTGTGTGCAAGTAAGCAAGTTGTGATCTATATTGCTCAAGATTCGTGATATCAAAGTGCATTCTATAATTAAAAATGTTATGCTGGCATTGGAATTTTTTAGCTAAATTGAGTGTGCACCATGTTATTTATGTGCAATAACAATTGCTTTGATTGCCATAACAATAACATCAGTATGCTCTTTGATCTCAAATGTTTTTATCTTCATGTTATTCCTTTTATTAATCATTTAGTTGTCTTAGAGGTGCTCAGGTGCCTCAAGACTCTTGATTAACTGCTGAATTTCTTTTTGCTGTTCCTTATGGCACTTAATGAATATCCTCTGAAAAGAGAACATGATGTGGAATTCACTGGCTACTTCTTACACTTGTTGACATAAAAAAGAAGATGGAATTAGATATTGTATTTCATTTGCTGTGTAATTTGTCAGAGGTTCTCAAGAATTTTGTCCTAAATAGAGCTGATGTATTGCGAGAAAACGCAGAAGCTGTATTTGCAGCATGTGATACTGCTCATGGAAGATGGGCAAAGCTTCTTGTGGTCTGTGCTGTTCTCCATCCAAGGCTAAAATTGCAGGAGTTTCAGAACATATATAACATCACCTAGGAGTTCATTACTGCTACAGAAAAGTACTTATTTTCCTACTGGTTTGAAGCTTAAGATCAGAAATTATGTTATTTAGAAATTGTTATTTATATCCATCCTGTAATTCCCATGCTCAATTTAACAGGTTGGGGGAAGATTGGGATACAGCATCCCGTGGGACACTGCAGTCTCAGGCCAAAGCCTTTGTTGATTTCCAGCATGAATCTCGGGTTAGTTTTAACTCCGTTACTCTCATGTTTTATCATGAATCTTTTCAGTTTCTACTTGCTTCTAATAGTTGCTTCTTTGCAATCAGATGACAAAATTAGGGCAGTGCTTGACCAAGAAACATGGGTAGAGATAGATATTCCTGATGAATTTCAATCCATTATCAAAGTGGTTTTTTCATCTGATGCATTGCATTCTGAGAGCTTTAGTGAAACTGACGATGTTAATTCAACTAGTTACAATGATGTTCTGCCAATGTCGGAAACTGGACAGTCAAATGCTGAACAACCCGAGGAGCAGACTAAGTCCACTGAATCACCTACTACTGAAGTAGATAACGCTAAAGCCCAGGCAATTCAATAGAGCTAATAGTAAAATTTCATCAGCACAATGTAAAAAATACAGAGAAAGACCATAAAAGATCTGCATCTCAGGCTCTTTACTACAAAGGTGTTGGTTATCACATGGTAAACTGGTTAGTTATGTTTTTACTTCTCCATTTTGTACTCCTTCCCTTCCCTTTTTTCCTTCTTGCAGTTCTCCCAGAATAAGCATTTCCATGTACACTTGATTATTTAATTGTTTCAATATACTTCTATAGTTGTATGTGTTCACTCTTACTTTGATGTTGCCTATATGCATGGTCCACCTCTACTTTTATGATTTGTTTAGTCTTTTTGATTTGTATGCCAGCTTGTCGATTAAATTACATTAATTTGCTTGCTCTAGTTCCAGTGGCTTAATATTGCTGAAGATGCTGTCAGAGTACATTGATATGAACAATTTGTTGCCGCCACTTTCTTCAGAAGTTGTATGTTGTGTGGTAGAAATTTTGAAACTTTTCAACACATGAACTTGTCAACTTGTGCTTGGGGCTAGTGCTATGCAGGTAGTACTAATATTGTTCTCTGAACTGTTATTACCTTTTAGATATATTACTATATTTTAACTGTATTCAGCAGTTTGCTTTCCCAATTCTTGCACCAATTGGGAGATGTGAGATAAGATAGCATTTGGTTATTTTCACAGCACGTGTACAAACTCTATAGCTTGTTTTCAAACCCTAACTCATTCAAAATGTTTTAGATTATAGCTTCAGATCTTGATTTGACTTCAAGATTCCAACTGTATCTCACTTTAACTTCTTCAGTTTCTTACTCACACTTCCTCACTAGTGATAAGAATCAATTCGGTCTCTGAGTTTTCACTCAAGAATCAGTTTGATCTGTCAATTTTAAACATAGTCAGTTTGATTCCTAAGTTCTATAAGTGAGTGTGAATCAAGTTGATCGTTTTGTCACCAATCTAATTAATTGAATGCTTACCTAGTTAGCTGCCACTGTGGTAGTTTAACAGCTAGCTCATATAACACGAAAGCACTAAAGGCGTTGAGCTCAATTTCATCTCTTAAGGGATTTCTTTTGGTCTCACAGTGGACTAAATTTTATACTTATGCATGATTCGATTTAGTACTTCAAAGGACCAAATTGAGTCTCATACCTTTAGTGCAATGTCGGGTAGCTCTTAGATTGCCACAATGGCAGTTAATTGCACATATAAGTATTTTGTTAACTAGATTGGCCAAAGTAGCAATTTCATTTATGTTTAAAAACTCAGGGACCAAACTGATTATCGAGGGAAAGCTCTCTAAGATACCTGACTGACAATTCGTGCATGGTTCTGTCAGATTTGACTACAGGTTGTTGTCTTACACGGACAATTGTTCTAAACCAACTTATTTTATCCTCACAGTGTTCTCCTGCCTTTTATCTACAAGCATAAATACACATGCTTCCCTTGCAAAACTTGAACTAGGTTTCAGGATTCAACTTGTTCATTAATCAACTTACCTATGGGTGCATATACTTTCACTGTTTCAGCTTTTGTATTGTCTTTTACACTGGAAAAACTGTAAGACTTTTGGGTGTTAGAACTTTTGGGTGTCTAATGTTGGATATCATTTTGTTTAACTGAATGATGAGTATGTGCTACTCCAATTATGTCAATGTTAGAACAGTCCCTAGAATTTTTGTTTCTTCACTTCTTCTTGATTAAGTGTTTATCTTTCTGATTGACTGTCTTCATTCCATTTCATTTTCTTGTTAGTCTTGTCGTTTTTTAGGCTCTTAATTTTTCTAATTTGTGTGCAGGTGTCTGGTTTGAAGTCCTCCACTTCGAAACATCTGGCATTGGCAAGTCAAGTCATTAGTTTTACCCATGCTATTATTCCTGGTACTAATGGATGCACTTAACTATTGTTTTTAATGAAAATTTCCCTAATATGTTGGTTTCAAAAGATTTTATTAAATAGTTTGTGTTCTGATATGGTCTCTGTTCTTCATTTGTGGCATAAGAAATTCGGCATATTCTTTTTCTGAAAATACTGGAGACTAGAAAAGCATTTTTGCTTTTGGAGATTGATTGAGTTGCTCAGGCACATGCTTAGTCTTTATTCAATCACTGCTTATCTACTACATTTTTGAATGAGTTTCATTGTTGCAAATGGTTTCATTTGTTGCTGCATGTTGATGAAAGTTTATGCTTAAGCAATTCTTTGAGTCTCGTGATAATTTTCCTGTACTCTGGTTTCAAAAAGTGTTATTTGGTATCAAACAAGTGTCCATTTAAAAAAGTAACTCTATTAAATAATATTTTGCAAGAAAACTTGAAGAACTGTTAATAATATTTTGTAACAAAAGAAGTACAGGGACAATTTAGGCATTAATTCAGGTGTAGTAAAAGGACAGGTAGGTGGGGCCAGTGCTTAACGGATTGAGCAGGGTGGGAATAAAGGATGGCAGAGAGAGAGAGTCTGTACAGAGGATGTGAATGAGGTCAATAGGAAGAAACATATATAGAATGAGAATTGGGATTTTAAACAGGTCGTTTCTGGGAAATTGGCTTGGGTGAGCAGAGCTGCTATAGTGCTCTATCTGCCCTCTGCTTGTTGCCTAATTTTCTTAATTTCCTTCCCTTGTAGCTGAGATCCAGCTATAAGTGTTTATAATACACTTTTCTTCCTATTTCTTTGTGGCTTCTTACACATTGATTTTCCATTTTATGTGGTTTTTTTTCCTTTTTATCCATCCAGGATTATAAAGTTCAGAGAGACGAAATACATTCCAAATTAGTTCAGATAATGCGAGAGAGATTACGGGTCCGTTTGCGTGGGTTGCCTCAAATTGTTGAGAGTTGGAATAGACCTGAGGATACTTATCCCTAGCCTAGTCAGTTTGCTAAGTCCCTTACAAAGGTAAATACGATGTAATTAATTTGAGTGATTGCACTTTGCATCTGATTTTTGTACCTCTCTCGTTAATCTGCATGCTGAAAACTAGTTAATTGGCCAAACCTAACAAATGGTGAACTACTTCGCTTTTATAAATGATGGCTAAACATATACTTTGGTTGGCCAAGCTTACAAATAATAATAATAAAAGTATTTCACTCTGGTTGAAGTAATACATCATTAAACTAGTTCTTTGTGGCTTGTCTGGCTTAATATCTGGTCCAATTTTCAAAACCTTGAAATTTTCAATTATTAATTTATTATTGTAAGATCAGTTCTCTGAAAATTTTCTTGGAGCATGAAAAGGGTTAATGGTGGAGGCGTGAATATGCAAACAAAAAGATCTTTATTATTCTCTAGTGTGTGGAGGTCAAAGAAAAATAGTGATAATATGTTTGTGTTGAAAATGTTAATGTGGAGATAATATGTTTAATGAATAATAGACTTCTCAAGATTGTTGAAGAATTTGCAAAAACATAGCTGCTTTGCACAAATGAACTTGGGCTGGAATTGCTTTGGAATTTTTGCTATTAAGATTTTATTTGGTTGTGATTCTTTTTTTTAAAGAATTTTTTATTTATTAAAAGGAAAAAGAAGGAAGCTATTGTCCAACAGAATTGTGTTACTGGTTGAATCTGCTGAACTTTTGAGACATCTAGAAAGATAAATCCAAAACAAATAGCAAATTCATGTGCTTGTAGGTTATACTTTGGATTTATTTGATGGCATAGGGTGATGTAAAATTGAGTATATCATAATTTAACTTGGTCGAAACACAGTCTTATTTGAACCATTTTCCCCCTTTCTTAGGAAGTTAGATACCTCCAACGTGTTCTGTCTCGTACTTTGCATAAAGATGATGTTCAAGCTATCTTCAGGTAAGAACCTCAGAAATCTCTTGCCAAGAATATGACAACTTTAGGAGCAACTAACCATTTCACACCACTTATGGATTTATGCAAATGCTTGGGTTCTTAATAATTGTTTCTTGACTTGCTTGCTTGAGTCTAGAAACAATTAACCCCTTGTACTTACAATATTGTCTATCCACAAGAATTCCTTTTGGTAACTTCTTGAACCATTTTATTAGGCAGAAAGAATTATTGAAGCACATCCCAAAGGCATGATATAATGACCACACATAGCGCAGTGGTGGGCATTAGTATCAATTCCCATCTTAATTTGTTTTTGATAACATTTTATGTTATATCTTTATTACCGTCTTTTCTTAATTTGTTTTCATATCTTCATATTATTTTGTTCTGTTATGTAAAGGTTCATCTACATGTATTGCGACTATTGTGTTGTTACAGATTTTGGATTTGTAATTGTATTATTTTATATGATTTATTTATGACATTATGTACAGGGTTGTCAAATAGCTGTTATTGTGGCAGTAGTGTTATAACTAATTGACAACCTTGTGTAAGAACTTGGTACAACAACAACAAAGCCTTATATCATTTGGTGGGGTCGATTATATAAATTAAATGACTCCATTTTGCTATGTGATGTATCATGTCTGTAGTTAGTCCATTTAGGATTAAATTTCTTGACACAGTTTTCCTTCTACCCCTAACCACAGGTTTATTGATGAGCGGATATTTTATACGCTTTTTGGGGGTAATTTCATGTAGATTTTAGTATGTTTTAGTTAGTTTTTAGTAGATTTTTATTAGTTTTTAGGCAAAAATTATATTTATGGACTTTACTATGAGTTTGTGTGTTTTTCTGTGATTTCAAGTATTTTCTGGTTGAAATTGAGGGAACTGAGCAAAAATCTGATTCAGGCTGAAAAAAGACTGCTGATACTGTTGGATTCTGACCTCCCTACACTCGAAATGGATTTTTTGGAGCTACATAAGTCCAATTGGCGCGCTCTAAATTGGGTTGGAAAGTAGACATCCAGGACTTTCCAGCAATATATAATAGTCCATACTTTGCACGAAGATGGATAACATAAGCTGGCATTCAACTCCAGTTCCATGTTGCAGTCTGGCGTTCTGCGCCAGAAACAGGTTGCAAGTTGGAGTTCAACGCCATAAACAGGTTACAACCTAGCGTTCAACTCCAAAAACAACCCAGGCACGTGAGAAGCTTAAGTCTCAGCCCCAGCACACACCAAGTGGGCTCCAGAAGTGGATTTCTGCACTATCCATCTTAGTTTACTCATTTTCTGTAAACCTAGGTTACTAGTTTAGTATTTAAACAACTTTTAGAGACTTATTTTGTATCTCATGACATTTTTAGATCTGAATTTTGTACCTTTTGACGGTATGAGTCTCTAAACTCCATTGTTGGGGGTGAGGAGCTCTGCAGCGTCTCGATGAATCAATGCAATTATTTATGTTTTCCATTCAAACACGCTTGTTCCTATCTAAGATGTTCATTCGCGCTTCACTATGAAGAAGGTGATGATCCGTGACACTCATCACCTTCCTCAATCCATGAATGTGTGCCTGACAACTACCTCCATTCTACATTAGATTGAATGAGTATCTCTTAGATTCCTTAATTAGAATCTTCGTGGTATAAGCTATAACATTTTGGCGGCCACTCTTGAGGATCTGGAAAGTCTAAACCTTGTCTGTGGTATTCCGAGTAGGATTCAAGGATTGAATGGCTATGACGAGCTTCAAACTCACGATTGTTGGGCGTGATGGCAAATGCAAAAGAATCAATGGATTCTATTCCGACATGATCGAGAACCAACAGATGATTAGCCGTGCTGTAACAGAGCATTTTGACCATTTTTATTGAGAGGATGGAAAGTAGCCATTGACAACGGTGACGCCCTACATATAGCTTGCCATGGAAGGAGCCTTGCGAGTGTGAAGAGGAGGACAAGGGAAAAGCTGAAATTCATAGGACAAAGCATCTCCAAAACTCCAACATATTCTCCATTACTGCATAATAAGTATTTATTTCATGTTCTTTTACTTTTTACAATTGAAACTAAAAATTATTATTGATATTATATCCTGACTAAGAATAATAAGATAACCATAGCTTGCTTCAAGCCAACAATCTCCGTGGGATTCGACCCTTACTCACGTAAGGTATTACTTGGACGACCCAGTGCACTTACTGGTTAGTTGTGCGAAGCTGTGAGAAATAGTCTATTAATATTGGCATACACAATTTCGTGCACCAAGTTTTTGGTGCCTTTGCCAGGGGATTGTTTGAGTTTGAACAACTAACAGTGAATCTTGTTGCTTAGATTAGAAAAAATTTATCTTTTTTTACTAGAATTACATCTTTTATTATCCCTTCTAAATTTTTTTTTTCAAAAATATTAGTTTTCTTTATTAATTTTTAGTTTTTCTGTGAATTTAGTGTCATGTTTTAAGTTTGGTGTCAATTGCATGCTCTTCTTTGTCTTTCAATTTTCGAATTGCATGTTCTTTATTTTTTCTTGATCTTCAAATTGTTCTTGTCAAATTTTCTTGTTTGATCTTTGGTTTTTCCTATTTTGTGTATTTTTCGTGTTTTCCTTGTGCAAGTTCAAAATATTAGTTTTCAAAAAATTTTATTTTCATTTATTAAAAATGCCTCTTTAAAAAACGTTACATTTATAGCTAAATTGGCTAGAGCGTTGGTTTATGTTCTTGGTAATTAGGTATCTTCTTTTTAAAATATTTTTCAAAAATAATTTTTCTTTGATTGAATCTTGTGCCAAACTTTAAGTTTGGAGTTTTCTTGTTAATTTTCTTTAATTTTTGAAAATTTATTTTGGTTTTCTAAAAATTTTAAGTTTGGTGTTCTTTCTTTTGTTCTTGTTGTTCTTGTGATTCTTTAAGGTGTTCTTGAGTCTTTCTTGTGTTTTGATCTTAAAATTTTTAAGTTTGGTGTTCTTTGGTATTTTTCCTCTAAACTTTTCGAAAACAAGGAGCATTAAATCTAAAAAATTTTAAGTCTCGTGTCTTTTGTGTGTTTTTCTCTTTCATCATAAAATTCAAAATTCAAAAGAATATATTTTCTAACTATTTTTAAGCCATATTTTTGAATTTTTTTATATAAAAAATTCAGATTTCAATTTCAAAATTTTTCAAATCTTATCCTTTTAAAATTTTTTAAAAAAAAATTATATCTTTTTCGAAAATATCCTAACCACTTTCTCTATCCTCACTTTTTCGAAAATTTTCATAAAATATTTTTAAATTATTTTTTATTTTATTTTTATTTTTATTTATTTTTAATTTTATTGTCGTCTTTATTTTATTTTATTTTATTATTATTATTTCGAAATTTTTATATATAATAAAATAAATAGAATAAATTCAGATCATCTCCCTTTCTCCATTATGGACTTAAGTGTAAATGAACAGTCCAGAAGGACTCTGGGGTCGTATGCTAACCCCACTACTGCTTCATATGAGAGTAGTATATGTATACCCTCTATTGGAGTTAGTAGTTTTGAGTTGAACCCTCAGCTCATTATCATGGTGCAGCAAAGTTGCCAGTATTCTGGTCTTCCACAGGAAGAACCTACGGAATTTCTAGCATAGTTTTTACAAATTGCTGACACAGTACATGATAAGAAAATAGATCAGGATGTCTACAGATTGTTACTATTTCTATTTGCTGTAAAAGACCAAGCTAAGAGGTGGTTAAATAACCAACCTAAGGACAGCATAAAGACATGGAAATAACTGTCAGAAAAATTTCTAAATCACTATTTTCCTCCAAAACGGATGACACAGCTAAGGCTGAGCATCCAAGGCTTCAAACAAGGAGATAATGAATCCCTTTATGATGCATGGGAGAGATACAGAGAGATACTGAGAAAATGCCCCTCTGAAATGTTTTCAGAGTGGATGCAGTTAGACATCTTCAATTATGGGTTTACAAAGAGAGCTCAGATTTCTCTAGACCACTCAGCTGATGGATCTATACACATGAGAAAGACAATAGAAGAAGCTCAAGAGCTTATTGATACAGTTGCCAGAAATCAGCATCTGTACCTAAGCAGTGAACCTTCCATCAACGAAGAGGCTAAAACAGTAACTGCTGAACTCAGTCCTGTAGAACAAGCTACTGAATTCAATCAGCAATTAGATTTTCTAACAAAACAGCTAGCCGAATTCAAGGAAATATTGCAAGAAACAAGAATGGCTAATATGAATATGGAAGTGCAGTTGAAGCAAACAGAACAGCAGTTATCAAAACAAATAACAGAAGAATGCCAAGCAGTTCAATTAAGAAGTGGAAAAACATTAAATACCCCACTTCAAGGCAGTAGGAAGCCAATAAATGAACAGACTGCTACCCAAAATCCCTCTGAGGACAGTCAAAGTCTAGAGAGGAATAATTCTGGCGCTCAAACGCCAGATAATGGGTGGAAAGCTGGCGTTGAATGCCCAACCCATGCTCAGTCCTGGTGTCCAATGCTAAAAACAAGCAAGGAACTGGCATTGAACACCCAAAGGAAGCCCAGTTCTGGCGTTCAGACGCCAGAAATAGATAAGGAGTTGGCGTGTAACGCCACTCCAGCTTCCACCCCTGGTATTCAAACACCAATGGGGGATCAGACACATATAAGTGCTGATAGCAACTCCTCTAAAAAGGCATCTCAACCCACGGCTGTAGGTAATAAACCTGCAGCAACTAAGGTTGATGAATACAAAGCCAAAATGCTTTATCCTAAAAAACTTTGTCAAGCGGAATAGGATAAGCAATTTACTCGCTTTGCAGACTATCTCAGGACTCTTGAAATAAAGATTCCGTTTGCAGAAGCACTTGAGCAAATACCCTTTTATGCTAAGTTCATGAAAGAGATCTTAAGTCATAAGAAGGATTGGAGGGAAACTGAAAAAGTTTACCTCACTGAAGAATGTAGTGCAGTCATTCTGAAAACCTTACTTGAGAAGCTTAAAGATCCCGGAAGCTTTATGATACCATGCACATTAGAAGGTACTTGTACCAAGCAAGATCTATGTGATCTTGGGACAAGTATCAACCTAATACCTGCATCTACTATCAAAAAGCTTGGATTGACTGATGAAGTCAAACCAATCCGGATATGTCTCTAACTTACTGATGGTTCCATTAAACACCCATCAGACATGATTGAAGACATGATTGTTAAGGTTGGGCCATTTGCCTTTCCCACTAACTTTGTGGTGCTAGAAATGGAGGATCACAAGAGTGCAACTCTCATTCTAGGAAGACCGTTCTTAGCAACTGGCCGAACCCTTATTGACGTCCAAAAAAGGGAAGTAACCCTGAGAGTCAATGAGGATGAGTTTAAGTTGAATGTTGTCAAAGCTATGCAACATCCAGACACCCCAAATGACTGCATGAGCATTGATATTATTGATTCTTTGGTAAAAGAGGTCAATATGACTGAGAGTCTCGAATCAGAGCTAGAAGATATCTTTAAAGATGTTCAGCCTGATCTGGAGAAACCAGAGAGAATAACAGAACCTCTGAAAATCCCTCAGAGAGAGGAGAAACCTCCCAAACCCGAGCTCAAACCATTACCACCATCCTTGAAATATGCATTTCTGGGAGAAGGTGATACCTTTCAAGTGCTAAGGACACACAAGATATCTCTTGGATGGTCCATCAGTGATCTTAAAGGTATTAGCCCAGCCAGATGCATGCACAAGATCCTATTGGAGGGTGATGCTAAGCCAGTGGTTCAACCATAGAGGTAGCTGAATCCAACCATGAAGGAGGTGGTGCAGAAGGAGGTCACTAAATTACTAGAGGTTGGGATTATTTATCCCATTTCTGATAGCTCCTGGGTAAGCCCTGTTCAAGTCGTCCCTAAGAAGGGTGGCATGACAATGGTTTATAAATGAAAAAAATGAACTGGTTCCTACAAGAACAGTTACAGGGTGGCGTATGTGTATTGATTACAGAAGACTCAATACAGCTACTAGAAAGGATCATTTTCCTTTACCATTCATAGACCAGATGCTAGAAAGACTAGCAGGTCATGAATACTACTGCTTCCTGGATGGATATTCAGGTTATAATCAAATTGCAGTAGATCCCCAGGATCAAGAGAAAATAGCATTCGCATGCCCATCTGGAGTATTTGCATACAGAAGGATGCCATTTGGTCTGTGCAATGCACCTGCAACCTTTCAAAGATGCATGCTCTCTATTTTCTCTGATATGGTGGAAAAATTTCTGGAAGTCTTCATGGATGACTTTTCAGTGTTTGGAGACTCATTCAGCTCATGTCTTGACCATCTAGCACTTGTTCTAAAGAGATGCCAAGAGACTAATCTGGTTTTAAACTGGGAGAAATGTCACTTTATGGTGACTGAAGGAATTGTCCTTGGGCACAAAATTTCGAACAAGGGAATAGAGGTGGATCAAGCTAAGGCGAAGGTAATTGAAAAATTACCACCACCTGCCAATGTTAAGGCAATCAGAAGCTTTTTGGGGCATGCAAGATTCTATAGGAGGTTTATAAAAGATTTTTCAAAAATCGCCAAACCTCTGAGTAATCTGCTAGCTGCTGACATGCCATTTATCTTTGATAAGGAGTGTCTGCAAGCGTTTGAGACTCTGAAAGGTAAGCTTGTCACAACACCAGTCATTTCTGCACCAGACTGGACATTACCATTTGAACTGATGTGTGATGCCAGTGACCATGCCATTGGTGCAGTGTTGGGACAAAGGCATGACAAGCTTTTGCACGTCATTTACTATGCCAGTCGTGTTTTAAATGACGCACAGAAGAACTACACAACCACAGAAAAAGAGTTACTTGCAGTGGTTTACACCATTGACAAGTTCAGATCTTATTTAGTAGGATCAAAAGTGATTGTGTACACTGACCATGCTGCTCTTAAATATCTACTCACAAAGCAGCATTCAAAACCCAGACTCATCAGATGGGTGTTGCTTCTGCAGGAGTTTGATATAGAAATAAGAGACAGAAAAGGGACAGAGAACCAAGTAGCAGATCATCTATCTCGAATAGAACCAGTAGAAGGGGCGTCCCTCCCTCTTACTGAAATCTCTGAAAATTTTCCGGATGAGCACCTCTTTGCCATCGAGGAAGTGCCATGGTTTGCAGACATTGCAAACTACAAGGCAGTAAGATTCATACCCAAAGAGTACAGTAGGCAGCAAACAAAGAAATTGATCACGGATGCAAAGTACTATCTTTGGGATGAACCATATCTCTTCAAGAGATGTGCAGACGGAGTAATCCGTAGATGTGTGCCTAAAGAAGAAGCACAGAAGATCCTCTGGCACTGCCATGGATCACATTATGGAGGACATTTTGGAAGTGAGCGAACAGCTACAAGAGTCCTCCAATGTGGCTTCTACTGGCCTACTCTCTATAAAGACTCCCGAGTGTTTGTACTTAATTGTGACAGTTACCAAAGATCTGGCAATCTGCCTCATAGTTATGCCATGCCTCAATAAGGGATCTTGGAGATTGAGTTGTTTGATGTATGGGGTATTGACTTCATGGGACCTTTCCCACCATCATACTCAAACACTTATATTCTGGTGGCAGTGGATTATATATCCAAATGGGTGGAAGCTATTGCAACACCCACTAATGATACTAAGACAGTGCTGAAATTCCTCCAGAAACACATCTTTAGAAGATTTGGTATCCTTAGAGTACTAATCAGTGATTGGGGCACTCATTTCTGTAATAAACAGCTTTACTCTACTTTGGTTCGATATGGAGTTAGCCACAGGGTAGCTACTCTATATCATCCACAGACAAATGGGCAAGCTGAAGTCTCTAATAGAGAACTTAAAAGAATCCTGGAACGAACTGTGATTAACCGTAGAAGGGATTGGGCAAGAAGCTTGGATGATGCTCTGTGGGTATACAGAACAACATTCAAGACACCTATAGCAACTTCTCCATACCAGCTGGTGTATGGAAAAGCCTGTCACTTGTCAGTGGAACTGGAACATAAGGCCTATTGGGCAACCAGATTCCTAAACCTTGATGCCAAGTTAGCTGGAGAAAAACGATTGCTCTAGTTAAATGAGCTAGAGGAATTCAGACTCAATGCTTTCGAAAATGCAAAAATTTACAAAGAGAAAGCAAAAAGATGGCATGATAAGAAACTGTCATCTAGAGTCTTTGAGGTAGGGCAGAAAGTTCTGCTATTTAATTCTAGGCTCAGATTATTCCCCGGGAAATTGAAATCCCGGTGGAGAGGTCCATATGTGATTACAAGTGTGTCACCGCATGGATACGTGGAGCTTCAGGATAATGATTCTAACAAAAAATTCATTGTTAATGGACAGAGAGTCAAACATTATCCTGAAAGCAATTTTGAGCAAGAATGCTCAAAACTGAGACTTGATTAAAGCTCAGTAATAGTCCAACTAAAGGCAATAAAGAAGCGCTTGCTAGGAGGCAACCCAGTCATTAACAAAGCTTAATTGTTAATTAATTTATTTTTACAGGTTTATGTCAATTATCTTCAAGGTAAAATAGCAATTGCTTGAGTTCATAGAGTTACAGAAGGATTCAGAGGATAAAACAGCGAAAAGGAAGCTCACTGGTGCGAAAAAGCCAGTAAGAGCTGTTTTGGGCGTTGAACGCCCAAAAGAATCATCTACTGGGCATTCAACGCTAGTAGAGATAGCAATCTGGGCATTAAACGCCAGAAAGAAACATCTTCTGGGCGTTAAACACCAGAAAGAAGCACTTTCTGGGCGTTGAACGCCAGATTTACAGCGTCCTGGGCGTTCAGAAAAACGCCTAGTGACAAAGGAATTCCTGGAGTTTAGCGCCAGCCAGAAGCAACAGCTGGGCGTTAAACGCCTAGGAGAAGCTACAAATGGGCGTTACGCCCAAAACATGCAGTGTTTGGGCGTTTAATGCCAGGATTATGGGGAGAAGGTGAATTCGTTTTCAACTAAAATTTTTTCATTTTTCATGTTTCAATTCATGATTTCTTGCATAAACATGTTACAAATTCTCAACTTTCAACTTCAAAATGCAAAAATTCTTAATCCTAAAAATATTTCTTCATTCTTCTTCAATATCTTTTCAAATCTTTTCCAAAACTCATCTGTCTTTTTGAATTATTGTCAAATCTTTTTAATTTTTTCTCAAATCTTTTTCAAAATCTCATCATATCTTTTGAATTTTCGAAATTGCCTCTCTTTTTATTCCTCTCCTTTCCTCTCTTTTGCTTGAGGACAAGCAAACCTCTAAGTTTGGTGTGTTTTTCCGTGATCACTGAGTTAAAACTCATCAAGATCATGTCACCTAAGGGAAAACAAACTACTTCAAGAGGCAAGAAAGAGAATGTTCCAAAACCACTTTGGAATCAAGAGAAGTTCTTAACCAAAGAACATGCAGACCATTACCACAAAATAATGGGTCTGAGATCAGTGATCCCGGAAGTTAAATTCGATCTGAAAGAAGACGAATATCCAAAGATATAGAAACTGAAGCGCCAGAAGCTGTCTCTTGAAGGATCAGACACCCCACAGGTTGAAGGAGCACCCATCATCTTCCAAACTAAAGGTTGTTGAGTTCTAATCTTAGCCTTAACTCTGTGATAATTGTTCTTATTAGGAATTTACCTTAGAAGTTATATATGAGTAGTAGTAATTAGTATATCTATTTTGATTTTATCTCCAATTAAGCTATACTTTATTTTACTCATCATCATCAAACATGAATAAAATAGTAGATTTTTAGAATAAAGAGACAATATTTTTTTTTGAGTTCTTAATAAGAAAAATTCTAATTATTTATATGTGGTGGCAATACTTTTTGTCTTCTGAATGAATGCTTGAACAGTGCATATTTTTTATATTGAATTTTATGAATGTTAAAATCGTTGGCTCCTGAAAGAATGATGAACAAGAGAAATATTATTGCTGATCTGAAAAATCATAAAATTGATTCTAGAAGCAAGAAAAATCAGTGAAAAAAAAGAAGAAAGAAAAAAAAAAGCAAAAGAGGTAGAAAAAGCCAATAGCCCTTTAAACCAAAAGGCAAGGGTGAAAAGGATCCAAGGCTTTGAGCATCGATGGATAGGAGGGCCCAAGGAAATAAATCTAGGCCTAAGCGGCTAAATCAAGCTGTCCCTAACCATGTGCTTGTGGCATGCAGGTCCAAGTGAAAAGCTTGAGACTGAGTGGTTAAAGTCGTGATCCATAGTAAAAGAGTGTGCTTAAGAACTCTGGACACCTCTAATTGGGGACTTGAGCAAAGTTAAGTCACAATCTAAAAAGGTTCACCCAATCATGTGTCTGTGGCATTTATGTATCCGGTGGTAATACTGGAAAACAAAGTGCTTAGGGCCACGGCCAAGACTCATAAAGTAGCTGTGTTCAAGAATCAACATACTAAACTAGGAGAATCAATAATACTATCTGAAGTCTGAGTTCCTATGGATGCCAATCATTCTAAATTTCAAAGGATAAAGTGAGATGTCAAAACTGTTCGGAAGCAAAAAGCTAATAGTCCCGCTCATCTAATTAGAATACGAGCTTCACTTAAAACTCTGAGATACTATTGCTTCTTGATTTCTTTTTATCCTATTTTATTTATCTAGTTGCTTGAGGACAAGCAACATTTTAAGTTTGGTGTTGTGATGAGCGGATATTTTATACGATTTTTGGGGGTAATTTCATGTAGATTTTAGTATGTTTTAGTTAGTTTTTAGTAGATTTTTATTAGTTTTTAGGTAAAAATCATATTTTTGGACTTTACTATGTTTTTTTGTGCTTTTCTGTGATTTCAGGTATTTTCTGGCTGAAATTGAGGGAACTGAGCAAAAATCTGATTCAAGCTGAAAAAGGACTGCTGATGTTGTTGGATTCTGACCTCCCTGCACTCGGAATGAATTTTTTGGAGCTATAGAAGTCCAATTGGCGCGCTCTCAATTGGGTTGGAAAATAGACATCCAGGGCTTTCCAGCAATATATAATAATCCATACTTTGCGCGAAGATAGACGACGTAAACTGGCGTTCAATGCCAGTTCCATGTTGCAGTTTGGCGTTCAGCGCCAGAAACAGGTTGCAAGTTAGAGTTCAATGCTAGAAGCAGGTTACAACCTGGCGTTCAACTCCAGAAACAGCCCAGGCACGTGAGAAGCTTAAGTCTCAGCCCCAGCACACACCAAGTGGGCCCCAGAAGTGGATTTCTGCACTATCCATCTTAGTTTACTCATTTTCTGTAAACCTATGTTACTAGTTTAGTATTTAAACAAATTTTAGAGACTTATTTTGTATCTCATGACATTTTTAGATCTGAACTTTGTACCTTTTGATGGCATGAGTCTCTAAAATCCATTGTTGGGGGGTGAGGAGCTCTGTAGCATCTCGATGAATTAATGCAATTATTTCTGTTTTCCATTCAAACACGCTTGTTCCTATCTAAGATGTTCATTCGCGCTTCACTATGAAGAAGGTGATGATCCGTGACACTCATCACCTTCCTCAATCTATGAACGTGTGCCTGACAACCACATCCATTCTATATTAGATTGAATGAGTATCTCTTAGATTCCTTAATCAGAATCTTCGTGGTATAAGCTAGAACATTTTGGCGGCCACTCTTGAGGATCCGGAAAGTCTAAACCTTGTCTGTGGTATTCCGAGTAGGATTCAAGGATTGAATGGCTGTGACGAGCTTCAAACTCGCAATTGTTGGGCGTGATGACAAACGCAAAAGAATCAATAGATTCTATTCTGACATGATCGAGAACCAACAGATGATTAGCCGTGCTGTGACAGAGCATTTGGACCATTTTCACTGAGAGGATGGGAAGTAGCCATTGACAACGGTGACGCCCTACATACAGCTTGCCATGGAAGGAGCCTTGCGTTTGTGAAGAGGAGGACAAGGAAAAAGCTGAAATTCAGAGGACAAAGCATCTCCAAAACTCCAACATATTCTCCATTACTACATAATAAGTATTTATTTCATGCTCTTTTACTTTTTACAATTGAAACTAAAAATTATTATTGATATTATATCCTGACTAAGAATAATAAGATAACCATAGCTTGCTTCAAGTCAATAATCTCCGTGGGATTCGACCCTTACTCACGTAAGGTATTACTTGGACGACCCAGTGCACTTGCTGGTTAGTTGTGCGAAGCTGTGAGAAATAGTCTATTAATATTGGCATACACAATTTCGTGCACCATCTATCTACCATATGATCTACCATGTTGATAAAAGAAAGGAATAGAATAGTATAGGTAGTGACAAAGGTATAGATTTAGGAAAAAATAGAATGATATCAGTGTGACATCACTGTATTTCTCAAGATAGTATTATTCATGAAAGGAAGGTAGAAAAAGGGCAGTATTTCAAGAGGCTTCCACTCTCCTATGGATCTGTCCTAGGTACAAAATCCCTGAATGACCATATACTCATTCTCATTCTCATTCTCCTTCTTATACTCACTTCTATGGCTATCTCATTCTCACTTCCCCAAAATACCCATACTTTCTATTTCTCTTCCCTTAACCATATACAAGTTTGCTAATTTATTGCTTTTGTATTATTTTTCAGGCTGCAAAGGAAAGTGTTCCTAATTTCTTAACTCCAGAAAGAGTGACAACTATAAAGCTAACATATGAATTCTTTCACCGCTGAAAATTTCTATCTTTCAGGCAAGTTTTCGTCAGATTTCACTCACAAATTTCAAAAGCATTTTCGAAATTTGATATAACCACTGCCCAAGCACGGAATAGGTAACTCATCATTTGGAACTACAGTTTTAAAATTCCATTAAAAATGTGGTGATTTAATTTACGTTTCTTAACATTTTCGCAACATGTCAGGCTCCATCGAGATATCAAACATATTCTTCAATGTATACAGTCTTTACCAACGAGTGACTTGAGTAAATCAGATGTCTCAAATTAGGGCAGCTGGATGACTTCATGGTGCAAAAATTTGGAACTGATACTGTTCAGTAAAAGATATTGTAAAGTAGCAACTCAACTGGTTATGTTGGAAGGCTAACATTGGAGGATGTAGGGGTGATTTTAACCTTCTTCACTTTGCATTTTTGTGTAACACTAATTTGAGGTAATACCATCACTAGATTTTGTTTAGCTTTATATGCAAATGAATTCTATATCATCTTCATCATTTAATATTGGATTGGCACCAGTCCATGTACGAGATTGAATTGTACATAGAAATGAAATAGCTATACTTTCTTGCCATGATATTGTGTATTTGTTGTAACAGATATTTGCCTAATTTCATTCGGTGCTCTTTTTGACAAGAATCATACTACATGACTATCAGTTTTGTAACCAATATGTAATCAACATAAACTAAATAAATAAAGAGAAACTCACACACGTGAAAACCAACTAACAAAATATGATCTTTCTTTTTTGTGGAGGGAGTAAAGATGGGTTGTTGGCTATACCTTGGCTAAAAGACGGTTAGTCACCTAGATTTTTTTTTCCAACAAATTATAACTTCTTGAAAATTACATATTGAAATGAAACAAAAAATCGTGGTGACCAACTGTATAAATAACCCCTTCTACTAGTTTGGTTGACTGGTGACTAATTTGTTTTTTACTACCCCCTTAAAAATTAATAAAGAAAATGTTTAACTTTCCCCTAGTTTGTGTTAGTGTATTTTTTTTCTTTTATCTGCTTTTGTTGTTTTTTGTTGTCGATAAGAGACATGATACTATAGGAAGCAGAAAGTAAATTGGTTTTTCATATGTATGACAATCCAATGGGAGATGAATCGCTCTACTCGATTAGGTTATGTTATTTATTGTCCGAGAATTGTGACGAGCATTCCAATAGTTGTTTACTTGTTTTTATAGCGTTTCATTTCAGACCTTTGATTAATCCGTCGTAGATATACAAATTAATGTATTATTTCTGAGCATTGTGCAGCCGTGATTGGTCGCTTAAAGCAGAAGTATTGTAGCAGTCACTATTGATATTCAATTATTGGTTTGTCTGTATAATTGTAATGTTATGTTGAAAATAGATATTTGATTTAGTGAATGAATCGCCTCCTTCACCTTCCTTTCAATTCAGCCGCGAATATACATCCATCAATCTGTATAAAATTCGACAAATCTGTAGTCACATACCAATTCGTGTGTTTAGTTAAAATTGCATTAGTGCATATTTCGAGGTTCCTAAATTAAAGCAGATAAAATAAAGATTTTCTGATGCTTATTCAAGCAAGAAAACTCTCAAAATATCAGACTGCCATATTAATAGAGTTATGAACGAAAGCCTTTAGTAAGAAGTTAAGGTACAGCTGTTCATACATTTTCTTTACTTTTATCAATGTGGTGTGTTTGATCTTTGAAAGAGGTCACATTTTATGAACTATAATGTAGAGAGGTTTTTTTTATATTATTTAAAACAATAGCAGGAACCAACCTTAGGATTCTTTTTCCCCTTCTTTTTCTTTCACATTATTTGAGCTTGCTATCTTTCTTTAAAACTAATAATGCGTGTTTACGTTGAAAAAGAAAAGCCAGACTTAAAAAGTATGTGATCCTTTTCTTATTAGATGCCAATCTAATAGTTAGGCTACAAAGTACGGACACTTCGTTGAGTTGTCGTATCCGCGTGTCGGACACATTTTGGATACGATACTCATTGATACTCGTTTGACACGTGTGTCTGCCATATTTAATCGTGTCTTAATAAAAAATTCTTCACTCTATTCCTGAATTCCGCAATCTCTTCCAGCATTAACCACTTTGGAAGAATTTTTTTTACCCTGTCTTAGGGTTCATATGGTTCGAAAAAATTAGAGAAGGAAGAGGATGAACAATGATTTTATTATTCTATTTTCTTATATTTATTTCAACAAATTTTATAATGAATATTTTTATTTTTCACCGTGTCACCTCAAATTGGCCACATTATACAATACAGTAATTTTATTGTTCTATTTTCTTATATATATATATATATATATATATATATATATATATATACTTTTTGGCTAATTGTTGTTATATTTTACTTTTGTTGGAACTATAAATATGGTGAAGGCGTTAGTTCTTTTTTCTTACAATCCCGTGAGGTGTAAACAGTAGCTAATTAACCATTTTTTTTGTAAAAAACATAAATTTAAATTATAATAATAAAAAATATCTTAAAATTTAAATGAATAGGGACATTCAAATTCTAAAAAATAATATCTAAAATATTTTAAAAATCATTATGAAAAATTCTAATAAAAAATATCTAAAATATATAAAAAATCCAAAATAATAAAAAATATATAAAATTATTTTAAAATTTTTAAAATTTAACAAAACGAAACATTCAAAAACATCGAAAAAATTCAAAACTAAACAAAAAAAAACTAAAATTATTAAAAAAATTAACAAAACAAAATATTTAAAAAATATAAAAAAATCCAAAAGTTAAGCAAAAAATATCTAAAATTATTGAAAAAAATTTAAAATAAAAAATTCAAAACATAAGAAAAAAGTTTCGAAACTCAAAAAAAAACATTCAAAATTAATAAAATGAATCATCCAAAATTAAACTCAAACGACGTCAATAGCCTTGAACAATTTGAGAATACTTTAGAAACAAAAGACATTGAAAAACATTTGACGGTCATAATAATATCAATAATATTGATGATAATGATAAATTTTTATAGACTTTTGAATTACCTCTTCCAAATAGTTCCTTATTTTTAATTAACGGCAAGAGAATTAATTACGACTAGTCACATTTTACAAATTTAATAATTTTTTAAGAGTTTATTTGTTGTTTATGTCTATTAGAATTATTTTTGTCAATATCAAAATTTTCAGACATCATTGATGATTAACTTTATCCAAGTGACAATTTTTTTTTTATTTAACAAATAATTTATCTATTTAATTCAAAATTTTGTGACGGCATTGAAATAACTATTTAAAAAAAGTACATGCAAAAATAAAACAAAATTCGATCTATACAAATTACCAATTATAAAGAATAAAAAAACCATATTTTTTAAATAATACTTTAAAAATTTTATTAAAATCTAATTTTTAAAATCTTTTAAAAATATACATAATATTTTCAAATCTTTCTAAAATTTATTCATCATTCATATCTTTTACCATTTTTCTTATAAACAATATAAATTTTTGTATATATTTTAGAATTTAATTTTTGATATATTATTAATATAAAATAATTTTATATATATATCTAATGTTATATCGATAAAAATAATTAATTTTCACATTAATTATATAAATAAATATTTAAAATATAGATAAAATTACACGATTAAATAAAATATTTTACATTGTGACCATTAAAATTAAAGTCTAGGATTAGCCTTAGTTATTTTTTACAACTCTATTAAAAAAAGTGTGCAAAAAGGAACTTGCTACTTATTTATGAGGATCTTTCTGAGTATATTGCGGAAAAGGACCAAATGACCAATCAGCCATGATCACAACTCACAAGGAAGTATACATCCACGTAAGTCAACCAATAAAAACTTGAGGCTTCAGCGGTTGGTGGGGTCCATCGCTATAAATTCGAGTTAGGGTTCAAGAAGTTGCTTAGGCAACACCAGAACTTTCCACGAACCGAGAATCTTCGCGAAGACCCGGCAACCCATAAATAAACTCCAGATTCTCGCGCTTTCCTTCTTCGCTAATCAATTTATCCATCTATCTCCCCTTACAATATTGCAATCTTCGTTTCGTTGCGCTCTGTCTCTTTGATCAAAATCAAAAGAGGGAAGGAAGAATAAAATAATAATGGATTCTTTTACTTCGTTCTTCGATTCTTCCCGAACCCGCTGGAGCTACGATGCTCTCAAGAACTTCCATCAGATCTCTCCCGTAGTTCAGAATCATCTCAAGCAGGTAGTTTGAATTCGATTTCATCGCTGACTACTACTAGTAATATTAGTGTATATGCTAGACATTGTTAATATGGATTCTTGGTAATTACATTTATCGTGGATTCTATTTTATACGGTAATTAAGAATAGATAAATAGATGGTGAATGTGTTCGTTAGATTATTGCGGATAAGTGAATTGGAATTCTGAGTTAGCCATGCATGATTGTGAGCAGAAATTCATGTTTCATCGCATTGGAAAATTTGAGAGAAGTTTATTTTGGTTATGTTGATCTCTGTGATGACATATTTATAGAACAATTTCATATGTAGCATATATATCGTCTTACATATAGTCAGAGATTGTTTGTGACGGATTGAGTGATGTAATTTGATTACAGGTTTATTTTACGCTATGTTGCGCTGTGGTTGCTTCAGCTGTTGGTGCTTACCTTCATGTGCTGTGGAATATTGGAGGTCTACTCACTGCTTTGGCTTCCATTGGAAGCTATGTGTGGTTGATGTCCACACCTCCTTTTGAAGAGGTATGATATATGATATGGATTTGGATATTCTCCTGTGGAATGAAGCTCTCTGCTCGTTTCTTGGTTTCTTTAATTTGTATCATTTGTTTGATATTCACTCTTTTGTGTTGTTGATGTTTTTAGCAAAAGAGGGTTACTTTGTTGATGGTTTCGGCCCTGTTTCAAGGTGCCTACATTGGACCTCTTATTGATCTGGCTATTCAAGTTGAACCAAGGTATGTCGCTGTGTATTTTTGTATTTGAATTTTACTGTACTATTTTCGGTTATAACTATGGATTTTTTATTATCTTGGCGTGAATCTTTGTCTTCTCTGCTGAATTTATAGCTTTAGTTGCTGCTGATTGTAATTTATTGTGCATGTATATTGGTGATGAGTTTTGTGATCACGTTCAATTTGTATGTACAATCAATTCAAGACAATAATATCTAATCATATGCTGCCACATAGGCCAAGATAGGTCCTTTTTTTATCTATTTTGGGTGGATGTGCTATCCAATAAATTGTCTATATTGTAGCGTATGGTTGAATGTCAATGTAAAATTTTGTTACAAGCTCAGTTCGTAGCAATTAAATTCTTTGTTGCCATCACTGCGAAATCCTAAATTTAAGATGAAATAGAGAACATTACATTGCGCGTCTTTCTTTCTTGTTTTTAAGTATTTGAATTAATGATTATTTTATTTTGGCTAATTTGATCTGGTCTTGATTCTAGTAGCATGCCATAGTCCATATTTAAGAATTACAGAGTAACACTTATAATTTTCAGAATTTACTATAGTTGAATTCTCTAACAGATCTTATTGTGCCAAAGTTGATGTATCTAGGTCTCTTTTGTCAAAAGATCCATTTATTGAAAGCAGTATAAGAAGTTAATCTCTGCTAACAATCTGAGTTATCTAATATCTGAACTTTTAATGCTTTTTAACCGTTGATTTTGTCATATTTTGTTTGCAGCCTTATCTTTACTGCGTTTGTGGGAACTTCCTTGGCCTTCGCATGTTTCTCAGCGGCAGCTTTGGTTGCAAAGCGTAGGGAGTACCTCTACCTTGGCGGCATGCTTTCTTCTGGGTTGTCTCTTCTTATGTGGCTGCATTTCGCTTCCTCCATCTTTGGTGGTTCGATAGCACTTTTTAAGTTTGAGGTAATGTAACTAAGCCATAATTCTTGTTAGCATATTGTGTTAGAGGACCAAAATATAACATACAAGTAAATCACTAAAAAACGGTCACTGAAAATGAGGACTGATGATGATTTTATTTAAGACTAAAAATGAAATATTATAGTCTTTTGATTCTTATAGTAAAATTATCAATCCCTGAGGCACCAATCTTTTACGGCATTAACTTTAAGATTAATGTAATGTTCGATTCTTGATATTTTTTATATTTTCTGATTGCCTTATTTGCAACTCCTGCAGTTGTATTTTGGACTCTTGGTATTTGTGGGTTACGTGATCGTAGATACCCAAGAAATAATTGAGAGGGCACACTTTGGTGATCTAGATTATGTGAAGCATGCCATGACTCTGTTTACTGATTTGGCTGCAATCTTTGTGCGGATTCTTGTTATAATGGTACTTTTTAGAGAAGATTTTACACCTTTTATTTGTGTTGCTTAAATGATTTGTATTTAGTATGATTGACGAACATTTTTCTTATGGTTTTGCAGTTGAAGAATTCGGTTGAGAAAAATGAGAAAAAGAACAAGAGGAGAGAGTGATTTTTCAGCTATCAGCTTTGATTGGCGTTTCGTTTGGTTGTTAAGTTTGTGTAGATAGATATACATAAAAGCAGTTGTCACAACGTTTTATCCACTTCAATTTGTATAAAGCATAGGTTTGAGCAGACAAAAATGTAAGAGCAGCTAGTTATCATGTGATCTTTATAGGCTCTTCCTTTTACTTGGTTGTTATGCGTCCTAAATAATGATTGGTTCCCTTGAATTAAATAAGAGATGGGCAGATTTTGGTAAGTGAAAGCGGAGAGCTTTAGGTCGTCTTCACTTTTCTTTTCTTATTGATATTTGCTGGGCTAGAGTTGGTCGGTTGCTCAACGAGTAACACTTTGTTTGGATGTTGGAAAGAAAATAAGAGGGAAAAAAATGAAAGGAAAAATTGAGTTATTTGTATGTTGTTTGGATGAATAGAAAATAGATGGAAAGAAAATAGAGAAAATTTTTCATTTAAAAGTGAGAAGAAAGAAAATTATAATAATATAAAATAAAGTATAAGTATTTTTATTTATTTATATTTTATTTTATTTTATAAATGTTATAAAATATTATAATTTTATATATTTAATTTAAATTACTTATCTAAAATATATAATGTTTAAATATAAACTTTTATTATAATAATATAAGGATAGCATTGGAAAAATAAAATTTTAGCATTTTTTTTCTTGTTTTCTTGCATGTGATGGAAAGAAAATCTTTCTGGTGGGATATGTACAAAATTTTTTTTTTATTTTTTTTAATAACTAAACAAAAGAAAATATTATTTTTTATTTATTTTTTTTATTTATTTTTTTTAATTTATTTTCTATCAAATCAAACATAGTTTAAATGTTTAAATGTTTTTGAAATTCAAATTATCTAATTTAATTCTTTACTTTAATAAATGAGCAATTGAATCTCTTAAATTTTAAAGTGTATTTTTGTCAGTCTCTTAAAAAAGAATCATTGATGATGTAGAATATTAAGTGTCAGGTTGACATTTTAATTATGGTGCCTATAATGTGGTGCCTATTTACTAAAAAAGGTTAAAAATTATTATTTTATGTAAAAGATATAAAAATAAATAATTTTTAAAAAATTAAAATTTACTACAAAAAGTAAGTTAGACAATATTTAGACAAAAATTTATAGCCACTATAAAATTGGCCTTTAATTATATGTTGGTGTGAAGATAAATTGATAGTATTTCAATTATATGTTGGTGTGGATAAAAATGGTTATGGTTCAAATTATATTAAAAATTGATTTATAATATTTAAATTAGTTTATTTTTAATTTATAAATTCTTAATTTGTAAATTTTTGCCTTCTCTTTTTTTTAATTCATTTTTTTTGCATATATGATGGGAGGATTTTATTTAGAAATAAAAAAAAATTATATTTTTTCAAAAATTATGTTTGAATTCCAATTCTTTAAATACGATTTTTTTTTTTGTTTAGAGCAAATTTTCTGAACTCTATAAAAATTACAGAGTTTGCCTAATTTTCGACGAACTTCTTTTAATTTTTTTCAATTCCACATTTTTAATCTATTATCATTATCTCTAAATAGTATATAGATATACAAACAGTAAATAAGAGTACACAAAAATACACAAACAACAAGTATGGCTTCTTCAAAAATTATTTATATTTTTAAAATTTCTTTCAAAATAAAATATGACTTATAATTAAAATTTTTTTGTTAAATATGGCTAATTCCGGTGTACTTGTTATTTTTGGAAACGATAATAATGGTTGCCATTGTTAAATATGGCTTATTTTTTTAATTTATAATTAAAAAAATTCTTGAAGAAGACATGTTTGTTGTTTATATATTTTTGTGTACTCCTATATACTGTTTGTAGATTTATATACTATTTGAAAATGATGATAATGGATTAAAAACGCGAGATTGAAAAAAATTAAAGGGAGTTAGGCGAACTTGCTCTACACAAAAAAAATCGTATTGGAGAAATTAAAGTTCAAAAATAATTTTTGAAAAAATATGAATTTTTTTATTTCTAAAAAAAATCCTATGATGGGAGCTAAAGGGAGAAGTCAAAGTAGATCAAATAAGAATAATTTTATTGAGAGATCTTATAGAAGGAATGAAATGCTACGCGCAAAGCACAATAGGAGAATAAGGATGCTGTATTTTGCAACTGCAACTACTTAACGATGGTAAAAAATTTTGGAAGATTATTTTATAATTGTCCAAATTATGAGATGAAATTATGTGTTTAAAGAAAATGAAACCATTAGATTCACTTATATTTTTTATTTTGTAGTATGTGATTTTTTCTGTTGGGCTGATGAATGTGAATCTGAGTGACTGATTCAAAAAATTTTGAAAGTGAAAGCATATATATATATAATATGATAATAATTTTTATAATTATACTGTAATATTGTAATATGTAAAATATGATTATTTTTTAAATTATCTAACCAACAAATTACTAAAGATCATTTTATTATGTTTTAGATTTTAAAATTTTGAAAAGTTTTAATAAGTCGAATATCACACCACCTAATGTATGATTTTAGAGGTAGATTTTTTATTTTTTCAACCAATCAAAGAGCTAAAATTACTATTCAATCTTATTTCAAACATGAAAATAGCTGCAAGAGTTGTCAATAACTTATATTAATTTGTTGGGGGGCAAAATTAGTTTTGTGTTAGGGACAACTAATCTATATTATCAAGAACTACTAAAAAATTTTCAAATTTTCAGTGGGCACTTGATCTCACTACTTCGAGGGTAGAGTTATCTTTAGATGTGATGAACTAGTTTGTGTGACATTCATTCCGTAAGAGGTTTTGTATTAATTTAGAAGACGATAAATTTAGAGAGTGATGTTAAGACTTTAAAAAAGCTTTTACAATTGCTTTTGGTGTTTATTTAGGTTTTAGATTGTTGAATTTTATAATTAATAAATGATAATTATGTAATCCAATCTTTAAATTTCTTAAGTGTTATGTAATTTATTGATGACATACAATGAATTGAAAGATTAAGTTTGTTTGCAGCACTATGAAACAAGTGCTGTTTGTGCTAAATCACAAAGTGTATAAGTATGATATCACAATCCAAAATTTCATAGGCTATAGTAACAACAAAATCATACAAATTTCAAAAATTACACCATAAAAAACATAACATTGTTTAATTATAGCAATTTTTCACATCTTTTCAAAAGATAACTGCACATTGTTCTACTTAGACTATTACAAATTATAAAAGGACATTATGAAGGGTATTTTGTTGGTGGCTTAAATTTTGGAGTTAAAATAAATTTCATGAAGGAGGTCAACTTTTCAGGAGTTGCTGCACTAATTTTTTGAATAGTCTCTCTTAAAATTTCAGTTGAATGTGAAGCAACAATAACAATAGTGGGTGCAATTGTCCTTTTTATAAAAAAATTGTTGCACTTTTTACTTTTAGTTTTTAAAATCCATTTCTTAACATTTCTTATAGTCTATATTCTATGATAGCAATAACAACAACAACATGAATTTAATAGCAGAGCTTGAAACAAAAATTTGAAGGGACCAAAATTTAACATAAAAATTTAATAATAATATTTATATTAAAATAAAATTTATAAATATAATTATTCTTTAAGTTTGTTATTAATAAGATAATAAATAAATAATTTTATAAATAAAAAATATAAAATAGTTTATAATGGTACTCTTCGAATTTTTAGTGACTTGAAATTTTCAATAATTGAATCAAAACTAAACTTTTTAACAATTTATAAAATTTATTTAATTTTTTTATCAATTTATACAAATACAATATATAATATTAATATTTATTGAATATTCTAATTTTTTTATCATATAAAAAATGAAATTAAATAAACAGTAAAATATAAAATAATATTAAATTAAATTAAATAAAAATACCTAAATTTTTATATTTGAACCTAAATGCTTTAAGTCATAGTAAAGTATGTGAATCAACTGAATTATTTTTTATTTTTTAAAAAAATATTATTAATTTTTTATAAAAAAATTGGGAGAGGGGGACTATGATTCCATTGTCTAAACTAAACTTCGTCCCCTGTATAAATGTTAATAATAATAATAATATTAATCCTCATCATGAATAGGAATGCCAATAATAATAATAATAATAATAATAATAATAATAATAATAATAATAATAATAATAATTACCTGAGTTGGGATTTTTTGTTTAGCAACTTGACCCTTCAGCAGTTTCTTTGTGCTTGGACTTTAGCTTGTCTCCTTTAGCATCAGCTTCATGATGAACTAAAAATTTGATACACTCAAATATCGACAAGTATACTAAATCGCTCCAAGTAATATCACAATAATCAAGCAACTTTTGAATCTTCTAATCAGATTAATTCGAATCTTGACAAGAGGATGTAAATTTTGAAGTTGAATCTTGAAATAGCAAGGAACAATGAAGAAGAGTGTTTGATTGTGAATGAGAGAATGTTTATGAAATTGAGAAAGTAATCAATGAATGAGATGTTAAAAGGTTTGAGAGATGTTTAACCTTTAGAAAAAGTAATGCTTATGTTTATTTACTTTGACTCATACAAAAATATTTTCATGAAAAATCATATATAATAAAATTTTAATTCCTTGAAAATTCAAATTTTCTTAACTTAACTAATCGTCAATTCTTTGGTCAATTAACTAAGAGAAAAGGTTAAGCACAATTCTGACTTAACGCCGCACAACTTTTAAAATACTATTCCTACTCAAGTTGAAAATTATGACAAAGAGTTTTAAGTTAATTCCTAAAATATTTTCTAATACTTCTAACCATTAAAGATGAAGAACGAGACTCAATATTAAAAAAAATATTAATGCATTAATCAAAATAAAGAAAACACTTACATTACCAATCCATAAAATCAAATAGAGCTCCTAATCTTTAACAAGAGAGGTTTAGTTACTCATGATAAAGAAAATAGCCTAAAGCTAATGAGATGCTGGATTAATCTAGTTATGATCCTCTGATTCCCTTATTCTGTGAACCATACGTTCACTTATTTATATCCTAACTTCTATCCTAGAATTCAAATTCAAAAACTAAATCTAATCTTTTTTTTTGAAGGATAAGATAGATAAAAACAACAATTCAAATATAATCTAAAATTAAATCTTAACAACTAAATCTTTTCTTTTTAGAAGAAGTTCATGCTAACTAATAATTCAAATCTTGAATCTTAAGATTGAATTTAGAGCTTCCTGGGAGCAGATATGGACTTGGCGCTGGACTTGATCCACTAACACCTAACTTGGATACAATTTTAGGCCACCGGGAGTGAAAAAATCACTTGAATGTGGGCTCCAAGAGTTGGCACTGGACGCTCATTTTGTGGTCTTCATTGGGGCCAGGCTTGAATGTCGGAAGTAGGGTGCCAACACTCGAGCACCATCGAAGAAGCCCGATAAATTCATATTTTACGACTATTGTTGGCTTGAAAATAGTTGATTTTATCAACTTACCTTGCATTTATTACTTGAAATTGCATGTTTTATGAATCTCTTCCTAATTGTGCTTAATTATGAAAAATATATTTTTTTATGCTTAAAATGTTCAATTTTAATTCACTTTTCTCTCATTCGATGCCTTGATATGTTTGTTTGAGTGATTTAAGGTTTTAAAGGCAAGAATGATTTGAAAAAATGGAGAAAAAGCATGCAAAATTGGAGAAATCAGGAAGAAATGAACTTTTAGAAATCTGCCCAGTTTTGCGTACGCATGACTCATGTGTACGCATCTTTTGGAAAATCGCCAATTTCCGCATACTCATCTCTCATGCGTATGTATCTTTTTCAAATCGTGTGTACGCATCGTAAATGCATATTTATGACTTGCTGCACGTGATTCACTTAAATGAACAGGTGAGTCATGATTTTAGGTCAATTTTGGACCTAATCCAACTCATTTTTGAAGTATTTGAAGCATAGACCAAGGGAGGATCAACCAGGTAGTGTTAGAATAGTTTTAGTATAGGTTTTTTTTTATCATGTTTTGGGATATAATTCTAGAGAGAGAAGCTCCAATTTCTCTCTAAAATTTAGGGTTTCTTAGTTTAATTTCTCCTTAGTTTAGGTTTTAATTATTGTTTTTAGTTTTCTTGAGCAAGTAAATCCTAAGGGTGTTTAAACACCCGATACCTTGAACCAACTGGTTCGGGAGTGTCGATTGAAAGATTAATTTAAAAGCCGCCTTGAGATAAAATTCTTAGAGGCAAAGCCAAGTGCAATCACCTCAAAAATAAAAGGATTAAGAAAAGAAAACAATTATCACAAGAAGAAAAAGAAAGAAGAAATGCTGTCTTTGAGGTGAAAATGTATAAAGAGACCTCTATAATATCATTCGAATGAATTTTCTAAGCTCTAAGACTTTCAAGTATAAGAACTAACAAGTATTGGAATTCATGCATAAGCATATGATTAAGTTCACCCCATTATCTCTTGATCATGTCACTTAATTAGACTTCAAGCAATTATTCAACACAATTCAATCAAGGAAATCTTTTGTGCATAGTTCTTGCCTTGTTTGGGGACAAACAAGATCTTAAGTTTGGTGTTGTGATGCATGAGCATATTTAGTTATTTTTAGTCATTCTTTCTTTGAATAAAGTTAGTGATCTCTTGTTTTTTATTAAGATTTTCATGCTTTTAATCAATGTTTGTTGAATTTTCCTTCTTTGAAAAAAGTTAGTGAATTCCTGATGTTAATTGTGATTTTTGTGCTTTAATCAATATTTCTTGGAGTTGCTTTGTGCTTTGATATGTTTAGGGAGTTGTTGAAAGATTTAAGGCAAGAACAAATGAGGACAAGGACAATCAAAGAAGCCTTTGAGAGAATCAAGGAAGGTGGTATGCAAGAGGAAGCACACTCCCAAGAAAGCAAAGGTTGGAAAAAGTGCAAGGAAGTTCAAAGAGAAATTGCAACACTGACCTCTTCATACTCCAACAAGGATAACTTGGGCTAGAGACGTCCAAATGAAGCAGTTTTAACCGCATTAGAAAGATAACTTCCATATCTTTCCAATGACATATGTTGGTCCATAGTGGATGCTGAATTTGAGGGTACAAATTACCATTCTTTTTCCACACGCCACTCTTGGCGTATTGTATGCCAAAACAATGACCCCCTCATATTCCAACGATCATAACTTGAGTTTTAAAGGTCCAAATGAAACGCATTCAGTGGCATTAGAAAGCTAACATCCAGAATTTTCCAAAGATAGATAATAGTATATGGTGGATGTTCCGTTTCGGCCACGAACAATGAGCATCTTTATATCCCCAAATTATGAGGCGCCCCATATGCCACTCAAATAGCGCCCCATATGCCTTTGAAAGTGTACACCTCCCAGCAAGGTAGAGAAAATCGAGATTTTACGTAAAATCAAAAAAGTAAATTAAGTACGTAAAACGTAAAATCTTAACAAGATTTAAATCATAAAATTGTCAGACCTAGTACAAATTTTGTAAAATCGAATGACTCATTTAAAATCGTAACATCGAAAGATTTTAAGAGTTAAATCAAGATTCTAGCTACTATGCCTCCTAGGGACCTCAAATTGGTGTTTTTTATGCCACAACCTTGGCATTTTGTATGCCAAATCATAGGCAACTCCTAGGGGCTTCAATCAAGCTCCAAATTGGTGTCTTATACGCCACACTTATGGAGTTTCATACGCCACCAAGATCCAGAACGTCCTGGGACTTATTTTAACCTTCAAAGTGGCGCCCGATACACCACTTCCTTGGTGCTTCATACGCCAATACATGCACCTTGTAACACCCCAATTACCCTAACCTTTACCTCTAGCCGTAAAGCAAAGGTTAATTAGAGGTTACGACAATTCTAAGGCTTACACACACACACACAGATATATATATATATATATATATATATATATATATATATATATATATATATATATATATATATATATATATATATATAAGGAAATAATATAATTCTAGGAGCCGGATGAAGGATTAAAGCTCAAAGTCGCATAATGCGGAATTACATACGTGAAGCGTTCGCACATGGTAACTAAACGCATAAGATACAAGGTATAGGTATAAGAGAATAAAACATATATATAAATATAAGAATATAATAATCATAGAGAACTAGCCGCAGCTTGCAGAGTTTAAGCCGACTAGTTACAAATAGACAGATACATAGTTTTAGAATTAAAACAACTTATACAACCTATCTCTCATATAAGCCTCTAAGGCCATAAAGATAAATATACAAAAGGTGAGAGAATGCTATGACGAAAGTAAAAAAGAAATAAACAAGGAATGAACCATACTCCGCTCTATCACTATGTCTGCAATCTCACTGAAGTAGATTACGTCCTACATCTGAAAAATAACAACAAAGTATGGAATGAGAACCGGAGGTTCTCAGTATGGTAACAGTGCCCAATGATGTAAGATGTAAGGCCCCGGAACGCCGAAGGCAATCCTAAAACTTCACATCGCATACGAGTATTCAAGCTTAGTACAAAATAAATAAATAAAGAACTTTAACCATAAACCAGGGTTATCTAAACTTAGGGGGATTCTAACAATTACTAATTACACCGATGTATCCCGCAACCTTTACCAACCTAACCTCCGTGCGATCTCATCGCCACCACCTTCCTAACCTCCTCAGTACCAGACAAATCACAATTAATGCAAACAAGTAAAACACGTGTAATATACATGTACAACAAGTAATTTAAGAAGCAACTAGGTATATTATACAATTAGGCAAACCCAAGTAGTCAAAGCAAGCAAGCACATAAGAGATGCATATGATGAATGTCTATCCTATTGGCTCGTGATATCACTTGTCGGTCCGTAAATGTCAACCCGACACATCCTCTCAGATGTAGCCTTTTCAGCCATGTCAGAGATATAGTGCCCTGCACACTCCTGCAGTCTGCTGCGTCAGGGATATAGGCCCCGCACACTTCCTGCAGCAGAGAAGCAACCATCCACAAACAATTCATGTAGCAGAACAATCTGCCATGCTGGGGTTATGGGCCCCGTACACTCTCAACATTCAACAAATCATGCGACAGAATCATCTGCCACGCCGGAGATATAGGGTCCGCACACTCTCAACAACAACCAGTCATGCAGCAACACATTCTACTACACCAGGGATATAGGCCCCCACACTTCCATATAAACCATCAATTCATCACTATAACTCCGAGTTCCCGACTCATCTCAACCACTATCCATCAACCACAAATCATCACCATCATCACCATTTCTCATCTCAAATCTCTTTCATCAATATACACTCATGCAGCAGAGAAATCTGCTACGCCAGGGATATGGGCCCTGCACACTTTCCTTCCATGTCCACCAGCTCATACTAGCCATCATTGGTTCTTAATTCCATTCCGAACTCATTAGTTCATCATCTTCTCAATTCACTACCAACAATCACCAAGTTCACTACCCTTCCTTCTCAACACCAACTTTGAATTATCATAACTTCCTCTATAAAATTTTAAATTTTGCAAACTTTATATCAAATTGAAGGGTTTTCAATAATCTTTAATTCTAATCTAAATTCAACAAATTTTGAAAACCGAGGCAAAAGTTATGATCAGACAAAGTTTACCAAAAATCCATTTTTATCCAAAATCTCACAAACTCAATTTTAACCAACTTTTCATTCAAAACCAAATCAAAACCTACCCAATCATCATAAACCACTACCACACACAACACATTACCTCTTCATATCATTCTCCTCAATTTCACTTAAATTGCTCAACCATTATACCATATCTCACTACCAAATCCGTAATTTCCTACTTAATCATAAATCCACACTCATAAACATAATCAATCAACAACAACCTCAACTACCAAAACAAAACCTCATAAATTCCAAAAATCATTATCAAACTCTATCCATCATTAACCAAATCCATCATAAAGCTCATCAACACCAATGATACCCAACAATCCTCAACAACCACAAAATCACATCAATATATGTTATCAAACATCATAATCATCAATATCCTTTATTCCAACCCACCATAAATATTTTACATTAACTCATCACCTTAATTTCTCAAAATTCTCAATACCCATTGATGATCGGACTCTTGTGTGGTCTAGAATTTTACAATAAACTCTCGTTGCAAGTATAGCTCCTAGACCAACAAGGGATCCTTTCATACAAAAGATTATTTGTCACAAGTAACAAAATCCCTAAAAAGTAATAACTAAAGTATTCAAACCTCGGGTCTTCTCTCAAAGAATTGCAGGGAAGTGTTCTTATTATTGGTTGTGAGTTTTCTGAGAAATTTTGGAATTGAGGAATGGAAAAATAAATGATAATAAATAAAAGCAATGAAAATTAACGAGAGGTTTATATAATTAAAATAAAAAGCATTGACTAGGAGAAGATTAATCGAAAGTTCTATCCTTGTTGGATTTCCCAAGATTAATAGTAATAGGTTGTTGTTTCTACTTAGTTAACCCTTAACGAATGGAGGAAAGTCAAGTAGTTGAGCTGACCTCATTTCACAAGTCCTAATCCTCTCCCTTGAGAAAGATTAGCGTTAGTGACTAGAGAGACAGCCAACAATAAACCCAATTACAATTTAACTCTTGAGTCTTTCAACTCAAGGGTCTCCAAATATTAATCTAACTCAATTTAACTCTTGAGTCTTCCAACTCAAGGGTCTCCAAATATTAATCTAACTCCAAAGTCAAGTTGAGAGCCTACTCCATTGACATGGATTCCATGTTCGCATACATGTAAAGGGAGTAGAAAGAAGACATAATAATCAAATTAATTAGAATGGAAGTGAGAATAATCAACGGATAAAGAAATTAAATAGAAAAGTATCTTTTGCAATAATAAATTTCAAAATTAAAGATATCCATATGTAACTCTGAATAGGGTAAATGGGAAATTAAAAGAGCAAGGAAATAGAAAACAAACTAGAATGATAAAAACTTCACGGAGGTAGTAACTCTGTCAATATCCAACTCAAAAGTATAAAACTAGGAATCTTAAAACTTAGAGTCTAGAGACTACATCTAAAACCTCAAATTGTGAATAATGAGAAGTTGTCTCCCATCCTACCCCACTCCCAGCCTCTAATCTGTATTTTTCGAGTTTGAAACTGGGCCGAAACAGCCCAGAAATCGCCGGGATACGTACAGGTCGCTGGTTTTTTCGCCAATACATGCATGCGCATGATGCACGCATGCGCGTCACTTCTTTGCATGGCAACCATGACAAATTATATATCATTTCGAAGCCCCCGATGTTAGCTTTCCAACGCAACTGAAACTGCCTCATTTGGACCTCTGTAGCTCAATTTATAATTGATTGAATGCAAAGAGGTCAGGCTTGACAGCTTTGTGATTCCTTCAATTTCCTGTATTCCTTCCACTTTTGCATGCTTTCTTTCCATCTTCTAAGCCATTCCTGCCCTATAAAACCTGAAAACACTTAACACCCATATCACGGCATCTAATGGTAATAAGAGAGGATTAAAAATAGTGAATTAAAGGCCAACAAAGCATGTTTTCAATCATAGCACAAAATCAGGAAGGAAAGTGTGAAACATGCGAACTCTATGAATAAATGTGAGATTAGTGAATAAAATCCACTCAATTAAGCATAAGATGTACCACGAATTAGTGGTGCATCAACCATCAATATAAATAATCATCATCAATACTCATCAACATTAACAATCTCCAACAATCATCATCATCCACAAAATTCCATACACCAACAATTAACATCAATTCACATATGATTACTCATACACTCACAACATCTAATCCTATCTTAGGGTCAACTAGCCTAAGTATCCATGAATATTACATATTACATAAAAGAAACCAAAACTATACCTTGGCCGATTTCCAATATGCTCAAACACCAAACTTGATTCCAATCAAGCTTCCACCAAGCTCCAAACCATCAAAGCCAAACCAAAAGCCACCACCAACTCCAAAGACAAGCTTCATATATACAACTGACGTTAGGATTTTTGCTAGTAAATAATTTTGTAAAAATATAGTCGCGTTATGAGTATAGATTCTAAAGCAACAGAAAATCCCTTCGTACAAACGTTTTGGTTGTCACAAGTAACCAAACCCAATAAATTTATAAACCGAAGTATTCAAACCTCGGGTCATCTTCTCAAGGAATTGCAGGGAAGTATGATTTATTATTGGTTATAGAAAAACAGTGTTTGGGTTTGAAAAAGGTTTTAAGCAAGAGAAATAGATTGCAAGAATTAATAAATTAATAACTAATAAAACTCTTGACAAGGTATGAAAACTGGAAGTCCTATCCCAGTTATCCTTATCAATTGTGATGAGAATTGGATTTTTCTCCCACTAAGTTAACCTCTAACTATGAAGGTAAGTCAAGTGGATGGAATAAGTTTGGTTCCTCAAGTCCTAGTCTTTCCTTGGAAAAGGCTAGAGTTATTGGAACTCGAGTTAATTCTTGAAGAATTCCAATTTTCAGTAGACATTGAGTTTAACAACTCAAGAGTTACCAATTAATCAATTAAAGCCAAGAACATAAAAAGATAAATTAAAATCATAAATATCCGAAATACCTCAAATTATATTGAATGAAGATGTCAATTCTAACATGGACAATATTCATAAGCCAATCGGGCAACATAAATCAAACACAAATAAAAGCTTCATAGTAAACAAAAATAGAAGAGAAACATAAATTATTGAACCTGGTATGAAGAAACAATCCTAATCCTAAATCCTAAGAGAGAGGAGAGAACCTCTCTCTCTAAAAACTACATCTAAAACCTAAAATTGTGAGTAATGATTGAATGATCTGATTCTGCTCCACACCCAGCCTCTAATCGGTATTTTCTGGGCCGAAAACTGGGTCAAAAACAGTACAGAAGTCACTCCCAGCGCTTTCTGGTCCGTATAGGTCGCAGCAAAGTGACGCGGAGGCGTCGTCCACGCGTTCGCGTGGATTGAAGTTCGCAGATGCGACGCGGGTGCATCATCTACGCGTTCACATCGCCTAACTTTGAGGAAACTATGGCAAATTATATATCGTTCAAAGCCCCAGATGTTAGCTTTCCAACGCAACTAGAACCGCATCATTTGGACCTCTATAGCTAAAGTTATGGTCGTTTTGGTGCAAGAGGGTCAGGCTGATAGCTTTGCAATTACTTCAACTTCTCGTATTCCTTCCACTTTTGCATGCTTCCTTTCCATCCTCTGAGCCATTCATGCCCTGTTATCCCTGAAATCACTTAACACACATATCACAACATCTAATGGTAATAAGAGAGGATTAATATTAGCAAATATAAGGCCAAAGAAGCATGTTTTCAATCATAGCACAAAATCAGGAAGGAGAATGTAAACCCATGCATTTTGTATGAATAAGTGTATGAAAGATTGATAAAATCCACACAATTAAGCACAAGACAAACCATAAAATAGTGGTTTATCAACCTCCCCACACTTAAACATTAGCATGTCCTCATGCTAAGCTCAAGAGAAGCTATAAAGGAGTGAAGATGAATGATAGAATATATGAAATGCAACTTATCTATATGAATGCAACTACATGCAAAGATGATTCTACTTACTTGGTGAAAAAGTAAATAAATCTTTCAAGAACAAATATGAACTGGATTTCACTAATTCAAATCACAAAATACAATACAAATAACTTGCAAGAAGAAGATAGCTCCTGAAAGCAGGGAACATAGAATTAAGCACTGAACCCTTACTGGTAGTGTATATCATTCTAACTCTCAAGTGTCTAGGGTCAATTCTCTCAATTCTCTACTAATCTTGCTTTCTATAGCTTGCTCTTCATCTAAAAATCAACAAAAATTTAATGCACCAATACACAAATCAAGAGGTCTTTTAAGGGTTGTAATGGGGTTAGGTTCAAGGTAGGATTGTATTTGGGAAAGTGGACTAAAATCTGAATCCTTAATTAACACAAACTTTCCATTTAATTAACATAAACTTAAGACAATCCATTTAATTAAAATACAAAATTTAACTTTCCATTAACTGTGTTTTCCATATATTCATGCATCCTAAATTTGAGTTCAGTACATATGCATTGATACCAACACTTACTTTGGGGCATTTTGTCCCCTTTTATTATTTGCTTTTTTTCTTTTCTTTTTCACTTTTTTTTCTTTTTTTCTTTTTTTCTTTTATTCTTCTCAATGCATATGATTAAAGTATTGAATGCAATAATATGTGCTCAAATATTATTTTGCACATTTTCACACAAAGTCTAGCATACTCAATTTCCAAACCAAACGTTTCCAAACCCACTTTCCCCACACTTAATTCATGAGCACTTTCACTAGTCTAAGCAAATCAAGGATTCAAATTAAGGACATTATTATTTTTCGCTTAGAGTTAGTGATGAGCTAAAGTAAAGAACAAAGGGGTATAATAGGCTCAACATTGGTTTGCAAAGGATAATGAAAGGGTAAGGCCATATGGGTATGTAAGCTCAGTGAAATAAGGCTTCAATCATATAAGTGCATGCATACATCAAACAATAGAAATATAGAATTAAGCAAGACAAAGATCACAATTTTAGAGAGAAAAACACAAAAAAATATAATATATTGGTTGATAAAATGCAACCAATCAAATAGGCTCAAAATCTCACTGGTTTTGTGTGTTCGAGCTCTAAACCATGTTCTAATATAATATTTATTCAAACAAGTTTTTCAAAAATTTTAATTCAAATTAGTGAAATGCTATAAAAATTTTCTTGAAAAAGAAAATGTTACTTCAACCAAGTGCTAAAATATGCACAAAATAAAACAGACATGCAATCAAACATGCAAATGCAACAATGAAAAACAAAAATTGGTGTTGAAAAGGGACTAACTAACCCGTGGAGATCGGTATCGACCTCCCCACACTTAAAAATTGCACCGTCCTCGGTGCATGTAAAGATGTGCAGGTGGGCGGGGGTTGTGGTTCCTCAGCCGGTGCTCGTTGTAGAGTCTTTCTCTTTACTCTTCCTGGTGGCCATCCTGAAAAAGGGAGAAGAGAAAGGGACATGAAGTCAAAGGGATAGAGCAAGGGAGAGGGCAGTACTAGTAAGAATCATGCCAAAATAAAGAAGAATGTCGTTAACACATGGTCGCGATTCCATTAAATTAGGACATCAATGGAAGCATAGCATGATAAATTAAGGAAATTAAATGCAAGATGTTTATTGGCATGCTGGCAAAGGCATGTGTAGCGTAAATCAAGCATTAAAAGCCTTAATGTATTATTAGTCCTGAGAAACTAACAATAACGTTTGTATTGACAATTATATTTAATTAATAAAATATTGAAAAGGGTTTTATGAAAAATAGGCATTAGAGTAGAAGGATAGAATAATTAAGAATGCACAATGCCATATGGGCTTTTTCACAAACACAAAGCATGCATATTAAATAAGGTATAGAAAGTATTAAATTGAACATGCAAGCACCCTTAAAAAAAATAATATATAATTGTCAAGCAATTTCTTAACAATCCACAAGAAAAATAATGACCCAAATAAATTTCTAACACCAATTGAAAGGAAAAAAGAAGAAAAAGAAAGGAAGGAAGAAAGAAATAAGAAGGGAAAGAAAAGATTTAGATTTGGGGAAGAAAAGATAAGATATTTAGCTGATTTGGATAAGTTGTGCGGCGGAGGCGACGCGAGTGCATGGAGCACGCGATCGCGTGGGTCGCACTTTGATGAAGTGACGCTAACACGTGTGGCATGCGGACGCGTGACTCGATATGTGCTAGGGGCGCGAGTGTAGCCTCGTGTTCGCACAACTCTCTGTTTAAATGCATTTTGCCAAAAATCTGGGTGGCGCGGTCGCGTGGGGGACGCGATTGCGTGGATGGCCTATTTTGAAAAATAACGGGTACGCGTGGGGCACGCGTTCGCGTGGTAGGGCTTGTGCTTCTAGTACGAGTCCAGCCCGATTCCAGCTCAACTTTCGGCCATACACCCTTTTTACGTCGATTTTGAGACACGCGTTCGCATGGGTGACGCGGACGTGTGGGAGGCATTTTTCCCACATGACGCGGACGCGTCAGCGACGTGGTCATGTGGACCAATTTGTGCCAAAGGCACGCCTCCAGACGCTTTCGCGTGACTCTCTGTTCACTTTTCTTTTCATCCCAACACACATATGACACGGACGCGTCAGCGACACTGTCGCGTCGCGTGCAAAATTTTTTTTTATTTTTCTTTTCTAATAGATGCAAAAATGCAGAATGCAATGCTAATATGAATGTTATGCATGTTTCCAGGTCCAATCAAAACTCAAAAACAAACAAAACAGACTAGAATTAAAACTGAAAAGGGACAATTATACCATGGTGGGTTGTCTCCCACCTAGCACTTTTAGTTAAAGTCCTTAATTTGGACATTCTAGTGAGCTCCTTGTTATGGTAGCTTGTGCTTGTATTCATCCAAGTATCTCCACCATTGTTTGGAATTCCCACAGCCTCCGGGATCCCAAACTAGGCGCAAAAAGCCTTCAAGCAAGCTAAAGCAAGTGACAAGGCCCCACGAGTATTGATTTCTAGATTGAATTCCGGGGTCCCAAACTTTGCTTTTGCACCCATCTTCTTGTTGATCATTAGTGTTCCAACCGGGTGGCAGGCAATCTGAATTCTCACTAAAGCGGCCAAACAACTTCGTAGATCCATTCAGTTGAGCTTTACACTAACCTTTGCGTTTAAATTTTGAGCACACAACCATGTTGAACCTTGCAGGACAACTCTTACCACTAACCATCTTCCTCTTACTCTTGATTCCACAGAGAGCTCTAAGTTGACCATCCGTCTCCAGTAGCCCATATTCAAGTGGGAAAGTAAAGGTCAAGGATAAGAATTTTACCCACTTGAATGTTGTGTTGGACGGTAATGGCCTTGGGAGAGGTGTTTCTAATGATCTTGCAAGCTCCACTCCCTTGTGCTTTACTTTGACAACTTCCACCTCTTTGCAATCTCCTTCAATATCAACCTCTTCTTCTTGGTAGATTTCTTCCAATTCAATCTTTGCTTCATTATTCACCAAGGGCTTGGGAGGTTGTGCTTCTTCTTCTTTCATCTCCATGTCAATTCCAATGGGAGAGGATTCAAATGTAGATAAGAATTCATTAATGATTGAATCCATCTCTTGATCATCCCCTTTAAAGTCTTCAACCATGATATGCCTTGGAGGTTGTACACACTCCTAAACATTAGTTTGAAACTTCTTTGAAGGAGGCTCTATAACTTGACTTTTCCAAGGAGGTTCAACATCTCCTAAGTCTTGAACCACTGCCTCCTCTTCTTCTTTAATAATTCCGGCTTCCTCCACTTGTTCCAATACCAAATCGTGCTGCTCACTATCCACCGGAGTGCCTAACTTCTCCTTCCTGCTACGTTCTTCAGTAGATTCTCCACATGAAGCCATGGGGGTTCTTTGAATGTCCGAACGTCGGAAAGGTAATCGATTTATTGCTTGATCCAGGTGTTTAAGTATGAAATCATATTCATCCTTGATGATTTCCTGTTCAACTATTTCTTAATCTTCAAGTACAAAATCCTCCTTGTTGTCTTCCTTCACTAGTTCTTCAACCGCGCTGTCAACTTCAAGGGTCTCTACTACCTTCACCTTTAGTGCCTCCTCTAGCTCCTTATGAAGTATGGATTCGCGAAGATGATCCTCTCTCTCTTGTTCCATGTCAATAGTATCAGTGGGATCATGTTGCTCTTGGATTGATGGATGTTGGTGCTCTTCCATGGATGGTGGTGATGGGATTGGTGGATCATTATGTGGTTGAGATGTAAGTGCATTGGAGCTTGAGGGTTGAATATTGGGGGTAGAGGGTTGGTCCATGCCGGATATAAGTGCTTGAAGAGTAGAGGTGAGACTAGTGATAGAGGTAAGTGTGCTCTCCATGGAGGTTTGGGGGCGGGTATGAGGGTTCATTTGTTGGGAGAAAAGGCTCATAACACGGAGGTGGTTCCTCTTGATAAGGATATGGAGATGTTGTATATTGAGGTGGTGGTTCTGGGTATGGTTCATATGGTGGTTGGTGTAATGAATAAGGATTGGGGTCATATGGAGGTGAATGGTGGAAAGGGGCTTGTGAGTGTGGTGGTTCAAAGTTATGTTGTGAGGATGGTCTCTGAGCATACGGTGGGGCTTGTTGGTAGCTACTAGGCGGTCCACCATATCTATCAGCTTGGTATGCATTGTAGAATGGTCTTTGTCTGTGATATCTAAGATTGTGTTGTTGCCTAAAGGGGTGATCAGATCCTCTTGGCTCCATCCATCTTTGATTGCTTAGACCTTGATGCATAGTCCTGTTATAGCTTCCATTCCTTGCAACAAAAGTAGAACCAAACTCAAAGCGAAAGGGGTGAGAATTCATAGTAGCTATCAGAAAGAAGAGGGAAGAGAAGAAACAAATAAACAAGTAAAAGAAAAATATTTACAATAACCAATAGTAAGGCACACGTTTGTAATTCCCCGGCAATGGCTCCATTTTGACATTAGGATTTTTGCTAGTAAGGAATTTTGTAAAAATATAGTCGCATTGTGAGTATAGATTCTAACCCAACAGAAAATCCCTTCGTACAAACGTTTTGGTTGTCACAAGTAACAAAACCCAATAAATTTATAAATCGAAGTATTCAAACATCGGGTCATCTTCTCAAAGAATTGTAGGGAAGTATGATTTATTATTGGTTATGGAAAAACAGTGTTTGGGTTTGTAAATGGTTTTAAGCAAGAGAAATAGATTGCAAGAATTAATAAATTAATAACTAATAAAACTCTTGGCAAGGTATGAAAACTGGAAGTCCTATCCCAGTTATCCTTATCAATTGTGATGAGAATTGGAGTTTTCTCCCACTAAGTTAACATCTAACTATGAAGGTAAGTAAAGTGGATGGAATAAATTTGGTTCCTCAGGTCCTAGTCTTTCCTTGGAAAAGGCTAGAGTTATTAGAACTCGAGTTAATTCTTGAGGAATTCCAATTTTCAGTCGACAATGAGTTTGACAACTCAAGAGTTACCAATTAATCAATTAAAGCCAAGAATATAAAAAGCTAAATTGAAATCATAAATATCCGGAATACCTCAAATTATATTGAATGAAGATGTCAATTCTAACATGGACAATATTCATAAGCCAATCGGACAACATAAATCAAACACAAATAAAAGCTTCAGAGTAAACAAAAATAGAAGAGAAACATAAATTATTAAACCTGGTATGAAGAAACAATCCTAATCCTAATAGAAATCCTAATCCTAAATCCTAAGAGAGAGGAGAGAACCTCTCTCTCTAAAAACTACATCTAAAACCTAAAATTGTGAGTAATGATTGAATGATCTGATTCTGCTCCCCACCCAGCCTCTAATTGGTATTTTCTGGGCCGAGAACTGAGTCAAAAACAGCCCAAAAGACACTCCCAGTGCTTTCTGGTCCGTACAGGTCGCGGCAAAGTGACGCGGAGGCGTCGTCCACGCGTTTGCGTGGATTGAAGTTCGCAGATGCGATGCGGGCGCGTCATCCACGCGTTTGCGTCACCTAACTTTGAGGCAGCTATGGCAAATTATATATCGTTGCGAAGCCCCGGATGTTAGCTTTCCAACGCAATTAGAACTGCATCATTTGGACCTTAGTAGCTCATGGTATGGTCGTTTTTGTGCAAGAGGGTTGGGCTGACAGCTTTGCAATTTCTTCAACTTCTTGTATTCCTTCCACTTTTGCATGCTTCCTTTCCATCCTCTGAGCCATTCATGCCCTGTAATCCCTGAAATCACTTAACACATATATCACGGCATCTAATGGTAATAAGAGAGGATTAATATTAGCAAATATAAGGCCAAAGAAGCATGTTTTCAATCATAGCACAAAATCAGGAAGGAGAATGTAAACCCATGCATTTTGTATGAATAAGTGTATGAAAGATTGATAAAATCCATTCAATTAAGCACAAGACAAACCATAAAATAGTGATTTATCAACCTCCCCACACTTAAACATTAGCATGTCCTCATGCTAAGCTCAAGAGAAGCTATAAAGGAGTGAAGATGAATGATAGAATGTATGAAATGCAACCTATCTATATGAATGCAACTACATGCAAAGATGATTCTACCAACTTGGTGAAAAAGTAAATAAATCTTTCAAGAACAAATATGAACTGGATTTCACTAATTCAAATCACAAAATACAATACAAATAACTTGCAAGAAGAAGATAGCTCATGAAAGCAGGGAACATAGAATTAAGCACTGAACCCTTACTGGTAGTGTATATCATTCTAACTCTCAAGTGTCTAGGGTCAATTCTCTCAATTCTCTATTCTCTACTAATCTTGCTTCCTATAGCTTACTCTTCATCTAACAATCAACAAAAATTTAATGCACCAATACACAAATCAAGAGGTCTTTTAAGGGTTGTAATGGGGTTAGGGTCAAGGTAGGATTGTATTTGGCCAAGTAGACTAAAATATGAATCCTTAATTAACATAAACTTTCCATTTAATTAACATAAACTTCAGACAATCCATTTAATTAAAATACAAAATCTAACTTCCCATTAACTGTGTTTTCCATATATTCATGCATCCTAAATTTGAGTTCAGTACATATGCATTGATACCAACACTTACTTTGGGGCATTTTGTCCCCTTTTATTATTTTCTTTTTTCTTTTCTTTTTCACTTTTTTTCTTTTTTTCTTTTTTTTTTATTCTTCTCAATGCATATGATTAAAGTATTGAATGCAATAATATGTGCTCAACTATTATTTTGCACATTTTCACACAAAGTCTAATATACTCAATTCTCAAACCAAACGTTTCCAAACCCACTTTTCCCACACTTAATTCATGAGCACTTTCACTAGTCTAAGCTAATCAAGGATTCAAATTAAGGACATTATTATTTTCCGCTTAGAGTTAGTGATGAGCTAAAGTAAAGAACAAAGGGGTATAATAGGCTCAACATTAGTTTGTAAAGGATAATAAAAGGGTAAGGCCACATGGGTATGTAAGCTCACTGAAATAAGGCCTCAATCATATAAGTGCATGCATACATCAAACAATGGAAATATAGAATTAAGCAAGACAAAGATCACAATTTTAGAGAGAAAAACACACAAAAATAAAATATATTGGTTGATAAAATGCAACCAATCAAATAGGCTCAAAATCTCACTGGTTTTGTGTGTTCGAGCTCTAAACCATGTTCCAATATAATATTTCTTCAAACAAGTTTTTCAAAAAGTTTAATTCAAATTAGTGAAATGCTATAAAAATTTTCTTGAGAAAGAAAATGTTACTTCAACCAAGTGCTAAAATATGCACAAAATAAAACAGACATGCAATCAAACATGCAAATGCAACAATGAAAAACAAAAATTGGTGTTGAGAATGGACTAACTAACCCGTGGAGATCGGTATCGACCTCCCTACACTTAAAGATTGCACCGTCCTCGGTGCATGCAAAGATGTGCAGCTGGCGGGGGTTGTGGTTCCTCAGCCGGTGCTCGTTATAGAGTCTTTCTCTTTACTCTTCGTGGTGGCCAGCCTGAAAAAGGGAAAAGAGAAAAGGACATGAAGTCAAAGGGATAGAGCAAGTTTGAGGGCAGTACTAGTAAGATCATGCCAAAATAAAGAAGAATGTCGTTAACACATGGTCACGATTAGATGAAATTAGGACATCAATGGAAGCATAGCATGATAAATTAAGGCAATTAAATGCAAGATGTTTATTGGCATGCTGGCAAAGGCATGAATAGCGTAAATGAAGCATTAAAAGCCTTAATGTATTATTAGTCGTGAGAAACTAACAATAACGTTTGTATTGACAATTATATTTAATTAATAAAATATTGAAAAGGGTTTTGTGAAAAACAGGCATTAGAGTAGAAGGATAGAATAATTAAGAATGCACAATGACATACGGGCTTTTTCACAAACACAAAGCATGCATATTAAATAAGGTATGGAAAATATTAAATTGAACATGCAAGCACCCTTAAAAAAAATAATATATAATTGTCAAGCAATTTCTTAACAATCCACAAGCAAAATAATGACCCAAATAAATTTCTAACACCAATTAAAAGGAAAAAAAAAAGAAAAAGAAAGGAAGGAAGAAAGAAATAAGAAGGGAAAGAAAAGATTTAGATTTGGGGAAGAAAAGATAAGATATTTGGCTGATTTGGATAAGTTGTGCGGCAGAGGCGACGCGAGCGCATAGGGCATGCGGTCGCGTGGGTCGCGCTTTAATGAAGTGACGCTAACGCGTGCGGCATGCGGACGCGTGACTCGATATGTACTAGTGGCGTGAGTGCAGCCTTGCGTTCGCACAACTCTCTGTTTAAATGCATGTTGCAAAAAATCTGGGTGACGCGATTGCGTGGATGGCCTATTTTGAAAAATGACGCGTACGCATGGGGCACGCATTCGCGTGGTAGGGCTTGTGCTTCTAGTATGAGTCCAGCCCAATTCCAGCTCAACTTTCGGCCATACACCCTTTTTACGTCAATTTTGAGACACGCGTTCGCGTGGGTGACGCGGACGCGTCAGCGACGCAGTCACGTAGATCAATTTGTGCCAAAGGCACGCCTCCAGCCACGCTTTCGCGTGACTCTCTGTTCACTTTTCTTTTCTTCCCAACGCATATATGACGCGGACGCGTGCGAAATTTTTTTATTTTTCTTTTTTTAATAGATGCAAAAATGCAGAATGCAATGCTAATATGAATGTTATGCATGATTCCAGGTCCAATCAAAACTCAAAAACAAACAAAACATACTAGAATTAAAACTGAAAAGGGACAATTATACCATGGTGGGTTGTCTCCCACCTAGCACTTTTAGTTAAAGTCCTTAAGTTGGACATTCTGGTGAGCTCCTTGTTATGGTGGCTTGTGCTTGTATTCATCCAAGTATCTCCACCAGTGTTTGGAATTCCCACAGCCTCCGGGATCCCAAACTAGGCGCAAAAAGCCTTCAAGCAAGCTAAAGCAAGTGACAAGGCCCCACGAATATTGATTTCTAGATTGAATTCCGGGGTCCCAAACCTTGCTTTTGCACCCGTCTTCTTGTTGATCATTAGTGTTCCAACCGGGTGGCAGGCATTCTGAATTCTCACTAAAGCGGCCAAACAACTTCCTAGACCCATTCAGTTGAGCTTTACACCAACCTTTGCGTTTAAATTTTGAGCACACAACCATGTTGAACCTTGCAGGACAACTCTTACCAATAACCATCTTCCTCTTACTCTTGATGCCACAGAGAGCTCTAAGTTGACCATCCGTCTCCAGTAGCGCATATTCAAGTGGGAAAGTAAAGGTCAAGGATAAGAATTTTACCCACTTGAATGTTGTGTTGGACGGTAATGGTCTTGGGAGAGGTGTTTCTAATGATCTTGCAAGCTCCACTCCCTTGTGCTTTACTTTGACAACTTCCACCTCTTTGCAATCTCCTTCAATATCAACCTCTTCTTCTTGGTAGATTTCTTCCAATTCAATCTTTGCTTCATTGTTCACCAAGGGCATGGGAGGTTGTGCTTCTTCTTCTTTCATCTCCATGTCAAGTCCAATGGGAGAGGATTCAAATGTAGATAAGAATTCATTAATGATTGAATCCATCTCTTGATCATCCCCTTCAAAGTCTTCAACCATGATATGCCTTGGAGGTTGTACACCCTCCTTAACATCAGTTTCAAACTTCTTTGAAGGAGGCTCTATAACTTGACTTTTCCATGGAGGTTCAGCATCTCCTAAGTCTTGAACCACTGCCTCCTCTTCTTCTTCAATAATTCTGGCTTCCTCCACTTGTTCCAATACCAAATCGTGCTGCTCACTATCCACCGAAGTGCCTAACTTCTCCTTCCTACTACGTTCTTCAGTAGATTCTCCACATGAAGCCATGGGGGTTCCTTGAATGTCCGTACGTCGAAAAGGTAATCGATTTATTGCTTAATCCAGGTGTTTAAGTATGAAATCGTATTCATCCTTAATGATTTCTTGTTCAACTATTTCTTCACCTTCAAGTACAAAATCCTCCTTGTTGTCTTCCTTCACTAGTTCTTCAACTGCGCTGTCAACTTCAAGGGTCTCTACTACCTTCACCTTTAGTGCCTCCTCTAGCTCCTTATAAAGTATGGATTCACGAAGATGATCCTCTCTCTTGTTCCATGTCAATAGTATCAGTGGGATCATGTTGCTCTTGGATTGATGAATGTTGGTGCTCTTCCATGGATAGTGGTGATGGGATGGGTGGATCATTATGTGGTTGAGATGGAAGTGCATTGGAGCTTGAGAGTTGAATATTGGGGGTAGAGGGTTGGTCCATGCGGGATATAAGTGCTTGAAGAGTAGAGGTGAGACTAGTGATAGAGGCAAGTGTGCTCTCCATTGAGGTTTGGGGTGGGTAGGAGGGTTCATTTGTTGGGAGAAAAGGCTCATAACACGGAGGTGGTTCCTCTTGATAAGGATATGGAGATGGTGTATATTGAGGTGGTGATTCTGGGTATGGTTCATATGGTGGTTGGTGTGGTGAATAAGGATTGGAGTCATATGGAGGTGAATGGTAGAAAGGGGCTTGTGAGTGTGGTGGTTCAAAGTTATGTTGTGAGGATGGTCTCTAAGCATACGGTGGGGCTTGTTGGTAGCTACTAGGCGGTCCAACATATCTATCAGCTTGGTATGCATTGTAGAATGGTCTTTGTCTGTGATATCTAGGAGGGTGTTGTTGCCTAAAGGGGTGATCAGATCCTCTTGGCTCCATCCATCTTTGATTGCTTAGACCTTGATGCATAGTCCTGTTATAGCTTCCATTCCTTGCAACAAAAGTAGAACCAAACTCAAAGCGAGAGGGGTGAGAATTCATAGTAACTATCAGAAATAAGAGGAAAGAGAAGAAACAAATAAACAAGTAAAAGAAAAATATTTACAATAACCAATAGTAAGGTACACGTTTGCCATTCCCCGGCAACGGCGCCATTTTGACGTTAGGATTTTTGCTTGTAAAGAATTTTGTAAAAATATAGTCGCGTTGTGAGTATAGATTCTAAACCAACAGAAAATCCCTTCGTACAAATGTTTTGGTTATCACAAGTAACAAAACCCAATAAATTTATAAACCGAAATTTTAAAACCTCGGGTCATCTTCTCAAGGAATTGCAGGGAAGTATGATTTATTATTGGTTATGGAAAAATAGTGTTTGGGTTTGAAAAAGGTTTTAAGCAAGAGAAATAAATTGCAAGAATTAATAAATTAATAACTAATAAAACTCTTGGCAAGGTATGAAAACTGGAAGTCCTATCCTAGTTATCCTTATCAATTATGATGAGAATTGGATTTTTCTCCCACTAAGTTAACCTCTAACTATGAAGGTAAGTCAAGTGGATGGAATAAGTTTGGTTCCTCAGGTCTTAGTCTTTCCTTGGAAAAGGCTAGAGTTATTGGAACTCGAGTTAATTCTTGAAGAATTCCAATTTTCAGTCGACAATGAGTTTGACAACTCAAGAGTTACCAATTAATCACTTAAAGCCAAGAACATAAAAAGCTAAATTGAAATCATAAATATTCGGAATACCTCAAATTATATTGAATGAAGATGTCAATTCTAACATGGACAATATTCATAAGCCAATCGGGCAACATAAATCAAACACAAATAAAAGCTTCAGAGTAAACAAAAATAGAAGAGAAACATAAATTATTGAACCTGGTATGAAGAAACAATCCTAATCCTAATAGAAATCCTAATCCTAAATCCTAAGAGAGAGGAGAGAACCTCTCTCTCTAAAAACTACATCTAAAACCTAAAATTGTGAGTAATGATTGAATGATCTGATTCTGCTCCACACCCAGCCTCTAATCGGTATTTTCTGGGCCGAGAACTAGGTCAAAAACAGCCCAGAAGTCACTCCCAGCGCTTTCTGGTCCGTACAGGTCGCGGCAAAGTGACGCGGAGGCGTCGTCCACGCGTTTGCGTGGATTGAAGTTCGCAGATGCGACGCGGGCACGTCATCTACGCGTTCATGTCACCTAACTTTGAGGAAACTACAGCAAATTATATATCGTTGCGAAGTCCCGGATGTTAGCGTTCCAACGCAACTGAAACCACATCATTTGGACTTTTGTAGCGCAAGGTACAGTCATTTTAGTGCAAGAGGGTCAGGCTAACAGCTTTGCAATTTCTTCAACTTCTTGTATTCCTTCCACCTTTGCATGCTTCCTTTCCATCCTCTGAGCCATTCATGCCCTGTAATCCCTGAAATCACTTGACACACATATCACGGTATCTAATGATAATAAGAGAGGATTAATATTAGCAAATATAAGGCCAAAGAAGCATGTTTTCAATCATAGCACAAAATCAGGAAGGAGAATGTAAACCCATGCATTTAGTATGAATAAGTGTATGAAAGATTGATAAAATCCACTCAATTAAGCACAAGACAAACCATAAAATAGTGGTTTATCAATAACATAACCATACATCAACAACTAAAGCTCATACTATACCAAACCATAAGGATAAAGAGGTTCCTTACCTTACCCAACGAGATTAGGGATAAAATTCATCAATTACCCATTACTAGAGATCACCTAAACAAGCAAAACCACAAAATCTACTCAAAATCATAACCCAAAAACGTGCAGAACTTAGGGCTGGAAACTGGGAATTAGAACGCAATTCCTTACGAGATTTCTTTAGATAGAAAGAAAGAGCTCGTCGAGAGCTTCGCATGGCCACAAACGGCTCGTCAATCGGAGGTCCGTAGCTCAAGTTATGATCAAAACAAGGTTTGGGTGAATAGTAACCCCAAATCTCTTCTCTTCTCTCTTCTCACCGTCTCTCTCTCTTTCATTTCTGAAAATGAGGCTAAATGCCTCTTAGTTGGGGAATTTATATGTTGGACTTGGACCCACTTGGGTTCGATCCAACCCGCTAAGTATTTTTGATCCATTTGTCTCACTTTGGGCCAAAACTTTTAAGATTAGTGCCCGGTTTTCAATTCTTAATTATTTTTACCTTTTAAAATAATAAACCAATTTTCCAAAATATTAATTTTCTCAAAACACAGTACCGGACAGAGTTAAACCGGTTTGACCGGTTCGGCTACCGGTTCACAGCTTTTCTCGGTATTTCTCAGAAAATACATTTTCTGACTTAGAAAAATTCACTGAAACCAAATTTCACCTTTATATTTTCAAATTAAAACTTCTAAATTTTGAATCCATCTCGGGCACTTAAAATTATTTTTAAAACAGTTTTACGTGAAAATGCGGGTTCTTACACACCTCCAGTTTGATCCAACAAGATGGCGTCCCATACGCCAATTTTTAAAAAGTACGAAGCTTGAAATGCATTCAACATTTTGTACACCATTTTGAAGTGTTTGGTACACCACTGGTGAGCGGATATTTTATACGCTTTTTGGCATCATTTTTATATAGGTTTTAGCATGTTTTGTTTAATTTTCATTAAGTTTTCATAGGTTTCGGTGTTAAATTCACATTTTTTGATTCTACTTTGAGTTTGTGTGTTTTTGTGCAATTGCAAGTATTTTTTGGCTAAAATTGAGAAGTTAGAGCAAAAATCTGATTCAGAGACAGAGAAAGTACTGCAGATGCTGTCCGGATCTGACCTCCTTACACTCGGAAGAGCTTTTCTAGAGTTACAGAAGTCCAAATGGAGCGTTCTCAACGGCTATGAAAAGCTACAGAAGTTTGAATGACCGCTGACCCGGCGTTTGATCTGAAGCAGAGAAGATTAATGACCGTGGCCGTACGGCGTTGATCACATATAGTCTGCCATAGAAGAAATCATTCATAATTGAAGAAAACAGTAATACCAGAGCTAATCCAGAAGAACAAAGCATCTCCAAGCCTTAACCACCTTCTTATCATAGTTTACACAACTTCTGAGTTCTGATTACCCTTTTTCATTCCTTTTATGATTTTAACCAAATTGAAACCAATAACTCTTCTATTCGCCTAACTAAGACCTGCAAGATAACCATAGCTTGCTTCAAACCACAATTCTCGTGGGATCGACCTGACTCGCTCAGGTATTACTTGGACGACCCATTGTACTTGCTGGTTCAGCTGTACGAAGTGTGGATATTCATGCACTAGCCACCAAAGATGCAACCTCTAAGACTTCATTTTGAGCAAGAGTTTGAGTATTATGCACATCACTTTTGGGACTTAAAATGCCAAGTTAATTTACATAAAGCCCAGAGGATTGAAGCCCATAATTCTCAAGTCAAAGTTCCCACCAACGCAGAGGTTCTAATTGAAGAAAGGAAGATCATTAGTGATAGCTAGTTAGAAAGTTGAATTTGATTGTAATTTGAATTGCATTTGAATTTGAATTTGAGGATAGTTAGACTAAAGTATAAAAAAAAACCCCAAAGAAAGACATTAGAGGGGGATCAAAACTTTCAATTTCATCACTTCACTTTTTTCTTCTCTCACTTTTCATACCCATTTTGTAATTCTCTGAAATATGAGTAGCTAATTCTCTCTTTGTTGAGGAACGGAGCTCTATTACTTCTATTGGATTGATTATTCTTCATCTCTATCTTGAATTCATGCTTTATTATTTCTTCAGGAAGAGTTTTTGTTCTTCATCACAACGATCCAAATCTATTGGAAGATAGTTTGGATCTAATTTGGATTTTATGATCACATGGAAGGGTGAATCATAGAGATCAAGCTTGAAAGCTCTTTCTCTTAATTCTTATGATCTTAGATTTGAATTTGATAAGTGACATTGAATCAATCTTATCTAGATCTTGAGAATTGTGTGGCTCTAAATCAGAGGACATGTTTCATCTCTTCTCATGAGCAATTGATCAAGGAATTGGTGATTGATTAGGTTAAGAAAAATTGAATTACCAAGGAATTAGGATTTAATTACCTAAGATTGCCTGAGATCTATAATTGCATGGTTGAGATAGAGGTGAAATTCATTAATCCAAAGGATTTAATATCTCTGATCCTTAATACTCTCTCTCATCTTATCTTCTTAATTTGTTTATTATTGCTTGCACTTAATTCATCGTTTAATTCTTAGTTCCTTTATGAGCTTTATTGTTATTTCTTTTCTATTTCCAATTAGTTCATTTGTAGTTCATTTATTTCATTGCTACGTCATCTAATTCTCTGTTTATGTTCTTCGATTACCTTTAATTACTTTAATTCCTTTCATTTTATTGCTTTCATTTACTTTATCGTCAAGTTATTTAAATTCTAGTTTACTTTTCTTGATTAATCATCATTCAAATATTAATCGTCTAACTAGAATAATCAATTGATCATTGCTTGCTTAATCCATTAATCCTAATGAGAATGATAACCCACTCACCATGATATTACTTGATGTGATTCGGTACACTTGCCGATAGTTAGGCATGAATCTAATTTTATGCTATCAAAAACCACTTCCAGTTGGATTTATTCTCCACATGTACAACAACCCAGGAAATTGGGTATATATGATTGTTTGCATCCTGACCCATGGCGCACAACAACCAACCTCCATGATAGGTCTTCAGAAAAGCACCATCTAATCTTATCAAGGGTCTATGGCCACTCACAAAACCCTTCTTACATCCATTCAAATAGACATAAAACATTTCAATATACCTACTCCATTGGGTGTCGAGTTGACACCTAACTTGACAATTGAACCAAGATTAAAGCTCAAAACTCCTCTATATACTCCCTTAGTTTAGCATATTCTGCAGCTTCATCACTTCTCACGATCTTTCTAATATCATCCAAAGCTCTTGTAATTGTTGTCCTAGACAATTATATTCTAGTTTTTGTCTTAAAGTAATTAAAAACTTCACAATATCTAAAAGTGGGCAACTTCCTAACCTTCTTAACCAGTATATCAGTCACCCAAGACCTAGTTGTTCATGTATTCTTGAAAGTTTTCTCACATGTATATCAGTCAAGCTTTCTTAATATGCCAATATCCATTCTTTTTGTTATAAGATCAAAATACCAACTAGGGATATTCCACATTCTTGCATACCACTTTACAAATTGTAGTATCATTCTTCTTGTACTTAACAGCTCTACCCTCTTGCAATGTATACTAATAGTAAACTCTATACCAAGATCTAACCTCACATGTCCAAACTTGGCAACATCATTAAAGATGAAATTCACAGCTGGGTCTGCTTCATCTTCAGAATCTGGTAGAGTCTTTAGTTCATCAAATTTTGAAGAGTCATCAGAAAATGACACTACCACACAAGTTCATGCATTACATCAATGGGAAAAAAACAAATAAATGCATAATTAAATAAAGTTAGCTATAATTTACATACACTATAGGTCTTTCCTCCTCGTCATCTATCTCTTTCTCATAATCAGATGCATCCACAGGGGAGGGAGATCATTAATGCGTGAGCATCTTGTACCCATTTTACCGTTATTTTCTAGTCATTTTTAGTTAGAATATATTAATTTTTTATTATTTTTAGTACAAAAATCTTCTTTGGATGCTACGTTGAGTTGTTTTGGTGTTTTTATTATTTCAGGTAAAATTCGGGTGAATTTGGCAGAGTTTTATGCAAAAACAAAGAAAGAAAGTAGATGTTGTCAACCCTGACCTCCCTGTGTTCCAACGAGCATATCTTGAGTTAAAAAGGTCCAATTGACGCGGTTCTAATGGTGTTGAAAAGCCAAATTCTAGAGCTTTTCAATGATAGATAATAGTTTATACTTATCTACTGAAATCACTGCCAAATTTGGTGCTAAATGCCAAGCCTGGTGTTTAGCGCCCAAAGAGGACAGAAAAACACTAGAACTTCCCCTTGCCAGCGCTAAATGCCAGAAAAATGCCAGTAAATGCCAAAATACGGATCAAACTCACCCAAGGGAGTATCTTTAGTGGGATTTAGCTTTTAATTATTATCTTTTATCTTATTTTTGTAACGTTTACTTACAAATGAAATCTTTTAGATTTAGAATTGAATATTTTATTTTAGTTTCAAAACAAATTAGATTAGATATAAAAGAGAAAAGATTCACCCTTTAGGGGGCCTCTTAGATCTTCTCTCTTCTGCACGTTTCACTTTTGGAAGAACCCTAGTTTTCTCTGTAAGTCATGAGCTACTAAACCTCTTTGGTTAAGGTTAGGAGCTCTCTTTATCTTCTATGGATTAAGATTATTGCTTTTCTATTTTAATTAATGTATTGATTCCGTTTCAAGGATTGTTTTGTTCTTAATCTTATGAATCTGGGTGGAACGAGAGTATGACCCTTATTTTACATGAGTTCTTGTGATTCTCGAGAGAGCTATCTCACTTGAACAATAGCTTGAAAACAAATTCCTTCTAAATTGCTAATTACATGAACTAATTGGGATATGCGACATATAATCCTGTTAGCTTTGGGTAATTAGGATTTTTGTGGCCATAAACTAGTTTCGCACTTAACCCTCTAATCGGAATTAAGTGACTACAAGGGTGGCGGTTAATGAAGGTTAGATGAGGCTAAATGACTAAGAGGTTAGAGTTTAGTCATTTACAGTTTGCCATGGAATGAATCATGCATTGTTAAAATAGTTGGTAAGAACTTTTAATCTAAAAAAGTAAACATCTCCGAAGCCTTAACTGTTTTCTCTCATTATTTTAGACCAAACCTTTTAATTGCTTTATTTACTCTCTTATTTACTGTTTTATGTTATTTCAACCAACAAACAACCTTTTCTGTTCACCTAACTAAGTCAATTGGATAACCATTGTTGTTCAGTCTGACAATCCTTGTGGGATCGACCCTCACTCACCTGAGGTATTACTTGGATGACTTAGTGCACTTGCTGGTTAAGTTGTGCGAGTTCACAATTTGCGCACCAATTTTTTGGAACCATTTCCGGTATTGTTTGCGATTGACAATTACTAGTTGTCTGGTTACTTAGATTAGGTATTTTTCTTAGTTTGTTTATTTACCTTTTCTTTTCTTTTTTTATTTTTAATTTTTTTATTTCCCTTAATTTCTGCTTTTAAATTTGGTATCCATTTAGTGTTTTTCTCTTTTTTATTTATTTTATAAATTTTCAGTGTCTTTTACTTTTTAGTTTTCAAAAATTTTTAGGTCATTTTCTCATTCTTATTTTTGAATTTCTTTGTTTAATTGCTTGCTTTGTTTTCTTTTATTTCATATAGGATATCTCACCAGGAGCTCTTTATACTTTGACATAGAGACTCCCACTTTTCTATGTCTCTTGTTTGTTTATGAGAAGGAACAGGGATAAAGAACCCCTTCTTGAGTTTGATTCTGAACCTGAGAGGACCTCGAGGCGACATTTGCAATAAGCTAGAGCTTACAAAGCCAGAGAGAACCTCGGGAAAACTTTTGAGAAGGAATCTATGGAAGCTAATGGTGGAAACCCGAACACTAATGAATATGCAAGGAGACAAATAACTTTGCCGTTGGTGCAAATAACTTTGAACTTAAGCCTCAACTGATCACTTTGGTACATTAGAACTGCCAGTTTCATGGACTCCACAGGAACATTCAAACCTATTCATCTCTAACTTCCTACAAATCTGTGACACTGTAAAAACAAATGGAGTGAATCCTGAGGTCTACAAGCTCATGCTCTTCCCATTTGCTGTGAGGGACAGAGTAAAGCAGTGGCTTGATTCTCAGCTCAAAGAGAGCCTGACACGTGGAACAAGGTGGTCACTGGATTTCTGACCAAAATTTTTCCACCTCAGAAATTGATTAAGCTTAGGGTGGATGTCCAGACCTTCAGACAGAAAGAAGGAGAGTCCCTCTATGAGGCCTGTGAGAGATACAAGCTGATGATTAGGAGGTGTCCTCCTGACATATTTTTTAATTGGACCAGGCTATATAGATTTTACGATGGCCTCTCTATGATGGCCAAAATGTCATTGGACAACTCTGTAGGTGGTTCTTTCCACATGAAGAAGACGCCTGAAGAGGAGAATGAGCTTATTGAGATGGTTGCCAACAATCAGTATCTATACACTTTTGAGAGGAATCCTGTGAACTCTGGGACTACTAAAAAAAAGAGTCATGGAGGTGGACACCCTAGATGCCATTTTGGCTCAAAATAATATCATGTCTCAGTAGATTAATATGATCTCTCAACACTTAAGTGGAATGCAAGTCTCAGCTGTAAATATTTAAGATGCAGCCCATGACATGATTGGAAGCTACAACCAAGAGGACACTTATGGCTATGCTCAACCCACCACTGAGCAAGTAAATTATATGGGAAATTTCTCCAGAAGTCCCAATAATGATCCCTATGCCAATACATTCCATCAAGGATGGAGGAATCACCCTAACTTTGGGTGGAAGAAGCAGCCACAAAGGCCCCAACAAAGCTTCAACAACAACCAGGGTGGATCAAATCAGAACAGGATTAACAACCGGTAATTCTAGCCCTCCCAATAGCAACAAGGACCCTCTCAGAGCCAAGACACTCCTGACTTAGCCACACTAGTTTTTGAACTTTCCAAGACTACTCACAGCTTTATACAAGAGACAAGAGCTTCAATACAAAATTTGGAAGTACAAGTGGGTCAGTTGAGTAAAAAGATACCTGAGAGACCTCCTAACACTCCTCCCAATAACATATAGGTAAATCCATGAGAAGAGTGCAAGGCCCTTACCATGGCCTAGGAAGTCGAGCCTAAGGAGGTGCATGTTGCTAAGGAATTGCAAGAAGAAAAGGCTAGGAGCACATTGTTACATACCTCACTAGTGGCACAGGAGCCTGAAGTACCACACCCTCAGAAACTTTTAAGAGGAGACCAAAGATGAGCAGATCTCTCAGTTCTTGGAAATATTTAAAAAGTTGTGCATCAATATTCCTTTTACTGAGGTGTTGGAGAAGATACCTCCCTATATGGCCTTCATGAAAAGCTTACTCTCTGAGAAGAAGGCCTTTCAGGGAGATGAAACTGTAGTCTTGACCAAGGAGTATAGTCCACTGATTCAGAAGAAGTTGACCAAGAAGATGCCAGACCCTGGAAACTTCTTGATTCCCTGTACCATTGGGAATATCACTTTTGAGAAAGTACTGTGTGATCTTGGTTCAAGCATAAATCTGATGCCTCTGTCCGTAATGAAGAAGCTGGGAATCCATGAAGCACAGGCAACAAGGATAACCTTGCAAATAGCTGACATGTTTCTGAAGCAGGCATATAGGCTAGTGGAGAATGTACTGGTCAAGGTTGGAGAGCTATTCCTCCCTGCAGATTTTGTGATACTTGACATGGGAGAGGATACAGATGACTGCATCATCCTAGGAAGGCCATTCCTAGCCACTGGAGCCCTAATTGATGTAGATAGAGGCAAACTGGTGCTGAGGTTACATGAGGATTGGATGGTTTTCAAGGTTTTCAAACCTCCACCACTCTCTGACAAAGGAGGTACTTGCATACAGAGTGCACTGCTAAAGCCTCCTCCCTTGGTTAGAACTAATTCTATTCTCCCTAACATCAAACCTAAGTTTGGTATTGAATGTGCACTGTCCAACAATGAAGGAAACCCCAAGAAAAAAGTACGCAAAGGCTAGAGGAACAAGAAGATTCCTACTGAGAACTTCTCACCTGGCATGAAGGTAGTGTTCACTAGAAGTCCAGTCATACTACATACTGTGAATAGGATCCTGTCCCTAGAGCATGTTTAGATGATTCATGAGAGCACAGGAAAGAAGTTCACAATGAAAGGTGAAGATCTGAGCCCCTATGATCCTCCTCCTTAGAGGAGCTGACCGTCAAGCTAGTGACGGTAAAGAAGCACTTGTTGGGAGGCAACCCAACCATAAGTATCCTTAAATTTATTTCTGTTTTACTTAAGTTATATTTTAGTTTGATTTCATATTTTCATTGATCTTTAGAGTTTTCTTAGGTTTTCTAATGTTTGTGATCATGTACAGCACTTAGAACAAGGATAGGAAGAATTAGACAGAAGAACAGAACGCCTTGGAGCAAAACAAGCTTAGGCGCTAAACGCCAGGGAGGGCGTTTAGCACCAGAAGAGGAGCAGAGCAGGGAGCTAAAACGCCAGGGAGGGCGTCTAGTGCCAGAAGGGGAGCAATGACTTGGGCGTTTAACGTCCAATTTGGTCGTTTTCACATTTTTGGCACCCCCTTAGGGCACTAAACGCCAGCCCCAGGGTGCTCGTCCTCTAAAAAAAGAAAATATATATTCTGATCCACTACTGGCGCTAAATGCCAGAACCAGCGTTTAGCACCCAGATAGCAGATTTCGAGAATGAAGAGAGGTTTTGACCAATGGTTAAACCCCAATACCCCAACCACCTTCACCGTTCAAACTTATCCCTTTTTCTCTCCCCCTTATCCACTTTTTCATCCACATTCATCCATCCCATCACTCATCATTTTCCTTGATTCTTTCAACTCACCTCCGACTCCACCTAATCCACTCTCATTTATCCCATCTATCTCTCCTCTCAAAAACCCAAAATTCAAATTCAATTTCCCCTACTCATACCCATTAACTGAACTCCCCCCCGCCACCTATAAATACCCCACTTCACTTTCACTTTTACCACATCTCCAATTACTATCCCTTCTTACTTACTCTTCACTATACATACTCCCCATTTTCCTTTTCTTTCTCCTTCTTAGCCAAGGCCGAAGCCCCTCTTCTCAACTCTCTTCTCTCTTTCTCTCTATTATTTCTAGTTTATTTTCCTCTCCTTATTTTCTTTTTTTACTTGCTCGGAGATGAGAAAATCTTTTAAGTTTGGTATTAGGTACTCCACTTTTTCTTCATTTTACTATCTCTATGGCATCCAAGACTGGAGAATCCTCATCAAGAAAAAAGAAAGAGAAGGCTCCTACCTTCGACCCATGGGACTTCACCCGGTTCTCGTCTAAGAAACATAAGGACCATTTTTATGAGGTGGTGCACAAGAAGAAGGTGATTCCCGAGGTCTGCTTCGATTTGAACTTGCATGAGTATCCGGAAATCCAATACCAGATTCTAAGACGGAGTTGGGAAGTTCTGGCCAACCCCGTAAGGAGGTTGGAACATTGATGGAGTGAGAGTTTTACACCAATGCATGGGTTACATACAAGCATGTCAGAGGTGTGAACCTGGAGCCAAAGAACTGGCGTACCATGGTCAGAGGGCATATCATGGATTTTAGCCCGGAGAGTGTGAAGGTGACACTATAGTTACCACCATCCGAAGAGGACCCTCATTCATACATTCGAAGGGTCAACACTAACCAGAGTTTGGATCAGATTCTTGATGACATTTTCCTTCCCAGAGTTCAGTGAAGGATGGACTCTAGAGGTCATCCATACCTGCTGGGTAGGTATGACCTCAAGCCAGTTACTCGAGAATGGTTAGAGTTCATCCAACATTCCATTCTCCCTTTGAGTAACCGTTCTGAGGTTACAGTTGAGCGTGCAGTGATGATCCACTGTATTATGCTCATCAACGAGGTAGAGGTGTATGAGGTGATCCCTCAAGAGTTCTATAGGATGGCTGACAAGGCCTCTACCTCTGCGAGACTGGCTTTCCCTCACCTCATCTACCGCCTATGTGCAACAGCTGGATCTCACATTGATGGAGATACCCCGATCAACATTGATAGGTTGATCACTAGGAATGGTACGGAGCATGTTCACACTAGAAAGCTCGGACATGGACCACAGCAGAAGCCAGTTCCACCGCCTCCGCAGGATCTTTTGGAGATGCCTCAGGAAATCTATTTCTCTCTCTGTAACTACTTGGACCAGTTGACCACATCCATAAGGGAGCTGACATCATATGTCGATCAGCTGTGGATAGAGCATCAGGATCATGCTGCTCTCCTCCACTAATTGGTGGAGGAGCAGAGGAGGCACGGGTACAACATAAAGGAGCTGAAGTGCAAGAGAGAGCAACAACCACCATGATTGAGGTGGTTGAGTTTTATTCTCCTCTCCTTTATCTTATTTCTATTTTTCAGTATTTCATTCTATTTTCTATTCTCTATTCTGAGTTGTATGATGACTAGTAGGATTTTCTTACTTTCTAGTTTAGTTGTTTATTTTAATACTTTATATTTATCTTTAAAAGATGTCTCATGTATTGTTCACTGAGCTTAAAAAAATCAAAAGAAGAAGAAGTAGTAAGATGCATGAAATTTTGAGTTATATATTATGAGTTTTCTAGTTACTTTGATGTGATGGCACTATCTTTATCTCTGAATGTATGAATTAATAGTGCTTATTTAAAATTGGAGTTAAGAATATTGGTTCTTTAGGAATGGAACTTAGAAAAGTATTATTGATTCTCTGAAATAAGAAAAAGATTGATTCTTGAAGCAAAATAAATAGCAAAAAGAAAGAAAAAGGAAAAGGAAAAATAAAAAGAACAAGGTCCAAGGCTTTGAGCATCAATGGTTAGGAGGTTCAAAACTGATCTAAAGCTCAAAAGAGTAGTTTTTCCTAACCATATGCTTATGGTGCTGTCAAGTAACCATTGAGACAAAGCACCTAAAGTTGTGACCTATTGCTATTACAGAGTATGCCTAATGCTCTGAGCACCACTGTCTGGGAAGAATAAAAAGAAAAAAAAACTTTAGACTCAAGGAGTTCCCCAGTTAAGTACTTATAGTGTTCTTGTTTCAAGTTAAGCTTGAAGACAAAACACTTAGACATGGCTAGGCGCAAGGTGCAAAGCACCAAAGAAAAGAAAAGAAAAAGTTGTGTTCAAGGACTAATCATAGCTTCAAGAGAAAGAGAATCCATAATATCATTCGAGTTTAGTTCGGGAGAATATCAACATCCCTGAGCTTCAAAAGAAAATAAGATGCCGAACTCATTCGGAATTATAGTGTCATTAGCCCCACTCAGTGAATGGGTATGCGCTTCAATGAACACTCAAATCCTAAGCATTTTCTCTTCTCAGTCCTATATTGTTTTTGGTTGCTTGAGGACAAACAACAGTTTAAGTTTGGTCTTGTGATGTGTGAGCATCTTGTACCAATTTTACCCTTGTTTCAAGTCATTTTTAGTTAGAATATATTAACTTTTATTATATTTTAGTGCGAAAATTCTCTTTGGATGTTACTTTTAGTTGTTTTGGTATTTTTATTATTTCAGGTGAAATTCGAGCGAATTTGGCAGAGGTTTGTGCAAAAACAAAGGAAGAAAGTAGATATTGTCAACCCTAACCTCTCTGTGTTCCAACGAGCATAACTTGAGCTATAGAGGGGCAATTGATGTGGTTCTAACAATGTTAGAAATACAACATCTAGAGCTTTCCAACGATATATAATAGTCTATACTTTTTTCTAGAATCATTGCCAAATCTGGCGCTAAATGTCGAGCCTGGCGTTTAGCGCCCAAAAAGAACAGAAAAATGCCAGAACTTCCCCTTGCCGGAGCTAAACGCCAAAATACGGGTCAAACTCACCCAAGGGAGCATTTTTAGTGGGATTTAGCTTTTAATTGTTATCTTTTATCTTATTTTTGTAACTTTTACTTACAAACAAAATCTTTTAGATTTAGAATTGAATATTTTATTTTAGTTTTAAATCGAATTAGATTAGATATAAAGAGAAAAGATTCACCCTTTAGGGGGCATCTTGGATCTTCTCTCTTCCGCACGTTTCACTTTTGGAAGAACCCTAGTTTTCTCTATAAGTCATGGGCCACTAAACCTCTTTGGTTAAGGTTAGGAGCTTTGTTTATCTTCTATAGATTAAGATTATTGCTTTTCTATTTTAATAATATATTGATTTAGTTTCAAGGATTGTTTTTGTTCTTAATCTTAAGAATCTGGGTGGAACGAGAGTATGAGCCTAATTCTACATGAGTTCTTGTGATTCTCGAGAGAGCTATCTCGCTTGAACAACAGCTTGAAAACAAATTCCTCCTAAATTGCTAATTACATGAACTAATTGGGATATGTGACATATAATCCTGTTAGCTTTATGTAATTAGGGTTTTTGTGGCCATAAACTAGTTTTGCCCTTAACCCTCTAATTGGAATTAAGTGACCACGAGAGTGGCAGTTAATGTAGGTTAGAGGAGGATAAATCACTAAGAAATTAGGATTTAGTCATTTACAGTTTGCCATGGAATGAATCATGCATTGTTAAAATAGTTGGTAAGAACTTTAAATCTGGAAAAGTAAACATCTCCGAAGCCTTAACTGTTTTCTCTCATTGTTTTTACACCAAACCTTTTAATTGCTTTCTTTACTCGTGATTTCAACCAACAAACAACCTTTTCTGTTCACCTATCTAAGCCAATTGAATAATCATTATTGCTTAGTCCAACAATCCTCGTGGGATCGATCCCCACTCACCTGAGGTATTACTTGGATGACCTGGTGCACTTGCCGATTAAGTTGTGCGAGTTTACAATTCTCACACCAATCATCTTCATCACCAATAACTTTCTACTTGTCTTTATCAATATTATTGACTGTCTTCATTTTTCTCCAAACATTCGGAAGACCAACATCATCATCATTGTCACTGCTTGAGTCCACATATCCAAGTGGCATATTTGGCTTGTATAAATTGCCCTATGCAAACTCATAAGAGTTAGTGCACCAGGTTTTTTGGTTTTTACATTCTTGGTTAAGGGATTGGGTTGAGAGAGTGATGGTCGTAAAACCAACTCGGCAAGTGCATCGAATCGTATCAAGTAATACCATGGTAAGTGGATAGCATTCCCACGAGGATTAATGGACTAAGAAATAATGATCAATTGATAATTATAATTAGACAAATAAAAAACAGAATAATAAGAATTGAACGTTGAATAGAGGCAGAATAAATAGCAAAGTAGTGAATGAAAACAATGATGATGAGAATATTAAGGTTTTAGAGATTTTCACTCTCTAGGAAAATCAATCCTTGTGTTATTTATTTGAGGCATGTGGCGATCAATCACGACAAATCATAAGTAATTAAACACCAATTCCTTGGTAATTCAATTTCTCTTTAACCTAATTAATTGTTAATCCCTTAGTCAATTATTTAAGAAAAAATGTTAAGCACAATTCTGATTTATATTCACATAAGATTCAAGTGTGATCCTAGGTTGAATTATATGTCACTTATTCAAGCTAGTTCTAATCCAATTGAAGATTAATAGAATTATAAAGTCACACTTTTAACTCACTATTCCTAGTTAAATAAAAAGTCATGTGAAAGAGTTTTCAAGCTAATTCCAATATTAATTTTTCCAAAGTAATACTAGAATCCAAAATAGAGTTAGAATATTTTCCAATAATTCTAATCTTTAGAGATGAAGAACGTAAACTCAATCATGAAATAGATCAAAGCATAAATCTCAAATAAAATAAACAGTTAAATTAGTAATCCATAAACAGATGAACAGAGCTCCTAACCTTAATAGAGGAGATTAGTTGCTCATGGTGCTGAGAAAACAAAAACAAAGATTGTAAAGTGTGATAATATCTAAAACCTGATAAAAAGTCCTCTGATGAATTCCATAGACTTTTTATATTCTAACCTAAACCTATCTTTCAAATTCAAAACAAAATAAAATAGAATCAAAGTTAATCAAATAAAATATTTTCCTAATCAATGGAAAACTAGGAGTGAACTTCTCATTGTAATTAGGATTCAAAGCTTGGTCGTTGCTTCATCAAAACCATAGGCTTGCAACTTAATCTTGGGCTTCAAAAGTTGGCTTGACACTTAGGTGAAGTGGTGTGGCACATGGAGGCATGGAAGTGGCATGCATGATATTTGGAAGTTAGCCCAAGAAGATGGATTTGGGCGTGTGGCACTTGAGACTGGCGTGTGGCACTTGAGTGGAGTTGGAAGGCATGGAGTCCCTGGGCAGTGCCACGCAAAGGAATAGTGTGGCAAGCCCATGAAGGATGATCGCAGGCGTGTGACACTTGAGGCTGGCGTGTGGCATGCCAGTTTGAAGAGGACAAAGGCATGTGGAATGGCATGTTGCATGGAAATGGCGTATAGCACACCCCTGGGTGGAAGGTTGCAGGCGTGTGGCACGTTGTTGGCTATTGGAAGGTGAGGCACGAAGGCGTGCCATAGTTGTGGCTGGTGTGTGGCACGCCAAGTTGATGTGGTACTTGGGGCGCTGTTTTTGCAAGTTGAAAGAATGGTGGTGTGTGGCCTTCAAACTTAACGTTTACTATAATATCATTTTGAAACCTTGGATGTTAGTTTTCTAACGCCACTCGAATAGCCTCATTTGGACCTCTATAGTTCAATCTATAATCAATTTAGTGCGAAGAGGTCAGGATTGGGCGTGGAATGGTGTGGCATGCCATACTTGATGTGGGGCATGCCAGTTTTGGGAACTACTTTTACGAGCAAAAAGGTGAGGGTCTTTCATGGCCCAAACTAAACATTTACTATAGACATATGTATATCATTTCAAAGCTCTTAATGTTAGCTTTCTAACATTGCTAAAATTGACTCATTTGGACCTCTATAGCTCAAGCTATACTTGTTAGAGTATGAAGAGGTCATGATTGACAACATCTACAAATTCTCTTTGCACTTTCCTAGAGCTTGTCTTTAATTCTTGGTTTCCTAGGAGGTTGCTTCCTTTTGCATGCCACCTTTTTTGGTTCTCTCAAGGACTTCTTTGGTTGTCCTTCTCCTTATTTGTTCTTACCTAACATATTAAAGTTTAGCTCAACTCTAGAAACATTGATTAAAGCACAAAAATATCAATTGCAATAAAAAATCACTAACTTTATTCAAAGAAACAATAAAAAAAACAACTAAAGATACTCATGCATCAGAGAGTGCTTTGCGGGCAGTGGAGGTTGGGTTGGGATAGGGGCTTGGAAGCAATGGAATTAGGTTGGGATAAAGGTTTTGACCACTATCGCCTATCATGCAAGCAGTAGATTTTGACTTAACAGAGGTGGATTTGGCCTATGAGCTGAGTTTGGGGACATTTGTCATTGGTGCACTGCACCTGGGAGTGCATTAGGTTTTAGTGCAATAGACTTAAAATTGGAGACAGTTAGAGATTGGGTTGAATCAGAATTAAAATTTTATAAGTGAGATAATCTAATAAGATTAAAATTGAAGTTACGTTAGGTTAGAGGGTGATTTGAGAAATTTATCTTTATAGGCATAAGATTATTTTTATTTTTCCGTGGATGGATTTATCGACGTTCTGAACATTTATGGACAGAAATAATAGTTTATCCTTATTTTATAAAAATAACTACATATAAAAATTTTAAAATACTATCCCAATTAATTCTCAAATTTTTGTAAAATTTATGCCATAAACATAATTATTTAAATTTACTAAAAATAATTTTGAAGATAGAAAAAAATAAGGTGCATATATGTTTACTTATAAGGCAAAAGGGATTCGTTTGATTCTAATGAGTACTCCATAATTACAATAAGTATTTTCTACAAGGATTTTTCTCTTTTGTGGCAATTTTTTTAATTGTGACAGTTTAAAATTTTCACAAAAAGAATTGTGACAATTTAAAAATCTCCAAAATTTGAGGTGTCACGAACTCTTTTGTGCCAATTTTTTAAAATCGCTAAAACCTTAATTAGTGACCTTTTACTCCTTTTGTGGAGGTTTTGTACTGGTATTATAACGATATAAATTAATTAACTTTACAATTATCTTATATGTATAAATACTAGAAAAAACAACTAATCAATCACCCATATAGAAAAACAGATTCATATTTATATATATAATCAAATTTTATAAGCGATATAATCCAATAAGATTAAAATATATAGACAAATGTTATTTACATTTATAATCAAATTCCATAAATAATACATTTAACCTATACTCACATTTATAATTAAAATAAAAATAAAAGTACAAAAACAAGGTGGTAATTGTTTTCATGTCTTTGTAAAAGAGTTGATTATTTTAGCAAAAAAATTACTTCTAATAGAATTATAACATAAAAAATCAGTTTACAAATATTAAGAGTTGGAATCTATGGTAGAGAGTGATACATATGGAATATTTAACAGAGAGCTAATTGGGCCAAACTTCAGCCGTGCAATGTGGGAGCCTGACCATGCAACGTGTGGATCAAAATAGAGGGCAATTTGCCAAAGACTCCATGCGTGCAATGTGGGGAGATGGGCCGTGCAATGTGAAGCATGAAACAGAGGCTAGATAGGCTAAGGAGGGGCCATACGTTGCACGCATGAAGCCATATGTCCCACACTCCAATTGGTCCACTTCCAGGGGGCCTTAATTCACTCACTTAAGTCCTCTAATTCTTTAACACTTAAGTGATCGACTTAAAGGTCAACCTAAGCCCATGAAGTCAAGCATTAATTGTCAATTGTAAAGAAGATCAAAGGAGCTTATCTTGAAGGAAAGACTCTAGGAGAAAACTTAATTAATGAAATTTGAATTGATTTAGTTCTTATTTTGAATTAGTTTTGAATTTGGAATTTGTTTTTGGGTTAGTATAAAAGGAAAAGAAGCCACATATGTGAGTCTTCTTCGGCAGTTTTTACAATTCATAATTCTAGGTTTCCTTTTAAAGCATGAGTCATTAATCTCCTCGGTTAAGGTTAGGAGCTCTATTGATTCTAATGGATCAATGTTATAGTTTTTCTATTTTTGACCAATGCGTTGATATTTTCTTAAGGAAGAGTTTTTGTTCTTCATCTAAAGGGTTTGAATGTGTTGGAAAACAATTCTAAATCTGACTTGAATTCTTTTGATATCTTGAAAAAGTTATTTATTTGAGTTAAGCTTGAAAACTCATTCTCATAATTCTTATCTTTTGAGCATTGACTTGATAAGTGACATCGAATCAACTAAGTTTGGTTCTTGAGAATTATGCGGTTTTTAAATCAGTGAACGTGCTTAACCTCTTATCACAATCAACTAATCAAGGAAGTGATAATTTATTAGGATTAGAGAAATTAGATTACCAAGAAATTGGAGTTTGATTATTTATGGTTTGCCAAAGATACATCTTTGCATAATCAAGGTAGAGAGTGAATATTACTTTCTCAACAATTACTGTTTCAATTTACTGTTTTTATGCAATTGTTCTTAAAACCTCAAAGTTTGATTGTCTGAATAGAATAATCAATTGACTATTTCTTGCTTAGTCCATTAATTCTTCTGGGAACGATAATCCACCTTCGTGATATTACTTGATACGATTCGGTGTACTTGCTAATAGTTTGTGGTTTTATAAAATCTACATCACTGATACGATATTGTGTTAAGAGATACATTAATGAAAGATAATCAGAGAAAGTTAGATAGAAATTCCTAGAATTAGGGCCAAAAAAATAGAGTTTCCAACTAAAATAATGTATATCTACTGTATTACCTCTTATTCCTATTTATAGCATAATTATCTAAGTGAGCTATAGGCCCAATACTAATCTTAACATTACTCTCTCCTTCAAAACAACCTCGTCCTCAAAGTTGCAAAAAAAGTATATATTCTAATTAAAACGGTAAATCCTAATTACAATTAAAAAATGTTTAATTCTAAAAATAATATTTTTTACGCTGCTGCTCAAAATAAAAAAAATTACCACTGAAATCCCATTAATTAAAAACAATCCTAGTAAAGACCCCATATGATTGTTGTTTTTCCATAAATAAGCTCAGTCTAGTTTGGAAGACAAAATTCAATGCAAGCTCATATTGGTCAACTTTAATATGAGTTTGGGCTTGGACTATGCCCATAGTGAAGTCCAACTCTAGGAAAGGGGGTAAATGCTTTTTCACTCTAAGTCTTGATATTATTGAATTGTTGTATGGTTGATATTTTTATTTGGAAATTGCTTCTTTCAAATCAATTTCTAAATCGGAAATGTTGTTTTGAATCATTTCTGGTAAAACTTGTTGAAAATTTTCTTGGTAATGATGCAGGAATGGTATCTCAAAGGTTAGCCAATCAACTGTCATATTGCATAGCCGCTAAAGCCAGAACCATGTCAGATTGTGGCCGATCAGTATTTCCGGTAATCTCTTGAAAATGTTAAGCTTCAGATGTTCCTTTAGCATTCCACAACTTCCAAGTACAAAGAATCCACAAAGATCATCATGCCAAGGAATGTGGCTTGAATCCGAACCACCATGGGAATGGTTAATCATTGCCAGCATGGTGTTTAATGAAAGCACCATTTGATATGGTATTGATCAAGAGATATAGAAAATGAAAAATAATCAGATAGAAATTCCTATAATTATGGCCAAGAGGAAAATTAAAGTTTTTAATTAAAATCATGTATATACACAATATTACATCATATTCCTATTTATATCATAATTCTTTAAATGAGATATAGGCCCAATACTAATCCTAATAATTATGCAATTGTCATCTGGATTCTCTAAATGTGTTAAACAATGTCATCTTGGGCAATATGTAGGCAATAGGTTCAAAGGAGGTTGAGAGAGTCATATATAGATTCCTATTAGCGTTGCCTAGTAGAGAGTTTCTTAATAGGACATTTCGAGTCACAAATGATAAAGAATGTTCGATATACATTTTATGGTGGCAGAGGAAGTGGTGGCTAAGAGTGACCAAGAGTTGACTAGTCTATAAAAAAAGGACATGTGGTGATTCAATAAATTGAAGACGAATTTAGGATGCTCCAGTTCTCTAGAGGTCTACCGTGCTCCATATGCTCAAACTCTGCCAAGTGTCAAATTTTTATGTAAAAAATTTCTAAAATACTTAGAATGAGATTCGAACCCTTCCCCTCATGGATACAACAAGGGTGATTAGCCACCATGCTAGAACACTTCTTATATAGACAAATTATTTTTCTTATATTCAATTTATTAAAAAGAACACTTCTTATATAGAACACTTATATATATACTTTTACTTATATTCAATTTATTTTAATTTTAAAGTCACTTATTTTTAAATTAATTATATTTTATTTAACTATAAATTTATTAAATATATAAAAATTAAAAAGATAAACAAAAAAATTTATTAATCACAATTTATTTTTTTCAATAAATACTTATAGTATATAATAATAGGTAAAGGCTCACATGCAGTTGTTTTCATATGAAGTTAATAGTTGAAAAATTTTAGATGATATTTAAACTCATGCAAATTATTGTGCTCCACACCAGTCTAATGGACGTCAGAACCGAACCAGTGTAAGGCTACTGGGTCACTCAATTATTGGTTCAATCGGTGAGTCACTGGTCGAACCGGTTAATCCGGTATAATTAAATAATTATATAAAATGTAATTATTTTTTATTATAAAGTATTTGTTTTTATAAAAATAATTATCATTTTCAAATTTTAATACTTTATTAATTAGTTTACATTTATTGTATTATTATAGGTGAAAACTCAGATACAGTTATTTTCATGTGAAGTTGATATTTAAGAACCATCAGATGATTTAACAAATTTGACTAAATATCATCTAAAAATTTTCAACTATTAACTTCTTATGAAGACAACTGCATGTGAGCCTTTACCTATTATTATATACTACAAGTATTTATTGAAAAAATAATATTAATAGATATCATATAATCATAAAAAATAAATTGTGATTAATAATTTTTTTGTTTATATTTTTAATTTTTATATATTTAATAAATTTATAGTTAAATAAAATATAATTAATTTAAAAATGAGTCACTTTAAAATTAAAATAAATTGAATATAAGTAAAAGTAAATATTGTTATATATATTATAATTTGTCTATATAATAATAAAAAGTGTTCGATCATAGTGGCATGATCACCTTTTTTTGTATCCATGAGGGCAAGAGTTCGAATCTTATTTATAAAGCATTTTAGAAAATTTTTAACATAAAAGCTTGACACTTAGTAAAGTTGGAGCATATGGAGCACAGTAGACCTCTAGAGAGCTGGAGCATCCTAAATTCGTCTTCAACTCATTGAATTATCACATGTCCTCTTCCTATAGGCTAGTTAATTCTTCGTTACTCTTAGCTACTACTTTCTATGCCACCATAAAACTTCCCTATATATATATATATATATATATATATATATATATATATATATATCGTTCAAAACTACGATTTTTATCTATTTTGAGCGCGGGTTTTTCTAGCCCAAGTGTTCATCCGTGAGGCGAGCAAATGGAGTCCTGAATTAGCTGCTGCTTGTGATCGAGAAAGATTTCTTGTTCTTATTAAAAGATCGTGATTGGATCCCTACGGGCCAAGGGACAGTCTCAGGTAGACAGTTTCTATGGGGCGTAGGCCTCCCAAAAGGTAACGGAGGCGTGCAAAGGTTTCCTCGGGATATATATATATATATATATATATATATATATATATATATATATATATATATATATATATATATATATGTATGTTACGGTGGGTAACCGGAGATTAATGGATTGGATGGCGTTGGTTGGCCCAATTGTTGGAAAGAGGAGGCCTTCGAGTGGATCGGCACCTGGGGGGCCTCCGTCCGACTTGTGTGCGTGAAAGAATAGGGGGTGGTACCTGCAAAGACACTCCAATGCCTAAGTCAGCGAGAGTGTGAGCAAGTCTAGAGAGTATTGGGACTTAGAGATACCTGAGGAATGTCAGTGTATTTATAGTGATGAACCAATAACCACCGTTAAGGTAGTGCCACTTTTTTAGGGTGTTAACCGTCCCTTTATCTTGGGGAGGTTAAGATATGGATACTAGAAGTGGTTAGAGAGATTTTAGGGGCAGTTACTCATTCGAATGAGTGCTTATCTGCCAGCTAACCCCCGTCCCCGACTTCTTTAGAACAAGTCGTGGTGAACACCGACTTCGTAAGACGAAGGTCGGTGCCGAGTGAGGCTCAATCCGTGGGATTAGGCCTTTTGTTTGGACCTGGGCCTTTACTGTTGGGCCAGGCTATGAACAGTGCCCCTACTCGAGCCCAATTTTCTTTTCAAGATTTGGGTTCGACTATTCTACTCGGGGTCGTAACCGACTTGTTGGAGGATCGACGTGATGGTCTGAAACCGACGTGACTTTTCGTAACCTTTTGGTTCTGACAGTTATGTCTAATCAAGCGTCGTGTCCGTTAGGGATGTGCGTAGGGATTGATGGCCTTGGTAACGATGCATTCTCATTAATGACTGCCTCGCTTTTACCATTATGCCCCTAGCATGTTTATAAATACTTTCCCTCTCTTTCGTTGTTTCGTTTCTGCGATTTTTCAAATTTCTTCTTCCTTTGTTCGTGCTGCATTCTTGTGTTCGAAGGCTTTTGCTTCCTCCAATCCTGATTTTCAGATAAAGGTTAGCTTTTTCTTCTTCTGTAACATGCCTTATATTTGCATGCCCTTATTTTGTAGATAAGTAGGTTGGTTTGTAGATTTCTGTTTGGTTCGTATCCCCTCCCTTTAGAGACCGTATTTTTTTATTTTTCTTTTCTTTTTTCCTTGTAGGTTTTTGTCACCTTTTTTAAGAAAAGAAATGGCTTCCGTAGATATCCTTTCCCAGTGGGTTGATGTTACAGTCTTAGGGGAGGAACCTTTGGTCGATACTGAGTTTATCACCCACCTTCGTACTCGCCACAGAATTTGTACTTCTGATGAGGATGAGCCAAAGTATGAGTTGGTAGTCCCGGGCCCAGAAGACCGGGTTTGCTTTGGGAGGGCCAATGAAGCGGCCCCTCATTTTTTCTTTATGTATGATTGTATGATCACCCGTTTGGGTGTTTTTCTTCCTTTTTCAAATTTTGATATGTCTGTGTTGCGTCACTGCCGAGTTGCCCCTACTCAGCTTCACCCTAACTCTTGGGGTTTTTTGAAAATTTATCAATTTATCAGCCAGACTTTGGAGTTCCCGACTTCTCTGAAGATTTTTTTCTATTTTTTTCATATGACCAAACCCTTTAGTGGACTAAACAATAAGCAACAGTGGGTGTCTTTCCGGGCCATACAAGGTCGGAGAGTTTTCACCCTCTTTGACGAATACTTCCATGACTTTAAAACTTATTTTTTCAAAGTTCAAGCTGTAGAGGGTCACCACCCCTTTTTCTTGGACGAGAGTTCTTATCCTCGCTTTCCCCTGTATTGGTTGGAGGCCTCCCCTTGTGAGAAATATGGTCTGGATGACCTAGACGAAGTGGAGGCGGCCATTGTGGGGTTCCTCCGAGAAGTGTAAGGGAGGGCCCCATATCTGGACACTAAGAAATTCCTCCAGGGGTCTCCGACTTTTATCCAGGTGCAACTAGGTAGCTTTTGTTTTTCTAATTTGCTTCCGACTCGTGATTTTTAGTTACTACTTGTTTTTGCAGAGATGGCGAAGAAGAACGCTTAGGAATCTTTCCAGAGAGTCCAGGAGGCCAAGGCGAGGTCTCGAGCCAGGACTGGTGGCACCAAGGTGATTATCTCTCCTCCTCCTCCTCCTCGGAACATGGGGACTCCTTCTCAGCCCATTGTGATTTCTTCTTCAGCTTCATTTCGGCCGCCCCCTCCGCCCAACCTCTTCCTGAGCCAGAGAAGAAGAAGCGCAAGACTTTGGAGTCTGGTTCTTCTTTTGAAGGTGAGGTTAAAGCAGATGCCCTTGCATTCGTCCAAAAGTACATCTACCCCAATGCTCGTATAAGTATGGATGATGTTTCTGTTCGGAACCACCTTACCACTCTGGCTGAGGAGGGTCTTAGGGCGGCGGGTGTTTGTGGTAAACTCTTAGATATTTTTGAGAAAACTCCTCTCAGCTCTTTGGGTTTAACCTCGAGGGTTGAAGAGCTGGAAGGAAGGCTTCTTATATATCAAGAGCATGAAAGGGAGTTGAAGGAGGAAGTCGCCAAGCTGAGGGGGGAGAGAGATAGCCTCCGGGAGAAGGAGAGTAAGTTGCAGGCCCAATGCAACATGGAGGTGGGCTTGAGGAAAATAGCACATGAGAGTTATCAAAGTTTATTTGAAGATCTTGTGTCTGTGAGGAAGGATCTGCTAAATTCTCGGAATGCATATGCCGAGTTGGAGGATTCGATTGCTGACGGGGCCGAGGAGGCTTGGAGGATTTTTAAGGAGCAAGTCGGAGTCATCGCTCCTGACTTGGATCTTTCTCCTTTGGATCCTGATAAGGTTGTTATCGATGGTGCCATAGTGGATCCCCCTGCTCCCGTGATCGTTTCCGAGTCAGAATTGAAGACTCGGGGGCAGAGGATTATTGAGTCCCCTCCTCACCCAAAGGATGCTCCGAGCACTTCCGTAGTTCCTCCGACTTCCTCTTCATCTCCTATGGATGCCTCTCTCCCTGGTCCCGATGCTGCTCCTACTACTCCTTCTGGTGGTGATCCGTCTACTCCTTTGAAAAAATGATTTTGTTGGCTATATAGGGGCCCGGCCTGTGGGTTCCCCCCTTTTTAAACTCTTTTATTTGTTGTTTGTTTGTGGTTTGCTGAACAATTTTCTTTTTGGCATTTTAAGGCTGTAAGCAAAACATTTGATAATACCCTTTTTTGATAAGGGTTTTAAGTTAACAAAAAATAAATACCCTTTTTGGATAAGGGTTTAAGTTACCTTTCGTGTGCATGCTTTTCTGTTTTTGTTTGGTACTTTAGAGAATTTTTCCGACATTTTTCTTGGAAAACCTTTTCTTTGGCTTGTCTTTATGAGCTTGACAGTCTTTTGGGTTTAGGTTTTTTCGATCTCTCTTTTCCACTATTCCTTTATGCTCAACTTTGTGGTTTATTGAGCTTTTATGTGTTAGGTTATTTTTGCGATGCGTTTTTCTTCTACTCGGTTCTTCATTCCGATTTACGGGTCGAAGTGTTTCCGAGTTTTTCTACTCGGGTTTTCATTTCGACTTATGAGTCGGATTGTCTCCGAGTTTCTTACGATCAACTCATATAACCTCTTTACACCGACTTGTACCTCGTCATTTTATCCTGACGACCATCTAGGTCGGTTCATGGGATTTTCACGTTTTGTCGAGCTTAAGTCGACGCGTTTCGTAGAGAGAAAAAAAAAAGAGAAAACAAGAAGGAATTCATAAGAGATATTTGTAAAAAGATCTTTATTTATTGGGGGAGGGGGTACCTTACTGCTACTAAGGGCTTTTGACAACCTATTTCCCTTAGCCACTTCTATGATCCCTCGTTAAAAACCCTTCTCCAGAAAAAACCCTTTTATTTTGGGAAAAAATCATGAAGTTGGGAAAAGAGTACATCAGGAAGTAGAGTTCGCTTTTAACTGTAGTACCTTTTCATATTACAAGCATGCCACGACTTCGGTAACTCGGGGCCGTTCAGGTCGGTCACTTTATAATAACATTTTCCTAAGATCTCATTGACTTTGTATGGTCCCTTCCAATTAGTAGCGAGTTTTCCTTCCCCTGATTTTTTGACTCCAATGTCGTTTCTGATCAAGACCAAGTCATTCGTGGCGAATGTTCTTCGAATGACTTTTTTGTTGTACCTTGTAGTCATTCTTTGCTTCAACGCTGCTTCCCTTATCTGGGCTTCTTCTCGGACTTCGGGGAGAAAATCGAGCTCCTCTTTGTGCCCCTGTATGTTTCTGATCTCGTCATGGAGAATCACCCTTGGGCTTTGTTCATTGATTTCTATTGGTATCATGGCTTCTACGCCATAGACTAGTCGGAAGGGCGTTTCTCCAGTGGCGGATTGGGGGTTGTTCTGTAAGCCCATAGCACTTGTGGGAGCTCCTCAGCCCAGGCTCCTTTTGCATCTTGTAATCTTTTCTTCAGTCCTGCCAGTATGACTTTGTTGGCTGCCTCGGCTTGTCCATTGGCTTGCGGATGTTCTACCGAGGTGAACTGGTGTTTGATTTTCATACTGGCTACTGGGCTTCTAAAGGTAGAGTCGGTGAATTGGGTTCCATTATCTGTAGTAATGGAATAAGGTATCCCATATCTTGTTATAATATTTTTGTAGAGGAACCTCCAACTTCTCTGGGCTGTGATGGTGGCCAATGGTTCTGCTTCTATCCACTTTGTGAAGTAATCTATTCCCACGATCAGGTATTTGACTTGTCCTGGCGCTTGGAGAAAAGGACCTAACAAATCCATTCCCCATTTTGCAAAGGGCCATGGAGAAGTGATACTGATGAGCTCTTCCGGGGGAGCCACATGGAAATTTGCATGCATCTGACATGGTTGACACTTTTTCACAAATTCTGTGGCCTCTTTCTGCAAGGTCGGCCAGTAGAATCTAGCTCGGATCACTTTCCTGGCTAGTGACCTTGCTCCGAGATGATTTCCACAGATCCCACTGTGAACTTCCTCTAACACCTCGGTGGTTCTTGAGGTCGGTACGCACTTTAACAATGGCGTTGATATCCACCTTCTGTAGAGAATATTTCTCACCAAAGTGTAATATTGTGCTTTCCTCCGGATTTTCTTAGCCTATTTTTCCTCTTTGGGAAGGATGTCGAATTTCATGTATTCGACCAAGGGGTTCATCCATCCGAGGTTTAAACCGGCTACCTCAAGGACCTCTCGTTTATCTTCTACTTTTACCACGGAGGGTTCCTGGAGAGTTTCCTGGATCAGGCTTCTGTTATTCCCTCCTGGCTTGGTACTTGCTAACTTGGATAGGGCATCTGCTCTACTATTCAGATCCCGAGTTATGTGTTTGACCTCGGTTTCTGCAAAGCGCCCAAGGTGTTCCAGAGTTTTTTCGAAGTACCTCTTCATATTTGGGTCCTTTGCCTGATACTCTCCACTTATCTGTGAGGTCACCACTTGTGAGTCGCTGTATATCATCACCTTTGTAGCACCGACTTCTTCTGCTAGCTTCAATCCAGCAATCAGGGCTTCATACTCTGCCTGATTATTTGAAGCTGGGAATTCAAATTTGAGGGAAACCTCTATTTGGGTTCCTCTTTTATCCACCAATATTATGACTGCACCGCTTCCTATTTTATTTGAGGATCCATCTACATAGAGTTCCTATGTAGTTGGCTTTTCCTCTTGATCTCCTGCGTATTCTGCGATGAAGTCGGTGAGGCATTGGGCTTTAATCGCCGTCCGAGTTTCATACCTCAAGTCGAACTCGGAGAGCTCTATTGCCCATTGAACCATTCTCCCTGCGACATCCGTTTTTTAGAGGATTTGCTTCATGGGTTGGTTCGTGCGGATTCTTACTGTATGAGCTTGAAAGTAAGGCCGTAGCCTTCGTGAGGCTACTACTAAGGAGTAGGCAAACTTCTCTAGCTTGTGGTATCTTAGCTCGGGTCCATGTAGAACTTTGCTGATGAAATATACTGGATGCTGGTCGACCTCGTCTTCTCTTATCAGGGCTGACGCGACAGCCTTGTCTGCTACAGATAAATATAGGACGAGGTCTTCTCCAGCTACAGGTCGGGTCAGAATCGGAGGTTGGCTCAAGAATCTTTTGAACTCCTGAAATGCCTCCTCGCATTCAGGAGTCCATTCGAACTGACATCCCTTTCTCAATAAGGAAAACAGTGGAAGGGATTTTAGTGCTGATCCTGCCAAGAATCTGGAGAGGGCTGCAAGTCGGCCATTTAGCTGCTGACCTCTCTTAAACAGATCGGACTTTTCATTTCCAGGATAGCTCTACATTTATCGGGATTGGCTTCAATCCCTCTTTGTGTCAGCATGAACCCTATAAATTTTCCCGCCTCTACCGCGAAGGCACACTTTGCGGGATTTAATCTCATCCCGTGTAACCTTATGGTGTCGAAGACTCAAGAGAGGTCTAACAAGAGGTCGACTTCTTTCTTAGTTTTCACCAGCATGTCGTCGACGTATACTTCCATTAGGCTCCCAAGGTGGGGGGCAAACACTTTGTTCATCAGCATTTGGTATGTGGCCCCTACATTTTTTAATCCAAATGGCATGACCACATAGCAAAAATTTGCTCTGGGCGTGATGAAGGATGTCTTTTCCTGGTCCGGCTCATATATCAGGATTTGGTTATACCCCGAGTAGGCTTCTATGAACGACAAGTATTGATACCCCGAGCTGAAGTCTACTAGGGTATCAATATTTGGTAGTAGATAAGGGTCCTTGGGGCATGCCTTATTTAAGTCGGTATAGTCGACGCACATTCTCCATTTGCCATTTTGTTTTTTGACTAGCACTACATTGGCTAGCCATGTTGGGTACTTGACTTCTCTGATGAAGCCGGCTTCTATGAGCGCCTGTACTTGTTCTTCTACTACCAGGGCTCGTTCTGGGCCGAGCTTGCGTCTTCTTTGTTGTACAGGTCGGGACCCCGGGTAGACCGAGAGCTTGTGGGACATGAGCTCGGGGTCTATTCCAGGCATATTGGAGGCCTTCCAGGCAAAGAGGTCGGAGTTGTCTCTTAGGAGCTTAGTCAATCCTTGTTTTAGGGTTTCCCCTAGGTTGACTCCTATGTGAGTATTTTTTTCCTTCCTCTTTACCGACCTGTATCTCCTCGGTTTTTCCTCCCGGTTGTGGTCGCAGCTCTTCTCTAGCCCTTGCGCCACTGAGCTCAATTGTGTGAACTTCTCTGCCTTTTTCTCTCAAGTTTAGGCTTTCATTGTAGCATTTCCTTGCCAGTTTCTGATCTCCCCTTACCGTTGCTATTCCCGCTGAGGTCGGGAATTTCATACAAAGGTGGGGAGTGGATACCACCGCTCCGAGTCGATTAAGGGTAGCTATGCCGATTAAAGCATTATATGCTGACCCTACATCGATGACTATGAAGTCTACACTCAGAGTTTTGGATTTTTCCCCTTTTCCAAAGGTAGTGTGTAAGGGTAGAAATCCTAGTGGTTTTATTGGTGTGTCGCCTAGTCCGTATAAGGTGTCGGGGTAGGCTCTTAATTCTTTCTCATCCAACCCTAGTATGTCAAAAGCGGGCTTGAAAAGAATGTCCGCTGAGCTCCCTTGATCTACTAGGGTTCTGTGGAGATGGGAATTGGCTAGGATCATAGTGATTACCACTGGGTCATCGTGCCCAGGAATTATTCCTTGCCCATCTTCTCTTGTGAATGAAATGGTTGGGAGGTTGGATGATTCTCCTCCGACCTGGTAGACTCGCTTGAGGTGTCTTTTGCGAGAAGAATTGGTGAGTCCCCCTCCCGCGAATCCCCCTGAGATCATATGGATATGTCTCTCCGGAGTCTGCGGTGGTGGATCTCTTCTATCCATATCATCTCGCTTTCTCTTCCCATGACTGTCCGACCTTTCTATGAGATATCTGTCAAGCCGACCTTCTCTAGCCAGCCTTTCTATCACATTTTTAAGGTCGTAACAGTCATTTGTGGAGTGCCATATATTTTATGGTACTCGTAGTAGTCGCTGCGGCTCCCTCCTTTTTTATTTTTAATGGGTCTAGGAGGTGGCAGCCTTTCAGTATTGCAAATTTCTCTGTACACATCCACTATAGAAACCTTTAGAGGAGTATAAGAGTGATATTTCCTTGGTCTGTCGAGACCGAGTTCTTCCTTTTTCTTGGTTTCCCTGTCCCTCTCTTTTGTTGAGGGAAGGTGCCCAGGTCGCCAACTCAGATCTCTCAGCTTAGCATTTTCCTCCATATTGATGTACTTTTCAGCTCTTTCCTGCACATCACTTAAGGAGATGGGGTGTCTTTTGGATATGGAGTGTGAGAAGGGACCTTCTCTAAGCCCATTGACTAACCCCATTATGACTGCCTCGGTGGGCAGGTCTTGGATCTCTAAACATGCTTTGTTGAACCTTTCCATATAGGCTCGTAAGGATTCTCCGACCTCCTGCTTTATTCCCAGGAGGCTCGGCGCATGTTTCACTTTGTCTTTCTGGATAGAGAACCTCATCAAAAACTTTCTTGAGAGGTCTTCAAAACTGGTGACCGACCTCGGAGGGAGGCTGTCGAACCACTTCATCGCCGCTTTCGATAGGGTCGTCGGGAAAGATTTGCATCGGGTAGCGTCGGAAGCATCAGCCAGGTACATTCGACTTTTGAAATTGCTTAAGTGATGCTTCGGATCCGTGGTTCCGTCATAGAGGTCCATATCGGGGCTTTTGAAGTTCCTTGAAACTTTTGCCCTCATTATGTCTTCGTCCTCCCCTCCTAAGGGCGGTTCTTCTCGTTCGTCACAGGAGTTCCGATCTTTGAGGAAGGATTCTAACTTTAAGAGTTTTCTTTCTAACTCTTTTCGTCATTCCATCTCCTCTTTTAGGTTCTTTTCAGTCTCCCTTTGTCGCTCCCGTTCTTGTTCTAACTGTTCCAGGCGACTTTGGTGCACGTGGACTAATCCCATGAGTTCAGTTGCATGGGATGGTCCATCTTTCTCCGATTCGCGCCCTTCTGAAGAATTCACCTTCGGATTTTTGACTCCGGAGGTACCTTCTCTGTGCTGATCATTGGTTTCCTGGTGAAGGGTCAAGTCTGCGTCATTGTTTCCGGTGTCCAGATTCTCTTGTTCAGAATCTGATTCTACATGACCCTCTTCGGGGGATCTGTCCGCCATCACTGGTTGATCTCTCGGGTCCCTGGCAACGGCGCCAATGTTACGGTCGGTAACCGGAGATTAATGGATTGGATGGCATTGGTTGGCCCAATTGTTGGAAAGAGGAGGCCTTCGAGTGGATCGGCACCTGGGGGGCCTCCGTCCGACTTGTGTGCGTGAAAGAATAGGGGGTGGTACCTGCAAAGACACTCCAATGCCTAAGTCAGCGAGAGTGTGAGCAGGTCTAGAGAGTATTGGGACTTAGAGATACCTGAGGAATGTCAGTGTATTTATAGTGGTGAACCAATAACCACCGTTGAGGTAGTGCCACTTTTTTAGGGTGTTAACCGTCCCTTTATCTTGGGGAGGTTAAGATATGGATACTAGAAGTGGTTAGAGAGATTTTAGGGGCAGTTACTCATTCGAATGAGTGCTTATCTGCCAGCTAACCCCCGTCCCCGACTTCTTTAGAACAAGTCGTGGTGAACACCGACTTCGTAAGACGAAGGTCGGTGCCGAGTGAGGCTCAATCCGTGGGATTAGGCCTTTTGTTTGGACCTGGGCCTTTACTGTTGGGCCAGGATATGAACAGTGCCCCTACTCGAGCCCAATTTTCTTTTCAAGATTTGGGTTCGACTATTCTACTCGGGGTCGTAGCCGACTTGTTGGAGGATCGACGTGATGGTCTGAAACCAACGTGACTTTTCGTAACCTTTTGGTTCTGACAGTTATGTCTAATCAAGCGTCGTGTCCGTTAGGGATGTGCGTAGGGATTGATGGCCTTGGTAACGATGCATTCTCATTAATGACTGCCTCGCTTTTACCATTATGCCCCTAGCATGTTTATAAATACTTTCCCTCTCTTTCGTTGTTTCATTTCTGCGATTTTTCAAATTTCTTCTTCTTTTGTTCGTGCTGCATTCTTGTGTTCGAAGGCTTTTGCTTCCTCCAATCCTGATTTTCAGATAAAGGTTAGCTTTTTCTTCTTCTGTAACATGCCTTATATTTGCATACCCTTATTTTGTAGATAAGTAGGTTGGTTTGTAGATTTCTGTTTGGTTCCGTATCCCCTCCCTTTAGAGACCGTATTTTTTTATTTTTCTTTTCTTTTTTCCTTGTAGGTTTTTGTCACCTTTTTTAAGAAAAGAAATGGCTTCCGTAGATATCATTTCCCAGTGGGTTGATGTTACAGTCTTAGGAGAGGAACCTTCGGTCGATACTGAGTTTATCACCCACCTTCGTACTCGCCACAGAATTTGTACTTCTGAGGAGGATGAGCCGAAGTATGAGTTGGTAGTCCCGGGCCCAGAAGACCGGGTTTGCTTTGGGAGGGTCAATGAAGTGGCCCCTCATTTTTTCTTTATGTATAATTGTATGATCACCCGTTTGGGTGTTTTCTTCCTTTTTCAAATTTTGAGGTGTCTGTGTTGCGTCACTGCCGAGTTGCCCCTACTCAGCTTCACCCTAACTCTTGGTGTTTTTTGAAAATTTATCAATTTATTAGCCAGGCTTTAGAGTTCCCGACTTCTCTGAAGATTTTTTTCTATCTTTTTCATATGACCAAACCCTTTTAGTAGGCTAAACAATAAGCAACAGTGGGTGTCTTTCCGGGTCATACAAGGTCGGAGAGTTTTCACCCTCTTTGACGAATCCTTCCATGACTTTAAAAATTATTTTTTCAAAGTTCAAGCTGTAGGGGGTCACCACCCCTTTTTCTTGGACGAGAGTTCTTCTCCTCGCTTTCCCCTGTATTGGTTAGAGGCCTCCCCTTGTGAGAAATATGGTCTGGACGATCTAGACGAAGTGGAGGCGGCCATTGTGGGGTTCCTCCGAGAAGTGTGGGGGAGGGCCCCATATCTGGACACTAAGAAATTCCTCCAGGGGTCTCCGACCTTTATCCAGGCGCAACTAGGTAGCTTTTGTTTTTCTAATTTGCTTCCGACTCATGATTTTTTGTTCCGACTTGTTTGACTTTTAGTTACTACTTGTTTTTGCAGAGATGGCGAAGAAGAACGCTCAGGAATCTTTCCAGAGAGTCCAGGAGGCCAAGGCGAGGTCTCGAGCCAGGACTGGTGGCACCAAGGCGATTATCTCTCCTCTTCCTCCTCCTCGGAACACGGGGACTCCTTCTCAGCCCATTGTGATTTCTTCTTCAGCTTCATTTTGGCCGCCCCCTCCGCCCAACCTCTTCCTGAGCCAGAGAAGAAGAAGCGCAAGACTTTGGAGTCTGGTTCTTCTTTTGAAGCTGAGGTTAAAGCGGATGCCCTTGCATTCATCCGAAAGTACATCTACCCCAATGCTCATATAAGTATGGACGATGTTTCTGTTCGGAACCACCTTACCACTCTGGCTGAGGAGGTTCTTAGGGCAGCAGGTGTTTGTGGTAAACTCTTAGATATTTTTGAGAAGACTCCTCTCAGCTCTTTGGGTTTAACCTCGAGGGTTGAAGAGCTGGAAGGAAGGCTTCTTATATATCAAGAGCATCAAAGGGAGTTGAAGGAGGAAGTCGCCAAGCTGAGGGGGGAGAGAGATAGCCTCCGGGAGAAGGAGAGTAAGTTGCAGGCCCAATGCAACATGGAGGTGGGCTTGAGGAAAACAGCACAGGAGAGTTATCAAAGTTTATTTGAAGATCTTGTGTCTGTGAGGAAGGATCTGCTAAATTCTCGGAATGCATATGCCGAGTTGGAGGATTCGATTGCTGATGGGGCCGAGGAGGCTTGGAGGATTTTTAAGGAGCAGGTCGGAGTCATCGCTCTTGACTTGGATCTTTCTCCTTTGGATCCTGATAAGGTTGTTATCGATGGTGCCATAGTGGATCCCCCTGCTCCCGTGATCGTTTCCGAGTCAGAAATGAAGACTCGGGGGCAGAGGATTATTGAGTCCCCTCCTCGCCCAAAGGATGCTCCGAGCACTTCCGTAGTTCCTCCGACTTCCTCTTCATCTCCTATGGATGCCTCTCTCCCTGGTCCCGATGCTGCTCCTACTACTCCTTCTGGTGGTGATCCGTCTACTCCTTTGAAAAAATGATTTTATTGGCTATATGGGGGCCCGGCCTGTGGGTCCCCCCTTTTTAAACTCTTTTATTTGTTGTTTGTTGGTGGTTTGCTGAACAATTTTCTTTTTGGCCTTTTATGGCTGTAAGCAAAACATTTGATAATACCCTTTTTTGATAAGGGTTTTAAGTTAACAAAAATAAATAACCTTTTTAGATAAGGGTTTAAGTTACCTTTCGTGTGCATGCTTTTCTGTTTTTGTTTGGTACCTTAGAGAATTTTTCTGACCTTTTTCTTGGAAAACCTTTTCTTTGGCTTGTCTTTATGAGCTTGACAGTCTTTTGGGCTTAGGTTTTTTCGATCTCTCTTTTCCACTATTCCTTTATGCTCAACTTTGTGGTTTATTGAGCTTTTATGTGTTAGGTTATTTTTGCGATGCGTTTTTCTTCTACTCGGTTCTTCATTCCGATTTATGGGTCGAAGTGTTTCCGAGTTTTTCTACTCGGGTTTTCATTTCGACTTATGAGTCGGATTGTCTCCGAGTTTCTTACGATCAACTCATATAACCTCTTTACACCGACTTGTACCTCATCGTTTTATCCTGACGACCATCTAGGTCGGTTCATGGGATTTTCACGTTTTGTCGAGCTTAAGTCGGCGCGTTTCGTAGAGAGAAAAAAAGAGAAAACAAGAAGGAATTTATAAGAGATATTTGTAAAAAGATCTTTATTTATTGGGGGAGGGTGTACCTTACTGCTACTAAGGGCTTTTGACAACCTATTTCCCTTAGCCTCTACTATGATGCCTCGTTAAAAACCCTTCTCCAGAAAAAACCCTTTTATTTTGGTAAAAAATCATGAAGTTGGAAAAAGAGTACATTAGGGAGTAGAGTTCGCTTTTAACTGTAGTACCTTTTCATATTACAAGCATGCCACGACCTCGGTAACTCGGGGCCGTTCAGGTCGGTTACTTTATAATAACCTTTTCCTAAGACCAAATTGACTTTGTATGGTCCCTTCCAATTAGCAGCGAGTTTTCCTTCCCCTGATTTGTTGACTCCAATGTCGTTTCTGATCAAGACCAAGTCATTCGGGGCGAATGTTCTTCGAATGACTTTTTTGTTGTACCTTGTAGTCATTCTTTGCTTCAATGTTGCTTCCCTTATCTCGGCTTCTTCTCGGACTTCGGGGAGCAAATCGAGCTCCTCTTTGTGCCCCTGTATGTTTCTGATCTCGTCATGGAGAATCACCCTTGGGCTTTGTTCATTGATTTCTATTGGTATCATGGCTTCTACGCCATAGACTAGTCGGAAGGGCGTTTCTCCAGTGGCGGATTGGGGGGTTGTCCTGTAAGCTTATAGCACTTGTGGGAGCTCCTCAGCCCAGGCTCCTTTTGCATCTTGTAATCTTTTCTTCAGTCCTGCCAGTATGACTTTGTTGGCTGCCTCGGCTTGTCCATTGGCTTGCGGATGTTCTACCGAGGTGAACTGGTGTTTGATTTTCATACTGGCTACTAGGCTTCTAAAGGTAGAGTCGGTGAATTGGGTTCCATTATCTGTAGTAATGGAATAAGGTATCCCATATCTTGTGATAATATTCTTGTAGAGGAACCTCCGACTTCTCTGGGCTGTGATGGTGGCCAATGGTTCTGCTTCTATCCACTTTGTGAAGTAATCTATTCTCACGATCAGGTATTTGACTTGTCCTGGCGCTTGGGGAAAAGAACCTAACAAATCCATTCCCCATTTTGCAAAGGGCCATGGAGAAGTGATACTGATGAGCTCTTCCGGGGGAGCCACATGGAAATTTGCATGCATCTGACATGGTTGACACTTTTTCACAAATTCTGTGGCCTCTTTCTGCAAGGTCGACCAGAAGAATCTAGCTCGGATCACTTTCCTGGCTAGTGACCTTGCTCCGAGATGATTTCCGCAGAACCCACTGTGAACTTCCTCTAACACCTCGGTGGTTCTTGAGGTCGGTACGCACTTTAACAATGGCGTTGATATCCCCCTTCTGTAGAGAATATTTCTCACCAAAGTGTAATGTTGTGCTTCCCTCCGAATTTTCTTAGCCTATTTTTTCTCTTTGGGAAGGATGTTGAATTTCATGTATTCGACCAAGGGGTTCATCCATCCGAGGTTTAAACCGGCTACCTCAAGGACCTCTCGTTTATCTTCTACTTTTACCACGGAGGGTTCCTGGAGAGTTTCCTGGATCAAGCTTCTGTTATTCCCTCCTGGCTTGGTACTTGCTAACTTGGATAGGGCGTCTGCTCTGCTATTCAGATCCCGAGTTATGTGTTTGACCTCGGTTTCTGCAAAGCGCCCAAGGTGTTCCAGAGTTTTTTCCAAGTACCTCTTCGTATATGGGTCCTTTGCCTGATACTCTCCACTTATCTGTGAGATCACCACTTGTGAGTCGCTGTATATCATCACCTTTGTAGCACCGACTTCTTCTGCTAGCTTCAATCCAGTAATCAGGGCTTCATACTCTGCCTGATTATTTGAAGCTGGGAATTCAAATTTGAGGGAAACCTCTATTTGGGTTCCTCTTTCATCCACCAATATTATGCCTGCACCGCTTCCTGTTTTATTTGAGGATCCATCTACATAGAGTTCCCATGTAGTTGGCTTTTTCTCTTGATCTCCTGCGTATTCTGCGATGAAGTCGGTGAGGCATTGGGCTTTAATCGCCGTCCGAGTTTCATACCTCAAGTCGAACTCGGAAAGCTCTATTGCCCATTGAACCATTCTCCCTGCGACATTCGTTTTTTGGAGGATTTGCTTCATGGGTTGGTTCGTGCGGATTCTTACTGTATGAGCTTGAAAGTAAGGCCGTAGCCTTCGTGAGGCTACTACTAAGGAGTAGGCAAACTTCTCTAGCTTGTGGTATCTTAGCTCGGGTCCTTGTAGAACTTTGCTGATGAAATATACTGGATGCTGGTCGACCTCGTCTTCTCTTATCAGGGCTGACGCGACAGCCTTGTCTGCTACAGATAAATATAGGACGAGGTCTTCTCCAGCTACAGGTCGGGTCAGAATCGGAGGTTGGCTCAAGAATCTTTTGAACTCCTGAAATGCCTCCTCGCATTCAGGAGTCCATTCGAACTGACATCCCTTTCTCAATAAGGAAAACAGTGGAAGGGATTTTAGTGCTGATCCTGCCAAGAATCTGGAGAGGGCTGCAAGTCGGCCATTTAGCTGCTGACCTCTCTTAAATAGATCGGACTTTTCATTTCCAGGATAGCTCTACATTTATCGGGATTGGCTTCAATCCCTCTTTGTGTCAGCATGAACCCTATAAATTTTCCCGCCTCTACCGCGAAGGCACACTTTGCGGGATTTAATCTCATCCCGTGTAACCTTATGGTGTCGAAGACTCGCGAGAGGTCTAACAAGAGGTCGACTTCTTTCTTGGTTTTCACCAGCATGTCATCGACGTATACTTCCATTAGGCTCCCAAGGTGGGGGGGGGGGGGCAAACACTTTTTTCATCAGCCTTTGGTATGTGGCCCCTGCATTTTTTAATCCAAATGGCATGACCACATAGCAAAAATTTGCTCTGGGCGTGATGAAGGATGTTTTTTCCTGGTCCGGCTCATACATCGGGATTTGGTTATACCCCGAGTAGGCATCCATGAACGACAAGTATTGATACCCCGAGCTGGAGTCTACTAGGGTATCAATATTTGGTAGTGGATAAGGGTCCTTGGGGTATGCCTTATTTAAGTCGGTATAGTCGACGCAAATTCTCCATTTGCCATTTTATTTTTTGACTAGCACTACATTGGCTAGCCATGTTGGGTACTTGACTTCTCTGATGAAGCCGGCTTCTAGGAGCGCCTGTACTTGTTCTTCTACTACCAGGGCTCGTTCTGGGCCGAGTTTGCGTCTTCTTTGTTGTACAGGTCGGGACCCCGGGTAGACCGAGAGCTTGTGGGACATGAGCTCGGGGTCTATTCCAGGCATATCGGAGGCCTTCCAGGCAAAGAGGTCGGAGTTGTCTCTTAGGAGCTTAGTCAATCCTTGTTTTAGGGTTTCCCCTAAGTTGACTCCTATGTGAGTATTTTTTCCTTCCTCTTTACCGACTTGTATCTCCTCGGTTTTTCCTCCCGGTTGTGGTCGTAGCTCTTCTCTAGCCCTTGCGCCACCGAGCTCAATTGTGTGAACTTCTCTGCCTTTTCCTCTCAGGTTTAGGCTTTTCATTGTAGCATTTCCTTGCCAGTTTCTGATCTCCCCTTACCGTTGCTATTCCCGCTGAGGTTGGGAATTTCATACAAAGGTGGGGAGTGGATACCACCGCTCCGAGTCGATTAAGGGTAGCTCTGCCGATTAAAGCATTATATGCTGACCCTACATCGATGACTATGAAGTCTACACTCAGAGTTTTGGATTTTTCCCCTTTTCCAAAGGTAGTGTGTAAGGGTAGAAATCCTAGTGGTTTTATTGGTGTGTCGCCTAGTCCGTATAAGGTTTCGGGGTAGGCTCTTAATTCTTTCTCATCCAACCCTAGTTTGTCAAAAGCGGGCTTGAAAAGAATGTCCGCTGAGCTCCCTTGATCTACTAGGGTTCTGTGGAGATGGGAATTGGCTAGGATCATAGTGATTACCACTGGGTCATCGTGCCCAGGAATTATTCCTTGCCCATCTTCTCTTGTGAATGAAATGGTTGGGAGGTCGGATGATTCTCCTCCGACCTGGTAGACTCGCTTGAGGTGTCTTTTGCGAGAAGACTTGGTGAGTCCCCCTCCCGCGAATCCCCCTGAGATCATATGGATATGTCTCTCCGGAGTCTGCGGTGGTGGATCTCTTCTATCCATATCGTCTCGCTTTCTCTTCCCATGACTGTCCGACCTTTCTATGAGATATCTGTCAAGCCGACCTTCTCTAGCCAGCTTTTCTATCACATTTTTAAGGTCGTAACAGTCATTTGTGGAGTGCCATATATTTTATGGTACTCGCAGTAGTCGCTGCGGCTCCCTCCTTTTTTATTTTTAATGGGTCTGGGAGGTGGCAGCCTTTCAGTATTGCAAATTTCTCTGTACACATCCACTATAGAAACCTTTAGAGGAGTATAAGAGTGATATTTCCTTGGTCTGTCGAGACCGAGTTCTTCCTTTTTCTTGGTTTCCCTCTCCCTCTCTTTTGTTGAGGGAAGGTGCCCAGGTCGCCAACTCAGATCTCTCAGCTTAGCATTTTCCTCCATGTTGGTGTACCTTTCAGCTCTTTCCTGCACATCACTTAAGGAGATGGGGTGTCTTTTGGATATGGACTGTGAGAAGCGACCTTCTCTAAGCCCATTGACTAATCCCATTATGATTGCCTCGGTGGGCAGGTCTTGGATCTCTAAACATGCTTTGTTGAACCTTTCCATATAGGCTCGTAAGGATTCTCCGACCTCCTGCTTTATTCCCAGGAGGCTCGGCGCATGTTTCACTTTGTCTTTCTGGATAGAGAACCTCATCAAAAACTTTCTTGAGATGTCTTCAAAACTGGTGACCGACCTCAGAGGGAGGCTGTCGAACCACTTCATCGCCGCTTTCGATAGGGTCGTCGGGAAAGCTTTGCATCGCGTAGCGTCGGAAGCATCAGCCAGGTACATTCGACTTTTGAAATTGCTTAAGTGATGCTTCAGATCCGTGGTTCCGTCATAGAGGTCCATATCGGGGCTTTTGAAGTTCCTCGGAACTTTTGCCCTCATTATGTCTTCGCTGAAAGGATCCTCCCCTCCTAAGGGCTGTTCTTCTCATTCGTCACGGGAGTTCCGATCTTTGAGGAAGGATTCTAACTTTAAGAGTTTTCTTTCTAACTCTTTTCGTCGTTCCATCTCCACTTTTAATTTCTTCTCAGTCTCCCTTTGTCGCTCCTGTTCTTGTTCTAACTGTTCCAGGCGACTTTGGTGGACGTGGACTAATCCCATGAGTTCAGTTGCATGGGATGGTCCATCTTTCTCCGATTTGCGCCCTTCTAAAGAATTCACCTTCGGATTTTTGACTCCGGAGGTACCTTCTCTGTGCTGATCGTTGGTTTCCTGGTGAAGGGTCAAGTCTGCATCATTGTTTCCGGTGTCCAGATTCTCTTGTTCAGAATCTGATTCTACATGACCCTCTTCGGGGGATCTATCCGCCATCACTGGTTGATCTCTCGGGTCCCCGGCAACGGCGCCAATGTTACGATGGGTAACCGGAGATTAATGGATTGGATGGTGTTGGTTGGCCCAATTGTTGGAAAGAGGAGGCCTTCGAGTGGATCGGCACCTGGGGGGCCTCCGTCCGACTTGTGTGCGTGAAAGAATAGGGGGTGGTACCTGCAAAGACACTCCAATGCCTAAGTCAGCGAGAGTGTGAGCAGGTCTAGAGAGTATTGGGACTTAGAGATACCTGAGGAATGTCAGTGTATTTATAGTGGTGAACCAATAACCATCGTTGAGGTAGTGCCACTTTTTTAGGGTGTTAACCGTCCCTTTATCTTGGGAAGGTTAAGATACGGATACTGGAAGTGGTTAGAGAGATTTTAGGGGCAGTTACTCATTCGAATGAGTGCTTATCTGCCAGCTAACCCCTGTCCTCGACTTCTTTGGAACAAGTCGTGGTGAACACCGACTTCGTAAGATGAAGGCCGGTGCCGAGTGAGGCTCAATCCGTGGGATTAGGCCTTTTGTTTGGACCTGGGCCTTTACTGTTGGGCCAGGGTATGAACAATTATTATTATTATTATTATTATTATTATTATTATTATTATTATTATTATTAGCCAAACAAAACGAAATAACGGAGAAATCACACTATTTATTGTTGACAATTTATTTTACATACAGGTACATGATGAATACGTATTATTGTGGTCTCCAAGAAGACTAAGTCACTAAGCAATGCACACATTTAAGATTCACAGAATATAATACAACAATCAGATCAGACTTTCAATGGAATAAGAGTAACTAGTTGTTGTTTTTTTTTTTTTTGGTATTGATAAGGGTACCTATTTATTTATTTATTTATGATAGACTATATGATTTCGGGTCCAGAGTGATGTTTTTCGTATTAGCTTATTTAAGCTGAAGTCCAGTGTCATAAGTCATTTTGGGCTTCCAATCAGCAGGGATAGGTTTCTTTGGTATTTGCCAATAAGTTCCATAACAACCAATCACTTGGAACCTCAAGAAGAGTTGACCCTTTGGTGGGTTAGCATAGTCAAACACTGCCCCATAAACCCTACGCAATGGACTCCATTGTTTGCGTGAATCCTGCAAAATTAGAGAGGTAACATATAAATCTGTAACTATATTGATGTTATAGCTCCAAAATTGAAAATAACTTATATAAAAACTAGCTAGCCAATAATATAAATGAAAAAAGTTATTAGAATCTCATTATAAACTATATGTTTGTACCTCCCACAATTCAACATTAGTGACATCGTATGATCCACCAAGGTTTTGAAGAACCACAGCAAAGTATCCAGGGTTGCTGCTACTTTCTTGAACCTTAACAACAATGTTGCGGCCAGGGTATGTGCAAGGGACTCTTTTGTATGCAATATCAAGAGTACCGTATTTTTTTAGCTCTTTAGATGCATCAGGGCTCACACCCAAACTATTAAAGGCCCGTGGGCTCAATATGAAGTCTGTTCTGTCTCCCTGACCATAATCTGTTGCCACCACTGTTACCCCGTTGACATTGCATAATTTTGGTACTTTACATTTAACCTGAATCATCATTATTTGTTATATGTATTTGATAAATAAAGAAGTATAATTGAAAAAGAGTAAACACTCAATTTGATTCTTAAAATATGAAAAAATCTAGGGGCCAGCAGTTTTATTGAAATCTAGCCAGCACTTAACCAGCAAAAGTAAAGTGAGTAATTTTCTACTTTTGGATGAAATCTTACACCATTAAAATCACCAATAATGACTAATTGATAGTTACAAATCACAAAATTTGTAGATCTCCTAACACTCCTCTTAAAATATTTTAGATTGGACATTTTAGTCTTTAATAAATTTTTATTCTCTAAGAATCCTTAAGAATTATTCTTCTTAAACAGATTCATCAGAGTCATTTTGAATCAATTCTTTTATGCATGTTGGACAAATAAAATAGTCCGTTAAAAATAATTTTTGAAGACTTTCATAGAATAAAAATTTGCTAGATATCAAAAGCATCTGGTTTGAAATTTTTTAGGAATCAAGTTGGGTATTTATTCATTGAGAAATTAAAATTACTTTGCAATATACTTTGTTTTCTTGATTTCTTTTGTTTTTCTTTTATTCTGTTTGGTTGAGTAATAAAAGTGAGAACGTACTTTACCGTAAACTAAACATATCTTAAGAGTGTGTCTTGCAAATTTTGGTAAAGGAGATCGAATCATTTGAAAGGATAGAAAGGAAAAGAAATGTGAAGAAATAATGGATAAAGATGTTTAAACTTATTTCTTATTTAAAAGTTTAAAATAAATAATGATATCTACATGCCATCATTCACAGTCCTTCCGTATTCGCCAAATCCACATGCTCCTCCTAATATATAGAGAGAGAGTGCATGACAAAAAAATAAGTTCACAATATATATATATATATATATATATATATATATATATATATATATATATATATATATATATATATTCTTAGAGAAATGAAAATAGACACCATATATTAGTTATAATTACCATGGTACAAGCGAAACTAAACATGTAAAATGTGCAAAAGGAAAATATACATTATTGGTATAAATAATAACAAAAATACTTTTATAAAAATAGATGTTAATCAGTATTTTTCCTTTGTATAATTTAATTTGTCTTGTTATTTTAGTCAATATTAACCAATTTTTTTTCTAAAAAAATAATGTTAGATAATGACGACGTACAAAATAATTAAAGGAGGGTAATAATTAACATACTTGGAGTCCCATAACCATCACGGGTACCATAATAGGTTGCTCTAGAGTTCTTATAAGGATTCCAAGGGCAGTAGTCTTTATTAGTGGCACTGCTTAGTGCTGGTAAAAGCAGTATAACGCAAAGAAGACCAAGTTGGTGCTTAAGCTCCATATCTAAAGAGGTAAGAAATGTAGCAAGTAAATGTAGTAAACCAAAGTGTATGAAAGAATATAATTAACTAATAATATATATTATGGAAAGAAGCTTTTGTGAGATTACAAGCATAGATATGGAGTCATATTTATAGTGGTGCCATACGTATAGATACCAGTGGTGTTAGCCCAATTGGGACCATAGGAATAATATGTTTTAGGATTGGATTGATGATGTGGACCAGTACACATTGACCCTACCTAACCCAGAGAATAAGCGACTTAGTCTACACACAATATCAGTACAGCAATACAAGAAAAAATTATTCAGTATTTAATGTCAAAAGTTTGTTTGTTTTGGATTAAAACTCATTCAACAATAGAAACCAGAGGGAGAAGTTCAAACATACCATGCACAAAGGAAATAAAGTAGCGGTCAAACTTATTACAAACCTTGGCATGCATCGAAGGGAATTTTGATTTAATAATTTGGGAGTCCTCCAAAGAAGGTTGCCACGGAAATGTTGAAGTAGATATGGCAGCAGTGACAACTCCTCATGGTAATAAAAGAGATTAGGGTGATGTGAGTTTTTTGTTTTGTTTTTTTTTTATGGGCTTAACCCCCTCTTTTCTGACCAAAAATAAAATTTGAAAAAGTTTAGGTCAGCCACTTTTGTATTTTGTGACCAGTACTTAATTATTAAAAGAAAAGTGAATGATTTCTCACAATTGAATGTAATTTCATATTATTAAAAATACTATTAATAACCAATTAATGATTACAAATCATAAAAATTACTGCTCCTAACACTCCTCATAAAATTTATCTTAATTATATACTTTGGATTGCTACTATCCAACACTTTGGTCTAGTGGTCATTATCCATACCTAAGTGCATTTAAGTTTAAAATTTGACTCAGACCAAATAATATGGATAAAACTCTTTTTTAGTATTATATATATGTATGAGGATAGGATGAGTGAATTTATAACACTTAAAATTAAGAGTGGTCTAATTTATATGACTAAAAAAGAAAATATTTAGAGTTTGCATAATAGTAAAACTACAATGTTGTAGAAAAAAAATTGTATTCGGAAGACTCTAACTCCAAATTTTTTTTACAAAGAAAATATTAGCTAAAAGAATAAATTTGACTATATTTAAAAAGAAAATTAACTTTTATTATCCTCTTATAATATATAGGAGAAAAATATATTTGAGAAGTGAAAAAGCATTAAATTCTTATGCTATTTATTGTTTTAACTATCTACAGTATTACAACTATCTACAGTATGATTCTGTTGAAGACTGTACATCCAATTAAAATATTGATTGTACATCCACATATCATTATTATTATTAATTAGTACATTATGATGACCTCAAAAAATTTAGATTGATGAATTAAATGCGGCTCGATACCCAGGTCATACAGATGAAACATCTTAAATTTTATATATTTAATAATGTTAGGAGTGAGCATATTTTATAATTTGTAGTGATTAATTAATTATTATTAATATTTTTAATAATATAAAATTATATCTAATTAATAGTATAAGATTATATTTTTTTATAATAAAATATTAGTTAAATTTTAATGACAGTACTGACTTTTAAGATTTTTTCTTATGAAAAAACGTTGTACAAGCTAAGAAAAGCACTGGTAATAATAATAATAATAATAATAATAATAATAATAATAATAATAATAATAATAATAATAATAATAATAATAAATTATTATTATTATTATGAGGTTCCTTCCTTCATACTTCATCTCAGGTTATTATTTCTTAGCTAGGATTCCTCTTTTTTCGAAGTAGATCAGACTTGTGATCACTATTTTTTATGTAAGTTTCGTTAGATTAATTGTCAAAGGTTTGATTAATTAGTTGGTCAAAACGAACAAACAACTAGTATTAAGCTGTTGCTGCTGATTGAATTTTGTTATGAAGCTCCCACGGATTGAGAATTTTCATGACATCAGAAAAATTCTATTCAATTGCATATATGCTCGGTCAGGTAATTAAAGAAAGATAATAGTACAATAATGGATCGGACAGCCAACGTTTTCTTTTTTCGTAATTAGATAGATTCTGCATGTCTAGTTTTCTTTGTACAAACCAAGTCGGTAATAATTAAGAGAAATGTTATATAACTTATCAACATTTTTTAATATTTACTTTATATTTGAATTAATATTAATTAATTTTTATTTTTTTTCATTATAATTTTTTAATAATTCATGAAGAGGTAGAAAATAGTGATGAATAAAATAGAACAAACTTACACGTTATCTTCGAATAGTATAATGTACATGGACTTTTAAGCCTAGTGTTAGTTCTCATCTCTTTAGAAGCAAAAATGTGTAAGTTTCTTTTCCAGAATTTTTTAGAATAAAATAAAGGATTACGGTTGGATTCCCTTAGTATTCGGTATAATCCCTCTCTCTCTTTTCAAAATCCTGATGTTTTAAAGTTCTCTCTATCCCTCCCAAACGCAGTAGTGGTGGAATAAACAGAGGAAGAAGGCGATGAACATTCAAAAAGGCGAGATGAATTATAATAGGACGGAGAATGGTTCGATGGGATATGATTTCTTTTCCTGAGGCAATAATTCTCTCTCCCAAATGCAGCAGCAGTGAAATGAACAGAGGAAGAGGGTGCTGAGCACTACAAGAAAAATGTTGAAAATCGTCAAATTTAACGTTAAACATTAGCAGCAAATTTTTCGTCAGATTTATCATTGAATTTGGCAATAAATTTGTCACCCTAAAATATTACCGTCGCAGTTGATGTTCTGACGGTAAAAATTAGAGAGAAAAAAAAATAAATTTTGCTGTGCTAGCTGCTATCAGATTTATGGGCGAGTAAATCCGATGCTGAACCTTATTTAGTAAAACGTTTCGTTTCGGTTACACGCACCACGTTACTCTCGGATTAATCCGTACGTAAATCCGACAATAATCATGCCCTAAATTCGAGTTGCGAACTCTCTTCTCATTCATTTCGAAATTGGTTTCTCTCTCTAATCTCTCACCTTCTTCTCTCTCTCTCTCTCTCTCTAATCTTTAATCTCTCACCTCTCTCTCTCTCTAATCTTTAATCTCTTACTTCTCTATCTCTCTCTAGCCCTTACTCTACTGCAAAGGCCATCATTGCTGCTCCAACCGCCGCTAATGCCCTGCCCTGCCGTCGCTAGAAATACCGTCGCCACCGCTGCTCGAAATGCCCACTTCTCTGTTTTCTGTTCCCGCTGTTGCTGCCCTGCCGTTGCTGGAAAGGCAGTCATTGCCGCTGCTCGAGCCCCCCATTTCTGTCTTTTCTCTTCTAATTGCTTTGCATTCTAGGTTTTCATTGAATCTGTTTTTCATTCTGTTTAATTTTTGCTTAGTTAATCTTAATTTGATTTAGTTAGTTAATTTTTAGTAATTAGTTTAGTTAGATTAATTTCTGTTTTAGTTGATTTTAGGTGGTTAGGGGTTTTCATTGAATCTATTTTTCACGCTGTTTAATTTTTGCTTAGTTAATCTTAATTTCATTTAGCTAGTTGAATTTTAGTAATTAGTTTAGGTAGATTAATTTCTGTTGTAAATTGATTTTAGGTGGTTAGGTTAGGATAATTTAGTTAGATTGATAGGTTTTGATCTCTGCTCAATGTATATAGATTATTATTTGAGATTGCAGATTCTTGTTGCTGGAATTATTTGAATTGATCTGAATCGTTAATTATGCGTTTTCCAGTTAATTTGGCTAAAGAATTGTTGCTGAATTTGTTTGAGCAATATTTAACTATTTTGATGATTCGTTGGTTGTTGTTGCTTTCTTAAAAAATTACTATTTTAATGCTTATTTTGCTGATTCATATTGCTGTTGGAACTGTTAGTTTATGCTGATTAATTATAATGTTTTGCTGTATGCATTTCTAGCGATGTTTCATCATGTTATTTTGTACTTTCTTGAGTTTGCCTTTCAAATTTTTGGATTGTTAGAATGCTTCGAAAGTTAGAATATTTTAAAAAATTGTTAACAAAGTTAGAATTCTTTGAGAGTTAGAATGCTTTGTTAGAATGCTATGAAAGTTAGAATAGTTTGAAAAGAAAATAAGACAAAAAATAAGATAGAATAAAGTTAGAATGTTTTGAAAGTCTAATTTAATTATTTTAAAACTAAAATACTATGTAATTTCTTTTTCTTTTACTAAATTAAACCACTTTTCAAATTATTTGTTATTTCTTGAGTTTCTTCTTATGTTATTATTTGTTGGTGTTTATTATGTTATTATTATATTATTAATATATTTGCTGTAAAAACATGACAACAAGCAGTAGAGGTAGGTCGAGTGGGACATGTGATCGTGGTAGAGGGCAGGTTTTCATCGAATTCCCCAAGGCTGCTTAGTCATCGCCGCCCTTTACCCTAACTACTCCTTCGACCCCTATAACATCACAGGTAGGTCCATCGGACCAGCAATTTATCATGGTCTCAAACCCGAACTGGGTGCCTCCTTCTGCTACACCTCCTATATGTGTAACGACCCAAGTTTTCAAAATTAAATAAGGAGTTATTTATGATTTATTATGATTATTGAGAATTTTATTTTAAAAAAAGTTATTTTACTAAAAGTAATTAAACTAATTAGGAGATAAGTTGATTTGAAATCAATCAAGATCATTATGTAATTTTATTATAATTGAATATTTTGTATAATTTCAGCAATTGAGAAATAAGGAAGAATTGTATCGTTCAATTTAAGTAAATTTTATTATGAATAAATTATATTATATTTTATTAATTTGAACTCTTAGAGATTATTTTATTAGAAATGATTAGATTAATTTTTATAAATACTTTAAGTTTAAGTTAGTTAATATGTAGAATTTTTATCATAATTAGTTATTTCATATAAATTGAAATTAAATTTTTGGTGATGGAAAAATAATAAAAGAGTATATGATTTAATTAGATAGTTGATATTTTAGATTTAAATTATACTATATAAAATTTTATTAATATATTTATTTTTTAATTTAAATTAAAAATAATTAATTGAATTTGACAATATATTGATGAATACTGTTATTAAATATTTTTAATAGAGTACATTTGATTGTAAAATTATTCTACCCTCCAATTTTATTAAAATATCTATTCATATCTATCTTTATCCTTTTACAAGATTCCTAATTTCTAACTCTAATTCCAAATTGAAAACCTTAAATTCCTAATCAGAAACCCTAACCAACCCATTTTCTCCTCCCTTCAGCCGTCGAACCCCACTTTTCCCTTCACACACTCAACGCACAACATACACACACCTGCACCAGTCATAGAGAGGAAGAGAGGGAGCTACGCCACGTTGTCGTACATCCACTGTCTGGCTCGCCGTGCCGTCTGGGCTATGTGCCGCCGCTCGCCACGTTGTCCATGTCACTTGAGCTAAAGGAGAGAGAGAGAGAGAGCGCACACGAGGGAGAGAACGAATGCGAGAAAAGAGGGAAGACTCATGCTTGCCGTCGAAAGAGACTCCATCGTCGCACCCAACCGCTGTCCAGCTCGCCATCACCAGCGTCTCACTATCGTCACTGTAGAGACCGAACGTCGTCGACCTTCCTGCTACCACCTTGGGAGTTCGCCAATGACATCGAGCAAGACGGAGATGAAGGAGAAGGAGCTGTGTTCCATGCCGCCGTCACCACTGATCCACGAACACCACTGTGAGGGTTCCATCACCGACGAGCCGCCACCACGCCAGTTGCCGCCGCTGTTGTCGTCGTGGGTGGAGCCCACCGTCTGAGCCATCAGAGGAAGCTGCTGCTGCCGTGACTACCATTAGCTCCACACTGTCGTTGAAATTGCTGATGAGGTTGCCACCGCGGGAGTCATTGCCGGAGGGGAGTAGCTGGTGTGACCACCATTCTGCCATACCTGTCACTGTCGTCGTCGTCGGAATGGTTCAACGGGGCTGCCCAAAACCAATGTTGTCATTGCCGCAGGAATTGGTGCTGCTGCATTTGTCCCGGTTGTGTTGTCATTGCGACATTAAGGTACGAAATTTTATTTTGAAATTAACTGTTTTAATTTATGAATGTTATTGGAGTTTAGTGAGTAACCATAAATAATTTATAAATATTTTGTGTAATTAATTGGTAGAAATAAGCTTGATTTGAAGTTGTAAAATTTGGATTAGTTTGGTATTGAGATGATGTTCTAGTATTTCAATTATTTTTATTGAATTTAGGTTACGGCTGTGAATGTGATTGGTTTTATTGTTGTGAGTAATTAATTGACAAGATTAATTTTGGTTTGAGGATGTGATTGATATTGACTTTCTGATTTCGATAGAATTGTTGAAAATAAGTGCTTGCTGTTGATTTTAGTTATTTGATATATCAGAACGACCGTAAAATTGACTTGCGAGTGGTTGGAATTGGTTTTGGTGGTTATTGAAGAATTAGAACTTAAAGGATCAAACTGTACTTGATAACCTGATTTTCTAAAATAATATAGTAACTTTAAGAGTACATAAATAATTCTATAATGACTGGAATTGTGTGTGGCTAAATTCTGAATTTAGTTGTTTATGCCGAATCGATTGTTATTGAATTGTTTGCTTGAAGGTGGTTGTTAATGTTGATTCATGATTAATTAGAATTAAGTTTGAGAACTGTTAAAAGATTGAAGTTTGATTATTAAATCAATTTTTTATGAAATCTGAATTTTAAGATAAAACAGTAACTTTAAAAAAAAGTATAAGGATAATTTGTAACAATTAGAAACTATATGGAGCTGAATTTTTGGGTGAACATAATAGCTAATTTTAGGAGAACTGGAATTTTGTGAATAATGCATACGTTGTGTGTTTCGGTATCAATGTTGCCGAAATTTTGGTTAAGTTGGGTGATAATGTGTTTGGATATTTGGAAAGTAAAAAAACTGTTAATCCTTTGGTTGAAATAATTTATGAATTGATCAAATTGAAGTTGGATTGATGGATTATGTGGGAATTGCGAATTATGATTGAATTTTTAATTATTGCCAATTTTGGATTTTTTATTTTGATTGGGAATGTTCTGTTTGATGAGTTGTTGAGAAAGAGAAAACACGTAAGGGTGGCTAAGTCCTATTTTTAGGGAAGATTATGTTTGAATTTTTATAAAATATAAGGGTTTAATTAAATTAAATGCTGTGAAAAGTGCTTTGAATGCACACTTAATGAATTTGATGTTCGATAACCAGAAATGAATATTCAAGAGCTTTTTTAGGATGGTTAACGACTAATTATAATATTGAAAAGTGAGAATTCTTTAAAGGCGTTTGATTAAACCCAAGGTACCTGAAATTGGCTTAAAAGAATGTTTGAGAAAAAGTTAAGGAAAGAGAATCGAAAGTCAATTTATTGATTATGAATATAGTCTCATGAGGATAGCGATGAGAACGGTTTAGTAAGGACGGCAAAATGTAGCGCTTACCTAAGACCAGAAGTGTAGTTTTTCCATGAGGATGGCGAATACGACACGCTCAAGGAGGGAAAGATTTGGTTTCCCTATGAGGACGGCGAATACTGAATGCTCTTAGAGGGATAGGTGTTGTACTTGAGTTTTATTTTATTTTTTATGTATAAAATTTATTATTATTACTTGGTGATCTTTGATATATGATTTTGATAAATAAAAACAAAATTTTCAGGAATTTCTTAAAACCTGAAATGCGATATTGACGTAAAGGCTCAATATTAAATAGATAATAAAGGAAAACAGGTCAGTAACGCCTTAGTTTTGGTACGATCATGACATGCTGAAAATTGGGTCATTACAATATGGTATCAGAGTAGTTCATTCTTGTTACAGCCTTGGAAATGGGTTGAGTATGCTTCACTGCATACTCTGAGTGTTTGTCATGCTTTGTGACTTGTTCTAATAACAAGAGTTTAAGTTTTATATGCATGACTATCTGTTAATTAACGTTATTAGTCTACCATTGCATACCTCATGGTATTAGGTCTATCCAACTTAATACTAATGATTTATGTATATGGAAACGCTAATGGGTTATCGCAGACGAAATAGAAGTAATAGGTATGCAAATTATGAGGTTTGGGAGCGTTATAAGTTATGGAGTTAGTTTTGGTCGAAGTATTTGTGCCACGCGAACTCGTGCCATCTATTCCATCATTGTTTTCATTGGAATTTTTTATTTTGGATTCTTCCTTCGAATGTCATTTGATTATTTTTCAATCTTACCTTATTGTTCTTGTGTACCTTTCTTACTTGTGAATCTAATTGCCTACCTAACAACTAAACATTTTTAGTAGATGATGAGCGATGTTCGTTAGGGAAAAGACCACCTAATATCGTGAATCTGTCCAAATATCAAGCGTGACCTGGAGGCTCATTTTAGAGATAACGAGGGGTTCAAGCATCGCCGTCTAACGAACATCGCCAATAGGGCTTCGCCAATGTCGTCGAGGTATATGGGTGGGTTGGCATCCTTCATGAAGATGAAGACGAGCCTGGTAAGAATTTTGTCATTGTTTTATGTTATAGTAGTTACTTGAATTAGGTTTTTAGTTTGTTCAGTTATTTTATAAGTTACTTTTTCTGTTGATATATACTTATATAGTCCTGTATGAACTGAACTGAGCTGGACTGATATAGAATTGCTTCGTCGGTTTAATTTCCTTTTTTATTATCAAGTTACTTAAGTAGTTAGTAGAGTTTAGGGTGTTTAATTTTCAGTTTTAGTGGATTTACGTGGTTAGGATAGGTTAGAATAGGTTAGATTAGGCTGATTCTTACTGTTTGTTGATTCATGCTGCAAAATATTTTTGGAAAATGTTGATTCCTACTACTTAAGTAGTTAGTAGAGTTTAGGGTGTTAGATTATTGAACTGTTTGCTAATTTCTGCTGCTGAAATTGTTTGGAAAATGCTTGACTGTGAAAATAATTATGGATATTTGGTTTGGATGGAACCCTTCAAGGATGGCTAAATCCGAATTTCAGGGGAGACTCTGTCGAAATTTTTATAAGATTTCTAGTGAAATCGAAAAAATTAAAATTATGTTCTCGAAATTAGAATTAAGATTTCTTGCTTCATTTATATTTTTCTGTCATTGTTTAATTTGTTCATTTATTTTATTGTTTGGTTGATATATTAATTTGTAGTCTAAGTCGTTGGATCGTGAGGCGACACTGGCGGAGACCTTTAAGTATACCCATACTTTGAAGGTAAACAAGGAGAGATTTGGTGACGAGCGGTCGGCAGCCCATTATATGAGTTTAAAATAATCCTAAATTTCAACTTTATTTTGTTTAAAGTCAATTATTTAACTATTATCCTAATCACAACTAACGTGTCAGAAGGAGTATTAGTAGAGGTTGGAGGCTATGACCCAACAATCTTAGCTGCCTACTTGAGCTTACAAGGCTGGCTCCGAGACCTCAGTCGTGGAACCCAATAGGATTTGATGCGAGACTGCCTCTGAATCTCACAAGAATCGCCACTCCGGGTTGGACTCGTTCTTTGCCAGTGGCCTCTGCTCCTTTGCGTTGGCGGCTTCCTTTGCCTTTGCCTCTGCCACCAGCCCTGCCGATCCCTAGGAAGTTATCGACATGAGGGAGGAGGTGCAGAAGCTAACACAAGAGCTTCACTAGCAGCAGGAGCAGTCTGCGCAGAAGTATCGAGAGATTCTTGCACGTATTGTCTCCAGCTTGGATCTGATGGAGAAGTTACAGCAGCTCGATCAGTTGCGATAGCAGATGGAAAAGTACAGCCAGCAGATGCGCACTGGAGTCAGCGACGTTGCTGGTTCCAATGGTGACACTTTGGTGGGGCACCGACGGCAACACTTACTCTTCTGCCTCAACAAGGGGTCCACGACGCCGCCACCGTCACCGACGACGATTACCAAGATTTATAGGGGTTAGGGTTTTATGTATTTTTGTTTATTTATGGTATGTTACTCTACTTCTGTGATATTTTATTATATTCATACCATTTATTTTTAATAAAATAATTTGTTGATTTCTGTTAATTTTAGATTTCTGATAACAATTTTGTTAACAAGAGTTTTGATTTGACTGCTAGTTGTAGCTAAACTGTGCCAACAAAATAAAAAACCTACCGGCAGATGTATTGTCGGATCCATTTCGCTCTGTCGGATTAATACAACAGTAATCATCAAAACTTAGACTTGACAATCCATTGAAATCACCAACGAAAAATCCGTCGGTAATTAGTGTCAGACGAAAAAATCTGCAAGTAAAGAGTTTCTAGCTCCATTTATACCGTCAACTACAGGACGAGGATAAATCTGACGGTAATTAACATTTTCTTGTAGTGGAGGAGTGAAAGGGGCGAAATGGACTATAATAGGGTTGGGGAGGGCTCGATGGGAAGGGACTTCTCCCTCTAAGACGGTGAGTGTGACCTTTCGCTGGTGTGTTTTCTCTCTCTCTCTCTCTCTCTCTCTCCTGCTTCTTCTTAGGGTTTTTTTCTTATTGTGTTTCAGGGCCGTGCGAATAGCTTTTGGTTCTAACTCAACCATTGATGAGCGTAATCACTGGGTACTCCATTTAGATTTCTAGCTACTTCTGAAAATCCTAATCCTAGATACATTTGCACCGTATCTTTGCCAAATGATTAAGATTTTCTTTTTGAATTTGGAGGTGAATGATGGGTTAGGATGGATATTGGTTAGGGTTGCTATTGATGATGATGACTCTATCGTCTACTAGATTGTGTTTCTCGATTCTTTCTTGCATTATACCATCCTCTGCTTGAGACTGTCTCTCTCTCTTTCTCTCTCCATGTTTCTCTCTCTCCAAAACCCTAGCCCTTCAACCCGTTTTTCTCCTTCCAGTTCATGTTTCTCTTCAAGTCCGGTTATTCTCTCAATGCTGCTTTGCGATCTCTCTCTCTCTCTCTCTCTCTCTCTCTAGGTATATTGTCGATCTCGATTGATGGATGCTATAAACGGCTGCAGTGACACCGACAACATCTGTGAAGAGGAAGAAAGGATTTCCTTGATTACTCAAAATGCCAGTATATGCCAAGCAGAAACGGAAGCTGGTCCATTCGAAGCGCGGAGGCTGGCGATAGAAGCCCTGAAGGCGAAGGTTACCAAGTTCCATTGCCGTTTTCTACCAAAAACGATCCCTCAAAACAGTTTATAGAGGCATTGCGGTGGCCATGGTGGAAACCATTATGGCGAGTTGTCGATTGAAATGGAAGATGTCAAATAAGGGGTTGAAAAGTGGGCCAAACACAGCAAAAGTCCTTTAATTCCAAATGTTTGCTCACCTAAACAAGTTAGATATCGGATGTATCATCACCATCATCGTGTTTTCTAGGATTTCTTTGATTTTGTTTCAAATAAATGGTAATTTACTATTTTTTATATTGTGATCTGTTGGTACATATGAAGATGTATAAGAGATCAATTAAGGATCCTGCTGGATTCTGATATGAAATTGTATCACAATTCTACTGGAAATGGAAATTGGGTCAAAAAATCTGCAAGAAAGTTAAGTTAAATAAATTTTTTTCTTGCCTATTTTTATACAAATTATATTTAATTTGTTCTTTTTTGTGGTTTTATAACATTTTTTTTTTATTTGAGATAATATATATTTTAATATTTTAAATTGATATCCTTTTTATTATTATTTCAATCACTGTTGTATTTCTTAACAAATATTTTTATATTGTATACTCTAATCAATTTTAAGTATAGTTGTATTTCAGATCAACAATCTGTGTCATATGGCTAATATATTTATTGGTCACTCAGGTGTAAGTTTCAAGCTTTTATGGCTGGGGTTGATCAAATTCTGAGGCCTTTAGGAATGGTTGATGTGTAATTTTCAAGCATAATTTCCTTAAATGCAATTAAGAACGGAAGAATATGTGCCAGTGCTAAGATTTTTCGTATTTAACACTAGCTGTTTGATTGAAGGTTGCTTGGTAGCTTTACATTGGAAGATTGTTGGTTGGGTGTGCGGTGGCCTTTCTATCTTATGTGGCAATGTTAAGATTCATAAAATTTCTTATAGTTTCAGTTCAAACATCAAATTGCATACACCTGATGAAGTCAAAAGAAACACAAATAATTTTTTTCCATTTCATATAACATAATAGGTTCTAGTTTATGTTGTAGAAATAACACCAAAGAATTTATGAGGAGGATTCACCATGGTTTATATAATATTCTCTCAAATATCATTTTACTTGCATCATGTTTAAGATATTTCATGCATTGCCTTATTCTAAATCCTTATTATTATGTTGACAACTTATGATTTATTGTGGGGTATCATTAACTTATCTTATTAGAGCATTTTTAAATTGGAGGATTTTTGGCTCCAGTAATTAAAGCTTCGCTTGGTGCTGCTTGCTTCAGATCACTCTCTATTCACAAAACACACCAACTCAGGCTTCACTGCAATTTTGGTATATGTATATTACCTAATATTAGGAGGTGATGATTTAGCAAAAATCGAACACATTAAGAAGTTGCTCGATGACAAATTTAAGATTAAGGATTCTGGGAGACTAAAATACTTTTTAGGATTAGAAGTTTCCAGGACTACATAAGGAATCTCTCTTTACCAGCAGAAATACTCTCTTCATCTCTTAAAGAGATATGGCTTGGCTGATGTAAAACCTGCATCGACTCCTATAAATTACACCGTAACACTGTCAAAGTCCTCAAAGGTTCGGTTAGATGATCTTCAACTTTATAGGCGATTGATTGGCCATCTCATCTACCTTACTAACATAAAAAATAACATATGTTTTGTGGTAAGAAAGTTAAGCCAGTAGTTAGACTGTGCCACTGACCTTCACTTCAAAGCTAGACTTCATGTGCTTTGTTGCCTTAAACAAGCTCCAACAAAGGGTGTTTTCTTTCCACGCAATTCAGATTATGAGCGCACCGGCTACTCCAATTCAAACTGGGTACATATCCAGATTCACGAAGATCTATGACTGGTTACTATTTTTTGTATTGGGCTTAGCATTAGTGTCATGAAAGAGTAAAAAGCAAGGGACTGTTTCATGTTCCTCTACACAAGCAGAATATCAGGCCTTAGCTGCAACGACTCGTGAAGGCTTGTCGCTCACTCATATCCTCAATGATCTTGGTGTAACTTGAGGAAAATCAATCACTTTCTATTCTGACAATTAGGCTAGTCGACACATCGCTGCTAACACTATGTTTCATGAATGCACAAAACACATTGACATTAACTGCCATATCGTCAGGGACAAGACTCAAGAAGGTATTTTTAAGTTGCTTCCCATCTCCTCCGCTAATCAAGTGGCCGACGTGCTGACTAAATCACTAGCTCCTGGATATTTTTTTACATTCCATTCCAAGCTTGGCATGTTCGATTTCCACATGCCTAGCTTGAGGGGAGACGTTGGTAGATAGCAATACATTGAGACAGTTGGGTAGTGAGAGAAAATGAGGTACTAGTTGTCATAACTAAACTAGTTACACTTGCAGTTTGTAGAAGTTAGTTAGTTAGTAAAAGCAGTGTGAAGTTAGTTAGGTAAGTTAGAATAATTAAGATTACAGTTGTTAAGCTTATGGAAACTGATGAACGGATATTTTATACCATTTTTGGCACTATTTTCTTAGTGTTTTTAGTTATATTTTGTTAAGTTTTATTGTGTTTTAGAAGGTTATAGTGCAAAATTCACATTTTGTATACTAATTTGAGCTTTTGTGTTTTTTCTATAATTTTAGGTAATTTTTGGGTAAAATTGGCAAGTTTTGGCAAAGTCTGACTTAGAAGCAAAGAAAGGATAACATATGCTGTCAAATCCTGACCTCCATGAATTAAAACGAGCCTTTATGGAGCTACAGAGGTCCAATTGACACGCTCTCAACGGAGTTGGAAAGCTAACTTCCAGGGATTTTTAGCAGTATATAATGGTTTATAGTTTTCTTTGGAATTGACTGCCCAAAATGGGCGCTGAACTCCCAACTTACCTTCTTTCTGGCATTCAACGCCCAAGAAGGATCAAGGTCAGCGTTGAACGCCCAAAACTGGCATTCAACGCCACCAAGGGAGTACAAGGTAGCGCATTTACCCCCTAGTGGGAGTTCAACGCCCACTCACTTAAGTTGGACGCCAAGCTCAACACAAACACTCCCCAAGTGGGCCCATAAGTGGACTTTCACACCTTTAGCTTAGTCTATTTCATTTTTGTAATTTCTAATTATTATTAATATCTTTTTAGGTCTAGTTATTAGTATAAATAGAAGGAAGATCACTCTTGTTAAGGATCTTCATCTTCAAACTCTCAGAACTTAACACAGTTTATTTCTTGTAAAATATGAGCGGCTAGACCTCCTAGGTTAAGGATAGGAGCTCTACTCATTCCTATGGATTAATATTATTACTTTTCTATTCTAATATACGTTTGATTCAATTCTATGATGTATTGTCATTCTTCATCATTATGAATCTGGGGTGGAATGAGAGTATGCCCCTTATTCTACATGAGTTCTTTACGATTCCTGACCCGGATAGTATTGAGCTACAGATTGAGAGTACATCATAGGTTCCAACAAGTTATTTGGGCTAATTGGGATATGTGACATGAAATCTCGTTAGTCATAGGTAATTGAGGTTCCTGTGGCATTAAGGCTAGAATACTGAGCATCATTTTCCGACCTGAAAGATCCGACCTTGTCTGTAGCGTTTTGAGTAGGATTACCAAAGACTGAATCGTGTGAGCTTCATCCTCTTCCAGATTGAACTATCACGACTGGTGTTTGGTTTGGATCAGAGGAAATTAATGACCACTACCTCTGACTTAATCACTTACAGCCTTGTCATTGAATGAATCACTCTTTGTTAAAGGGTCAGTAAAAAGTATTAATCCAGAAGAACAAGCATCTCTGAGGCCTTAACTTATTTCCTATCATTGTTTCTACGTCTTTTTGTTATTGTTCTGTTTATGCACCTACAACAAACAACTATCTTTCTATTTGCTTGACTAAGATCTGCAGGATAACCATCGATTGCTCGATCTGACAATCCTCGTGGAATCGACCCTTACTCACCTGAGGTATTACTTGGACGACCCGGTGCACTAGCCGGTTCAGTTGTGTGAGTTTCATTTTTGCGCACCAGGTTTTTGGCACCGTTGCTGGGGATTGATCGAGATTGACAGACTAACGGTTGTCCTGTAGCTTAGATCAGGTACTTTTTACTGTTTTTCTTTTTGTGTTTCTTATTTTCTTTTTTTTTTTAAATTTTTTGAAAATATTTTCATCCATAGTCATCTTTTTCTTTTGTTTGAGTCTTGAGTCAAGTCTTAAGTTTGGTGTCCCTTTGGTTTTCATTTCTTTTCTTGAGTTTTTGAAAATTTTTCTTGTTTTTCTTTTTTGGTGTTCGAAATTTTCTTTACGTTTTAATTTTTTTTTTATTTCAAAATTTTTAACTTTGGTGTCTTTTAGTATTTTTCTTTTACAAATTATTCGAAATTTATGTTCTTTGATCTTAAAATTTTTAAGTTTAGTGTCTGTATAGTGTTTGTTTTTTCTTTTTAATTTTTCAAAAAATAAATAGATAAATAAATAAATAAATAAATAAATATTTTCGAAGTTTTTTTCAATTTAAATTAAAAAATCTTAATTTTGGTGTCTTGATTATTAATCTTGCTTTTCTTGTTTAACTTTTCTATCTTTAAAATTTTTATTTTATCTTTTTTCATTTGATTTTCAAAATTTTGTTATCTTATCTTTCTTTTAGTTTCAAATTTTAAAAATTTAGTATCTGGTTGTTTTTCATTCTTTAAAATTTGAATTTCAAAATCATTCTTTGAGTCTCTCTTTTTAATTTCAATTTTTTTTTCAAAATTAAATCTTCTATCTTAATTTTTTTAAATCTTATCTTATCTTATTTGACTTTTTCTTTTTAAATTTAAATTTTAAAATCTTTAATTGGATCTTTCTCTTTAAATCTCAAAAATGTTCAAAATGAAATCTTTTATCTGATTTTATTTTCAAATCTTGTTAGTTAGTTATTTGTTTGTTTTATTTTAATTTTAAAAGTTTAGTGTCTCTTTATTTCTTCTTTCTCTCTCCTCTTTTTCGAAAATCTTCTACCTCTTTCTCTCTCTTCTTTTTCGAAAATTCTCAATTCTTTTTCTCACCTTCCTTTTCTTTTCTCTTTACCTAAGTCTCTCACAAGGAGCTCTCTATACTCTAACATAGAGACTCCTTTCTTTTTCTCTTTTTAGATTCTTTCTTTTTGTTTATGAGCAAGAATAGGGATAGAGAAACCCTTTTTGATCCTGATCCTGAACCTGAGAGGACCCTAAAGAGGCGTCTGCAGCAAGCTCAAGGAGCAAGAAAGAGCCTCACGGAAGCTCTTAAGCTAGGAGCTGAAAATACAACAATGGTAGCTAATCCAAAAGCTGGAGGAGACGCAAGTAAGGTCCTTGGATCTTATACTGCACCCAATTTTGACTTCTATGGGCGCAACATCTCCATACTTGCCATTGGCGCAAATAACTTTGAGCTGAAACCTCAACTGGTTACTCTACTACAACATAATTGCCAGTTTCATGGACTTTTGCAAGTAGATCCCAACAAATTCATATATGACTTACTACAGATAGCTGACACTGTCAAAACTAATGAAGTAAATCCAGAGGTTTACAAGCTCATGTTCTTTCCCTTTGCTGTAAGAGATAGAGCAAGGCTATGACTGGATTCTCAGCCTAAAAAAAGCCCAAACACCTGGGAGAAGGTAGTCAATGGATTTTTGACCAAGTTCTTCCCACCTCAAAACCTGAACAAGCTTAAGGTGGAGGTTCAAACCTTCAAAAAGAAAGAAGGTGAATCTCTCTAAAAAAACTGATAAGGAGATGTCCTCCTGACATGATTTCAGATTGGACCATGCTAGATATCTTCTATGATGGCCTATATGAGCCATCCAAGATGTCATTGGACCACTGTGCAAATAGATCCCTCCACTTTAAGAAGATGCCTGAAGAGGCGCAGGAACTTATAGACATGGTTGCCAACAACCAGTATATGTACACTTCTGATAGGAACCCTGTGAACAATGGGGTAGCTCAGAAGAGAGGAGTCCTGGAGGTGAACACCTTAGACGCCATCTTGGCTCAGAACAAGCTCATGTCTCAGCAGATCAACATGATCTCTTAGCACTTGAGTAGGACTGGTGCACGAAATTGCAATCACACCTTTGCAACTCCGCACAACTAACCAGCAAGTGCACTGGGTCGTCCAAGTAATACCTTACGTGAGTAAGGGTCGATCCCACGGAGATTTCTGGCTTGAAGCAAGCTATGGTTATCTTGTAAATCTAAGTCAGGAGATTAGTGATAAAAGTGATTTTGTTTATGAAAAGTAAATAACATGAAATAAATGATACTTGTGATTCAGTAATGAGGAACAGGCTGAGGTTCCGGAGATACTATGTCGTTTGAATCTCTGCTTTCCTACTGTCTTCTTCTCCAAACACGCATGGCTTCCTTCCATGGCAGGCTGTATGATCCTCTCAGTGAAAATGGTCCAAGTACAGTTTCTGCACGGCTAATCAACTGTCGGATTTCTCGTCTCGGATGAAAAATACCAGGCACAGCTACCGCACGGCTAATCATCTGTCGGTTCTCACTTGTGTTGGAATAGGATCTCTCTATCCTTTTGTACACTGTCACTGTGCCCAACATTCGTGAGTTCGAAGCTCATCACAGTCATCTCCTTCTAGATACTCATGGTTCTAGTCTCTACCACGAAGATTCTAATCTCACGGACTCGGTCTGTGGATGAGAGACCCAAGAGATACGCACTTAAGCTGTCGCCTAATGACTATGTTAAGCTCAGATAGAACGGGAGTGGTTGTCAGGCACGCGTTCATAAGGTTAAGGATAATGATGAGTGTCACAGATCATCATATTCTCTATTTTGAAGTACGAGTGAGTATCTTAGAATAGAATCAAGCATGATTGAATAGAAAAACAATAGTAATTACATTAATCCTTTGAAACACAGCAGAGCTCCTCACCCCCACCTATGGGGTTTAGAGACTCATGCCGTAGAAGATACAATATGAGATGTAAAATGTCATAAGTTCTGAATGAATCTCTAAAAGTAGTTTTTATATTAAACTAGTAACCTAGGTTTACAGAAAATGAGTAACTAAGTGCAGATAGTGTAGAAATCTACTTTCGGGGTCCACTTGGTGAGTGTTTGGGCTGAGCTTTGAAGCTTTTACGTGCATAGGCCATTCTTGGAGTTAAACGCCAATTTGGGTGCCAGTTTGGGCATTTAACTCCAGTTTTGGTGCCAGTTCTGGCATATTACACCAGAAAAGGGTTTCTGGCTGGCATTTAACGCCTGTTTGGGCCATCAAATCTCGGGCAAAGTATGGAATATTAAACAGTGCTGGAAAGCCCAAGATGTCTAATTTCCAACGCAATTGAGAGCGCACCAATTGGACTTTTGTAGCTCCAGAAAATTCACTTTGAGTGCAGGAGGGTCAGAATCCAACAGCATCTGCAGTCCTTTCTCAACCTCTGAATCAGATTTTTGCTCAGGTCCCTCAATTTCAGTTAGAAAATACCTAAAATTACAGAAAAACACACAAACGCATAGTGAATTCCAGAAATGTGATTTTTGAATAAAACATAACAAAAAGTGAATAAAACATGCTAAAAACTATACGAAAACATTACCAAAAAGCGTATAAAATATCCGCTCATCACAACACCAAACTTAAATTGTTGCTTTTTCCCAAGCAACCAAAATAAAAATAGGATAAAAAGAAGAGAATATATAATAAATTTCAAAATATCAATGAAGCTTAGTTCCAATTAGATGAGCGGGACTAGTAGCTTTTTGCATCTGAATAGTTTTGACATCTCACTTTATCCTTTCAAGTTCAGAATGATTGGCATCCATAGGAACTTAGAATTCAGATAGTGTTATAGATTCTTCTAGTTTAGTATGTTGATTCTTGAACACAGCTACTTTATGAGTCTTGGCCGTGACCCTAAGCATTTTGTTTTCCAGTATTACCACCGGATACATAAATGCCACAGACACATAACTGGTGAACCTTTTCAGATTGTGACTCAACTTTGCTAGAGTCCCCAGTTAGAGGTGCCCAGAGTTCTTAAGCACACTGTTTTTGCTTTGGATCACGACTTTAACCACTCAGTCTCAAGCTTTTCACTTGGACCTTCATGACACAAGCACATGGTTAGGGACAGCTTGATTTAGTCGCTTAGGCTGGCATTTTATTCCTTTGGGCCCTTCTATCCATTAATGCTCAAAGCCTTGGATCCTTTTTACCCTTGCCTTTTAGTTTAAAGGGTTATTGGCTTTTTGCTCTTGCCTTTTGGTTTAAAGAGCTATTGGCTTTTTCTGCTTGCTTTTTTTTCTTTCTTTTTCTTTATTTTTCGCAAATATTTTTTCTTTCCGCAAGCTTTGTGTGTTTTCACTGCTTTTTCTTGCTTCAAGAATCAATTTTATTATTTTTCAGATAATCAATAATAATTCTTTTTTTTCATTATTCTTTCAAGAGCCAACAATTTTAACATTCATAAACTTCACTATAAAAAATATGCACTGTTCAAGCCTTCATTCAGAAAACAAAATGTATTGCCACCACATCAAAATAATTAGACTATTTTCAAGATAGAATTCGAAATTCATGTACTTCTTTTTCTTTTTCAGAAAATATTTTCATTTAAGAAAGGTGAAAGATTCATGGAACATTCATAACTTTAAGACATAGACACTAAACACTAATGATCATGTAATGAAGACAAACATAGTCAAAACATAAAGCATAAAAACTGAAAATAGAAAAGAAAATAAACAAGGAGATTAAAGAACGGGTCCACCTTAGTGATGGTGGCTTCTTCTTCCTCTTGAAGAACCAATGGAATTTTTGAGCTCCTTTATATCTCTTCCTTGCCTTTGTTGCTCCTCTCTCATGGCCTTTTGGTGTCATTTATGGTTATGAAAAAACAAAAAGTAGAGCTTTTTTCCAGACCAAACTTAAAAGGTTTGCTCGTCCTCGAGCAAAAGAAAAAAGAAAGTATTAGAGGAAGAAGAGATGGAGATGTGTGAAAAGTTTTGCCAAGGGGGGTTTTGGGTGGTTTTGAGGTGTGAAAAGGAAGGGGTGATGAAGGGCTTATATAGGAGTGGAGTGGAGAGGGAATTCTTGTAATAGGGGTTGGGTTTGGGAGGGAGATGGTATGAATTTGAATGGGTGGGATAGGTGGGCTGTATGATGGTTTTGGAGGAGAAATAGAGGTGATTGGTGGAGGTTATTTTGGAGAAGAGTGTTATACAAAAGTGTGAAAATGAAAAAGAGCGAGTTGGGGTAGGTGGGGATCTTGTGGGGCTCACAGATCCTGCGGTGTCAAGGAATTCTAATCCCTGCACCTTTCTGGCGTTCAAACGCCCTATGTGTGCCATTTTTGGCATTTAACGCCAGCTCTGCTGCCTTTCCTGGCGTTAAACGCCAGGCTGATGCCCTTTCTGGCGTTTAACTCCAGCCAGACACCCTTTTCTGGAATTAAATGCCAGTCAGTCTGCCAATTCTGGCGTTTAACGCCCATAATGCTGCCAGACTGGGAGTTAAACGCCCATTCTATTATCCTTACTGGCGTTTAAAAGCTAGTAAGCCTGTCCTCCAGGGTGTGCTCTTTTTGATGCTATTTTTTATTCCGCTTTAATTCTGCAGCTGTTTTTATGATTCCACATGATCATCAAGCTAAAGAAAACATAAACTAACAATGGAAAATGAAATGAAAAAGTAATTAACATAGATAAATAAGATTGGGTTGCCTACCAATAAGCGCTTTTTTACTGTCAATAGCTTGACATTACTGATCTTTAATCTAGTCTCAGTCTTGAGCATTCTTGCTCAACGTTGCCTTCAAGATAATGCTTGACTCTCTGCCCATTAACAATGAACTTTTTGTCAGATTCAATATCTTGAAGCTCTACATATCCATATGGTAACACACTTGTAATCACATATGGTCCCTTCCACCGGGATTTCAATTTCCTAGGGAACAATCTGAGCCTAGAGTTAAACACCAGAACCTTCTGTCCTGGCTCAAAGACTCTAGATGACAGCTTTCTATCATGCCACCCTTTTGCTTTCTCCTTATAAATTTTAGCATTCTCGAAAGTATCGAGTCTGAACTCCTCCAACTCATTCAACTAGAGTAATCCTTTCTCTCCAGCTACCTTCATATCAAGGTTTAGGAACCTGGTTGCCTAGTAGGCCTTGTGTTCTAGTTCCACTGGCAGATGACAGGCTTTTCCATTCACAAGCTGGTATGGAGAGGTGATGAGCGGATAATTTGTACGCTTTTGGCATTATTTTTAGTATGTTTTTAGTATGTTTTAGTTAGTTTTTAGTATATTTTTATTAGTTTTTAGTTAAAATTTACTTTTCTGGACTTTACTATGAGTTTGTGTGTTTTTCTGTGATTTCAGGTATTTTCTGGCTGAAATTGAGGGACTTGAGCAAAAATCTGATTCAGAGACTAAAAAGGACTGCAGATGCGGTTGGATTCTGACCTCCCTGCACTCGAAGTGGATTTTCTGGAGCTACGGAACCCCAATTGGCGCGCTCTCAACGGCGTTGGAAAGTAGACATCCTGGGCTTTCCAGAAATATATAATAGTCCATACTTTGCCCAAGATTTGATGGCCCAAACTGGCATTCCAAATCAGCTCAAAACTGCCCGGCGTTAAACGCCGGAACTGGCACAAGAATGGGAGTTAAACGCCCAAACTGGCACAAAAGCTGGCGTTTAACTCCAAGAAGAGTCTCTACACGAAAATGATTCAATGCTCAGGTCAAGCACACACCAAGTGGGCCCGAAAGTGGATCTTTATGTCATTTACTCATCTCTGTAAACCCTAGGCTACTAGTTCTCTATAAGTAGGACCTTTTACTATTGTATTTTCATCTTTGGATCATTTTTAGATCTTTTGATCACGTTTGGAGGCTGGCCTCACGGCCATGCCTAGACCTTGTTCTTATGTATTTTCAACGGTGGAGTTTCTACACACCATAGATTAAGGTGTGGAGCTCTGCTGTACCTCGAGTATTAATGCAATTACTATTGTTCTTCTATTCAATTCAACTTGTTCTTGTTCTAAGATATCACTTGTTCTTCAACTTGATGAATCTGATGATCCGTGACACTCATCATCATTCTCACCTATGAACGTGTGACTGTCAATCACCTCCGTTCTACCTTAGATTGGGTGGATATCTCTTGGATTCTTTAACCGGAATCTTCGTGGTATAAGCTAGAATTGATGACTGCATTCAAGAGAATCCGGAAGGTCTAAACCTTGTCTGTGGTATTCTGAGTAGGATTCAATGATTGAATGACTGTGACGAGCTTCAAACTCCTGAAGGCTGGGCGTTAGTGACAGACGCAAAAGAATCACTGGATTCTATTCCAACCTGATTGAGAACCGACAGATGATTAGCCGTGCCGTGACAGGGTGCGTTGAACATTTTCACTGAGAGGATGGGAGGTAGCCACTGACAACGGTGAAACCCTACATACAGCTTGCCATGGAAAGGAGTAAGAAGGATTGGATGAAGACAGTAGGAAAGCAGAGAGACGGAAAGGACAAAGCATCTTCATACGCTTATCTGAAATTCCTACCAATGAATTACATAAGTATCTCTATCTTTATCTTTATGTTTTATTCATCATTCATAACCATTTGAGTTTGCCTGACTAAGATTTACAAGATGACCATAGCTTGCTTCATACCAACAATCTCTGTGGGATCGACCCTTACTCGCGTAAGGTTTATTACTTGGACGACCCAGTACACTTGCTGGTTAGTTGTGCGAAGTTGTGATAAAGAGTTGAGATTACAATTGTGCGTACCATGTTGATGGCGCCATTGATGATCACAATTCCGCGCACCAAGTTTTTGGCGCCGTTGTCGGGGATTGTTCGAGTTTTCGGCAAGCTTTTGGTCCGGTAACATCAGTGCCAAATTTTTGATCCGGCAATAGCACCAAGTTTTTGGCGCCGTTGCCGGGGATTGTTGAGTTTGGACAACTGGCGGTTCATCTTGTTGCTTAGATTAGGCATTTTTCTTCAGAGTTCTTAAGAATGAATTCTAGAGTTTCAAGGTGATGTTCTTATCATCACCAAAGCTGATTGATTTTCATCAATTTAGCTCTTGAATGCAATGTCCTGCTAAAGCTTGGCTAGCCATGTCTAATTCCTTTAGACTGAAGCTTTAGACTAACATTGCATGATTCCTGGAATTCTCATTAAGAAGTTTGATATCTTTATTTTCCTCTCCACTTAATTTTCGAAAAAACCAAAAAAAATTACAAAATCATAAAATCCAAAAATATTTCTTGTTTGAGTTTAGTGTTTCATTTTAAGTTTGGTGTCAATTGCATGTTTTTGTCCTTCTTGCATTCATTCATGTGTCTTAAGTGATCTTCAAGATGTTCTTGATGATTTCATTACTCTGATCTTTAAATTCTCTTGACTTGAGTGTTTGTGTTTCTCATATGCATTCTCATTTTGTTAGTGTCAGTAGTATACAAACTGCTAAGTTTGGTGTCTTGCATGCATTGTTATTTGATTTTAGTTGCATTTTGATTATTCCTCATTATTAAAAATCCAAAAATATTTTTAATTTGTGTCTTTTCAAGTCAATAATACAGAGAATTGAAGATTCAGAACATACAACAGAGGAATTACATAGAAAAAGCTGGGCGTTCAAAACGCCCAGTGAAGAAGGGCAAACTGGCGTTTAAACGCCAGCCAGGGTGCCTGGCTGGGCGTTTAACGCCCAAAAGGGTAGTGTTTTGGGCGTTAAACGCCAGAATGTGCACCATTCTGGGCGTTTAACGCCAGGATGGCACAAGAGGGAAGATTTTGTTTTCAAATCAAATTTTTTTCAAGTTTTCAATATTTTTCAAAATCAAATCTTTTTCAAATCATATCTTTTCAATCAAATCTTTTTCAAAATCAATTTCTTTTCATTCTCAAAAATACTTGCTAACAATTAGTGATTTGATTCAACAATTCAAGTATGTTGCCTTTTCTGTTGAGAAAGGTTCAATGTTTGAATCATATCTTTTCTTGTTAGCCAAGTCATTAGTTTTCAAAATCAAATCTTTTTAAACTGTTTTTCAAATCATATTTTCTCAATCACATCTTTTTAAAACCATAACTTTTCAATCATATCTTTTTAATTTCTAATTTCAAAATCTTTTTCAAAAAACACTTGATTTCTTTTCCACTCAGTTTTCGAAAATCAATTGGTATTTTTCAAAATGTTTTTAAAAATCTTTTACTTAATTTTCAAAAATTACTTCCCTTCTTCTCACATCCTTCTATTTATGGACTAACACTATTCCTCAATGAACAATTCGAACTCCATCTCTCTTGATAATTTCAAAGACAAAAGCATTCTTGTTGAGGCTGACCCTGAACCTGAAAGGACCTTGAAGCGAAATCTAAGAGAAGCTAAGGCACAACTCTCTGTAGAGGACCTAACAGAAATCTTCAAAGAAGAAGAACCCATGGAAGCCGAAAACAACAACAACAATGCAAGGAAGGTGCTGGGTGACTTTACTGCACCTACTCCTGACTTCTATGGGAGAAGCATCTCTATCCCTACCATTGGAGCAAACAACTTTGAGCTTAAGCCTCAATTAGTTTCTCTAATGCAACAGAATTGCAAGTTTCATGGACTTCCATTGGAAGATCCTCATCAGTTTTTAGCTGAATTCTTGCAAATCTGTGACACTGTCAAGACTAATGGGGTTGACCCTGAGGTCTACAGACTTATGCTATTCCCTTTTGCTGTAAGAGACAGAGCTAGGATATGGTTGGACTCACAACCTAAAGAAAGCCTGAACTCTTGGGAAAAGCTAGTCAAATGCCTTCTTGGCAAAGTTCTTTCCACCTCAAAAATTGAGTAAGCTTAGAGTGGAAGTCCAAACCTTCAGACAGAAGGAAGGAGAATCCCTCTATGAAGCTTGGGAAAGATACAAACAATTAATCAGAAAGTGTCCCTCTGATATGCTTTCTGAATGGAGCATCATAGGTATTTTCTATGATGGTCTGTCTGAACTGTCCAAGATGTCCTTGGATAGCTCTGCTGGAGGATCTCTTCATTTAAAGAAGACGCCTACAGAAGCTCAAGAGCTAATTGAAATGGTTGCAAATAACCAATTCATGTACACTTCTGAAAGGAATCCTGTGAACAATGGGACAAATCAGAAGAAAGGAGTTCTTGAGATTGATACTCTAAATGCCATATTGGCTCAGAACAAAATATTGACCCAGCAAGTCAATATGATTTCTCAAAGTCTGTCTGGAATGCAAAATGCACCAAGCAGTACTAAGGAAGCTTCATCTGAAGAAGAAGCTTATGATCCTGAGAGCCCTTCAATGGAAGAGGTGAATTACATGGGAGAACCCTATGGAAACACCTATAATCCTTCATGGAGAAATCATCCAAATCTCTCATGGAAGGATCAACAGAGACCTCAACAAGGTTTCAACAACAATAATGGTGGAAGAAACAGGTTTAGCAATGGCAAGCCTTTTCCATCTTCTCAGCAACAAACAGAGAATTCTAAGCAGAACACCTCTGACTTAGCAACCATGGTCTCTGATCTAATCAAAACCACTCAAAGTTTCATGACTGAAACAAGGTCCTCCATTAGAAACTTGGAGGCACAAGTGGGTCAGCTGAGCAAGAAAATTACTGAACTCCCTCCTAGTACTCTTCCAAGCAACACAGAAGAAAATCCAAAAGGAGAGTACAAGGCCATCAACATGGCCGAATTTGGAGAGGAGGGAGAGGCAGTGAACGCCACTGAGGAAGACCTCAATGGACGTCCACTGGCCTCCAATGAGTTCCCTAATGAGGAACCATGGGAATCTGAGGCTCCCACTGAGACCATAGAGATTCCATTGGATTTACTTCTGCCATTCAGGAGCTCTGATGAGTATTCTTCCTCTGAAGAGGATGAGTATGTCACTGAAGAGCAAGTTGCTAAATACCTTGGAGCAATCATGAAGCTAAATGACAAGTTATTTGGTAATGAGACTTGGGAGGATGAACCCCTTTTGCTCACCAAAGAATTAGATGACTTGTCTAGGCAGAAACTACCTCAAAAGAGACAAGATCCTGGGAAGTTCTCAATACCTTGTGCCATAGGCACCATGACCTTCAAGAAGGCCTTGTGTGACCTAGGGTCAAGTGTAAACCTCATGCCTCTCTCTGTAATGGAGAAGCTAGGGATCTTTGAGGTGCAAGCTGCAAAAATCTCACTAGAAATGGCAGACAATTCACGAAAACAAGCCTATGGACTTGTAGAGGATGTTCTGGTAAAAGTTGAAAACCATTACATCCCTGCTGATTTCATAGTCCTAGAGACTGGGAAGTGCATGGATGAATCCATCATCCTTGGCAGACCCTTCCTAGCCACAGCAAAGGCTGTGATTGATGTGGACAGAGGAGAATTGATCATTCAAGTGAATGAAGAATCCTTTGTGTTTAAGGCTCAAGGATATCCCTCTGTCACCATGGAAAGGAAGCATGATGAGCTTCTCTCAAAACAGAGTCAAACAGAGCCCCCACAGTCAAACTCTAAGTTTGGTGTTGGGAGGCCACAACCAACTTCTAAGTTTGGTGTTGAACCCCCACATTCAAACTCTAAGTTTGGTGTTGGGAGGTTCCAACATTGCTCTGAGCATATGTGAGGCTCCATGAGAGCCCACTGTCAAGCTACTGACATTAAAGAAGCGCTTGTTGGGAGGCAACCCAATCTTATTATATTTATCTATCCTCTTTTGTTATTTTATGTTTTCTGTAGGTTGATGATCATGAGAAGTAACAAAATCAATTGAAAAAAAAACAAAAACAGAAAGAAAAATAGAAAGAAAAACAGCACACCCTGGAGGAGAACTTGCTGGCGTTTAAACGCCAGTAAGGCTAGCAGATGGGCGTTTAACGCCCAGTCTGGCACCATTCTGGGCGTTTAACGCCAGAAAGGGGCACTAGTATGGCGTTAAATGCCAGGAAAGGGCAAGAAGTTGGCGTTAAACGCCAGAAATGGGCACCAGCTCGACGTTTAACGCCAGGATTGGCACAGGGAGCAATTTTGCTCGCCACTTGGTGCAGGGATGACTTTTCCTTGACACCTCAGGATCTGTGGACCCCACAGGATCCCCACCTACCCCACCACTCTCTCTCTTCTTCACCCATTCACCAATCACCTCAACACCTCTTCCCCAAAAACCCATCACCTATCAAATCCAATCTTTCTCTTCACCACTCACATCCATCCTTCATAAAACCCCACCTACCTAACCATTCAAATTCAAACCACTTTCCCTCCCAAACCCACCCATACATGGCCGAACCCTACCCCTCTCTCCACCCCTATATAAACCCATCTTCACTCCTTCATTTTCACACACCCTAAACATTACTTCTCCCCCTTTGACCGAACCACAAAGCCATTTCCATCTCCTTCATTTCTTCCTCTTCTACTCTCTTCTTTTCTCTTTTGCTCGAGGACGAGCAAACCTTTTAAGTTTGGTGTGGTAAAAGCATTGCTTTTTATTTTTCCATAACTATTTATGGCATCCAAGGCCAGAGAAACCTCTAGAAAGAGGAAAGGGAAGGCAAAAGCTTCCACCTCCGAGTCATGGGAGATGGAGAAATTCATCTCAAGGGTGCATCAAGACCACTTCTACGAAGTTGTGGCCTTGAAGAAGGTGATCCCCGAGGTCCCTTTCAAACTCAAAAAGAGTGAATATCCGGAGATCCGACATGAGATTCGAAGAAGAGGTTGGGAAGTTCTTACCAACCCCATTCAACAAGTCAGAATCTTAATGGTTCAAGAGTTCTATGCCAATGCATGGATCACCAAGAACCATGATCAAAGTGTGAACCCAGACCCAAAGAATTGGCTTACAATGGTTCGGGGGAAATACTTAGATTTTAGTCCGGAAAATGTAAGGTTGGCATTCAACTTGCCCATGATGCAAGGAGATGAACATCCTTACACTAGAAGGGTCAACTTTGATCAAAGGTTGGACCAAGTCCTCACAGTCATTTGTGAAGAGGGCGCCCAATGGAAGAGAGATTCAAGAGGAAAGCTGGTTCAATTGAGAAGGCATGACCTCAAGCCTGTGGCTAGGGGATGGTTGGAGTTTATCCAACGCTCAATCACTCCCACTAGCAACTGGTCCGAAGTTACTATAGACCGGGCTATCATGATTCATAGCATCATGATTGGAGAAGAAATAGAAGTTCATGAGGTTATATCCCAAGAACTTTATAAGGTGGCGGACAAGTCCTCTACCTTGGCAAGGTTAGCCTTCCCTCATCTCATTTGTCACCTCTGTTATTCAGTTGGAATTGACATAGAGGGAGACATCCCCATTGATGAGGACAAGCCCATCACTAAGAAGAGGATGGAGCAAACAAGAGACCCCTCTCATCATCAAATCCCTGAGATGCCTCAAGGGATGCACTTTCCTCCACAAAACTATTGGGAGCAACTGAACACCTCCCTAGGAGAATTGAGTTCCAACATGGGACAACTAAGGGTGGAGCACCAAGAACACTCCATCCTCCTCCATGAAATTAGAGAAGATCAAAGAATCATGAGAGAGGAGCAACAAAGACAAGGAAGAGACATTGAGGAGCTCAAGCACTCTATAGGATCTTCAAGAGGAAGAACAAGCCGCCATCACTAAGGTGGACCCGTTCTTTAATTTCCTTGTTCTTTATTTTCTGTTTTTCGAAAAATCATGCTTATGTTTATCTATGTTTGTGTCTTGTGATTATTAGTGTCTTAGTGTCTATGCCTTAAAGTTATGAATGTCCTATGAATCCATCACCTTTCTTGAATGAAAAATGTTCTTAATTGAAAAAGAGAAGAATTGCATGAATTTTGAATTTTATAACAGTTTAATTATTTTGATGTGGTGGCAATACTTTTGTTTTCTGAATGTATGCTTAAACAGTGCATATGTCTTTTGAATTTGTGGTTCATGAATGTTGGCTCTTGAAAGAATGATGAAAAAGGAGACATGTTACTGAGGATCTGAAAAATCATAAAAATGATTCTTGAAGCAAGAAAAAGCAGTGAATACAAAAAAGGGAGAAAAGAAAACGAAAAAAAAAAGAGAGAAAAAGAAAGAAATAAAGTTGTGATCCAAGGCAAAAAGCGTGTGCTTAAGAACCCTGGACACTTCTAATTGGGGACTCTAGCAAAGCTGAGTCACAATCTGAAAAGGTTCACCCAATTATGTGTCTGTGGCATGTATGTATCCGGTGGTAATACTGGAAGAGAGAGTGCTTTGGGCCACGGCCAAGACTCAATAAGTAGCTGTGTTCAAGAATCATCATACTTAACTAGGAGAATCAATAACACTATCTGGATTCTGAGTTCCTAAAGAAGCCAATCATTCTGAATTTCAAAGGATAGAGTGAGATGTCAAAACTGTTCAGAGGCAAAAAGCTAAAAGCCCCGCTCATCTAATTAATACTGATCTTCATAGATGTTTTTGGAATTCATTGCATATTCTCTTCTTTTTATCTTATTTGATTTTCAGTTGCTTGAGGACAAGCAACAATTTAAGTTTGGTGTTGTGATGAGCGGATAATTTGTACGCTTTTTGGCATTGTTTTTAGTATGTTTTTAGTATGTTTTAGTTAGTTTTTAGTATATTTTTATTAGTTTTTAGTATTTTTACTATGAGTTTGTGTATTTTTCTGTGATTTCAGGTATTTTCTGGCTGAAATTGAGGGACTTGAGCAAAAATCTGATTCAGAGACTAAAAAGGACTGTAGATGCTGTTGGATTCTGACCTCCCTGCACTCGAAGTGGATTTTCTGGAGCTACAGAAGCCCAATTGGCGCGCTCTCAACGGAGTTGGAAAGTAGACATCCTGGGATTTCCAGCAATATATAATAGTCCATACTTTGCCCAAGATTTGATGGCCCAAACCGGCGTTCCAAATCAGCTCAAAACTGCCCGGCGTTAAACGCTGGAACTGGCACAAGAATGGGAGTTAAACGCCCAAACTGGCACAAAAGCTGGCGTTTAACTCCAAGAAGAGTCTCTACACGAAAATGCTTCAATGCTCAAGCCAAGCACACACCAAGTGGGCCCGGAAGTGGATCTTTATGTCATTTACTCATCTCTGTAAACCCTAGGCTACTAGTTCTCTATAAGTAGGACCTTTTACTATTGTATTTTCATCTTTGGATCATTTTTAGATCTTTTGATCACGTTTGGAGGCTGGCCTCATGGCCATGCCTAGACCTTGTTCTTATGTATTTTCAACGGTGGAGTTTCTACACACCATAGATTAAGGTGTGGAGCTCTGCTGTACCTCGAGTATTAATGCAATTGCTATTGTTCTTCTATTCAATTCAACTTGTTCTTGTTCTAAGATATCACTTGTTTTTCAACTTGATGAATGTGATGATCCGTGACACTCATCATCATTCTCACCTATGAACGTGTGATTGTCAATCACCTCCGTTCTACCTTAGATTGGGTGGATATCTCTTGGATTCTTTAACCGGAATCTTCGTGGTATAAGCTAGAATTGATGACTGCATTCAAGAGAATCCGGAAGGTCTAAACCTTGTCTGTGGTATTCTGAGTAGGATTCAATGATTGAATGACTGTGACGAGCTTCAAACTCCTGAAGGTTGGGCGTTAGTGACAGACGCAAAAGAATCACTGGATTCTATTCCAACCTGATTGAGAACCGACATATGATTAGCCGTGCCGTGACAGGGTGCGTTGAACATTTTCACTGAGAGGATGGGAGGTAGCCACTGACAATGGTGAAACCCTACATACAGCTTGCCATGGAAAGGAGTAAGAAGGATTGGATGAAGACAGTAGGAAAGCAGAGAGACGGAAGGGACAAAGCATCTTCATACGCTTATCTGAAATTCCTACCAATGAATTACATAAGTATCTCTATCTTTATCTTTATGTCTTATTCATCATTCATAACCATTTAAGTTTGCCTGACTAAGATTTACAAGATGACCATAGCTTGCTTCATACCAACAATCTCTGTGGGATCGACCCTTACTCGCGTAAGGTTTATTACTTGGACGACCCAGTACACTTGCTGGTTAGTTGTGCAAAGTTGTGATAAAGAGTTGAGATTACAATTGTGCGTACCATGTTGATGGCGCCATTGATGATCACAATTCCGCGCACCAAGAGGTCCCTATAGGAGTCTTGAATGCGGTTTTGTATGCCCACAGAGCATCATCTAGACTTCTTGCCCAATCCCTTCAACGGGTACTTACAGTCCGTTCCAGGATTTGTTTTAGTTCTCTATTTGAGACTTCAACCTGCCCATTTGTCTGTGGATGATATGGAGTTGCCACTTTGTGGTTAATTCCATATCGGACCAGAGCAGACTCAAGCTATTTATTGCAGAAATGAGTGCCTCTATCACTGATCAGTATCCTAAGGACACCAAACCTGCTGAAGATATGCTTTTTGAGGAACTTCATCACTGTCTTAGTATCATTAGTGGGTGTTGCAATTGCCTCTACCTATTTAGATACATAGTCTACTGCCACCAGAATATAGGTGTTTGAATATGATCGTGGGAAAGGCCCCATGAAGTCAATACCCCATACATTAAACAACTCAATCTTTAAGATCACTTGCGGAGGCATGGTATAATCGTGAGGCAAATTACCAGCTCTCTGGCAACTGTCACAGTTACGTACAAACTCTCAGGAGTCTCTATAGAGAGTAGGCCAGTAGAAGCCACATTGGAGAACCTTTGTGGCAGTTTGCTCACCTCCGAAATGTCCTCCATATTGTGATCCATGGCAATGCCATAGGATCTTCTGTGCCTCTTCTTTAGGCACACATCTACGGATTACTCCGTCTGCACACCTATTAAAGAGATCTGGTTCATCCCACAAGTAGTACTTTGCATCAGAAATAATTTTTTTTGTTTACTGCTTACTGTACTCTTTGGGTATTGTTCTGAGGGTTACCTGAAACTGTAGGTCAATTTCGGACGAGATCTTCTGTACTGATTGGAGGTGACGGGTCCGGCTTGTGCGTGGCGGCCGGAGCTGTCAGGTCTGATTTGTTGGACTGGCAATGCTGCTGATCCTTTGTCACCAGAGGGTGATGGTACCTGCAAGGGACTCCGATGTTTAAGTTAGCAAGGGTATTAAGCAAGTTTTTATGTAGAATCAGAGTATGAGTTATACCTGGTGCTCCAGTGTATTTATAATGGCGTAGAGTGACCTTCTTAGATAAGATAAGTTAGTTATCTTATCTTATATATATCTTATCTTCAAGTGAGGTCATCTTATCTTCAAGGGAACAGCCCTTCTCTCTGTAGGCTTGGGCTGCCTTAGGATTGGGTTGTGTTCCTTCGTTTGGGCCTACTTGGGCCTCTGTGGCATTTTGTTCGAGCTCTTTGTGAAGAGGTCAGACGTTGGCCGAGCTCTTTAAGAAGAGGTCGGATAGTCTGACCTAAAGAGGTCGGTCGGCTTGTCGCTAAACATCCCGGGTCGGACAGCTTGACCCAGGGTATGAATATGCCCCTGCTTGAGTTTGATCTTTCCGTGAGATTGTGCTTTTCAGAGCTTCGATCTCTTTGGAAGTCGTGCTCAAGCAACTGTCTGGCTTGTTTCTTCATTGCTTTGCAATCTTTCTTACTCCACTAGTATAGGTATAACCTTTCGCTTAATACTAAAAATCTATAATTGAAGCATATGAGGCTGCATTAATCGGGGATACACGACAGAAGGAATTTCTTTTTTATTTGTAAACTTCACCTTCAGCAAGCGTCAATTTTTTGCCATTTTTTTACGAATAAAATAATGTGTCTTTCTCATAAGACTGAGATCGGTAAAAAAAATAATCAAATCGCACCATCTCTGTAATAAGTAAATGCCTCCTTTTCTCCCGAGGTTGTCGGAATTATTCGTAATAAGATATTGGCTACAATAGAAAACTCATAAATTTACTCATAAATCTGATATAAATTTTTTTTAGCAATTTTTCAAGAGAAAAATGATACCTTTTCTCGTTCGCGCTACCAGCGAAGCCCGGGCACACTCCGTTCCTTTGATCAAAGAATAATATTCAAAGAATATTTTTGTGAAATTGAAAAAATAAAAAAAAATGTTTTCAAAATTCTTCTAATTTTTATGTCTAGGAAACTGGCTTATTTAGTACTTTCTATTTTTTATTACTTTTCTATTTGAATCTTATTTCAAGATTTTTTCTTTTAGTGTCGTTTTTGTTCTATTTTCCTTTCTTTCAGTTAAAAAAAACTCCAAAGTCTACTTTTTTGTAGATCACGGTAAGAGAAAGAGAAATTTCTAATATTTTTTCTATTTACTTGCAGATTTTCTAGAGGTTTGGTACTTCACAGTCCAACCTCTTTTGAGTGGTAGTGTGGGTTTTCTACCCTTGCCTTCTGGATCACGCCTTGCTTTAAGTTTGTGTTGACAACCCTCTGCTTTGGCGAAGTTATCCTTGTGGCTTGATATCCGGGCTTTTAGTGACTTGTCCAATGACTTTTTAATGTTCTTTATATAGAACCTTTTTTAGTCTCGGATGACGTTCGTAGCCCTGTTTGAGATTGTGCCTTCTTTGAGTAGAGTTGTAACCCTTTTGGCTAAGCACATTTGAGCCTTAAGTTGTTTCCCAACCTTTTGGCTTGTTCTTTTTTGAAGTTGTACTTGCGCCTCTTCTTTAGCTGACGTTGACCTGTATGACTTTGTCCCTGCTTGAGTTCGGACTTTTCCGTGAGATCGTGCTTTCAGAGTTTCGATCTCTTTTGGGGAAGTCGTGCTCAAGCATCCTGACTTTGGTCGATCTTGAGTAGTTTCTCCTTGTGTGAGTCTGGTATTGCCCTTTTTAGTTTGTTGAGAGGGCTTTTCAGCCTTTCTTTCGACTTGTTTGTCTTCACTGCTCGTGCTTTTTAGTCATAATCCAACAACGTTTTAGGTAGTGTTCTGGTGGGGAACCTTTTTATAGTTTGTTTGGATGACTTTTTAGCTCCGTCTTTGAGACCGTGCTTTTCGCTTTTTAAGTAGTGTCTTTTTTCAAGACTTCGTACTTTTCAGTGAAGCACTTCTGCCTTTGGTCTTTTGACCTTTCCTTGGCCTTTGTAAGATGTTTATAGAGTGTTGGTACTTTGCTGTCCAACCTCTTTTAGATCTTTTTTAGTCCGTCTTCTGTTTAGGCGAGATGACCTTTGGGGATAACTTGTCTAACAACTTTTTAGTGTTCTTGTTAGAACCTTTTTAGTTGGTCTAAACAATTTTGATAGCCTTGTAGTAAAGCCGTGGCTTTTTGGGCAGAGCTATATCCCTTTTTGCGCACATTTTTTGTTGATCCGACTTCTCTTTGTGGATCCTTCTTTAGCTTTCGTTGGTCCGACTTCTTTTCGTTGGTCCAAGCTATAGCTTTCGTTGGTTCGACTTCTTCTTATCGGTCTCTTCTAAGTTATTTTTTAGTAATCCTCTTTTTTGGACCTTTGTCATGTCTCTTTCAGGAATTACTTTTTATAACTTTTTGTTATGGGCCGACCTCATCATGTCGGGCCCTTATAAGTTATTTCTAGCAATCCTCTTTTTTGGACCTCTGTCAGCTCTCTTTCAGGGATTACTTTTTATAACTTTTTGTTATGGGCCGACCTCATCATGCCGGGCCCTTATACGTTATTTCTAGCAATCCTCTTTTTTGGACCATTGTTAGGTCTCTTTCAGGAATTACTTTTTATAACTTTTTGTTATGGGTCGACATCATCATGTCGGGCCCTTATAAGTTATTTCTAGCAATCCACTTTTTTGGACATTTGTCAGGTCTCTTTCAGGGATTACTTTTTATAACTTTTTGTTATGGGCCGACCTCATCATGTCGGGTCCTTCTAAGTTATTTCTAGCAATCCTCTTTTTTGGACCTTTGTCAGGTCTCTTTCAGGGATTACTTTTTATAACTTTTATGTTTTGGGCCGACTTCATCACGTCGGGCCCTTCTAAGTTATTTTGTAATCCTCTTTCTTGGACCTTGTTCAGGTCTCTTTCAAATATTACTTTTATAACTTTTTATGTTTTAGGCCGACTTCATTACGTCGGGCCCTTCTAAGTTATTTTGTAATCCTCTTTCTTGGACCTTGTTCAGGTCTCTTTCAGGGATTACTTTTATAACTTTTATGTTTTGGGCCGACTTCATCACGTCGGGCCCTTCTAAGTTATTTTGTAATCCCTCTTTCTTGGACCTTGTTCAAGTCTCTTTCAGGGATTACTTTTATAACTTTTATGTTTTGGGCCGACTTCATGACGTCGGGCCCTTCTAAGTTATTTTGTAATCCTCTTTCTTGGACCTTGTTCAGGTCTCTTTCAGGGATTACTTTATAACTTTGGTTGTTGCGACTGGTCCGACCTCTTTACGTCAGCCAGTCTTTAAGTTATTTTTTAGCAATCCATTTTATTAGGACATCGTTAGGTCCTTCCTATGGATCACTTTCTATAACTTCTTGCATTATTCTGTTTTCATCTTTGCCAATTTTGTAGAGATTGGGTTGAACCCTCATTTGGTCGACCTTTTAATGAATTTGGTTTTCATCTTTGGTCTTTATCGTGATCGTGTAGTGAATTTGATTATCGTGTAGCTTTATAATCGAACGATGAATGTTTCAAATTAATGCGGCTTGAGCATTTGTAGAAGATCTGAACAGATTTTATTCAAAAGAAAATGCAAATATATACATGCGGGAGGTTTATCCTCTAAGTCGGGTGATTTATAGGTCTTGGCTTGGCACCTCATTAAAAAACCTTTTAAGGAAAAAGAGTGCGCCTTATCCTAAGATCCTTTATCATACCTAACTATAGTACCTTCTCAAGTTTCAGGCGTGCCATGACCTAGGAAGCTCTCGCCCGTCGAGTTTAGACAGTCTGTAATAGCCCTTTCCAAGTACTTCTATGACTCGGTAGGGTCCTTTCCAGTTTGCTGCCAGCTTTCCTTATCCAGGTCGAGTTGTTCAGATGTCATTTCGGATTAGGATGAGGTCGTTCTCAGCAACTCGCTGTACTACCTTTTGATTGTATCTTGAAGCCATTCATCGTTTTAATGCTTCTTCCCTAATCCGAGCTCTTTCTCGGACTTTCGGAAGTAGGTTGAGTTCTTCCCTTTGAAATTGGGAGTTGGCTTCTTCACTATAGTGGATCACTCTAGGTGACCCTTCTTCAATCTCTACTGGGATCATTGCCTCCATTCCATACGCTAATCGGAAGGGTGATTCCTTTGTGGTGGAATGTGGCGTTGTTTGGTATGCCCATAGGACTTGTGGGAGCTCTTCAGCCCAGGCTCCCTTTGCGTCCTATAATCTTCGTTTCAACCCAACCAATATGACTTTGTTGGCAGCTTCGCCTTGTCCATTGGCTTGGGGATGTTCTACGGAAGTGAATTGTTGTTTTATGTTCAAGTCGGCCACCAGCTTTCTGAAGCCTGCATCTGTGAATTGGGTGTCATTGTCTGTGGTAATGGAGTATGGAACCCCGAACCTTGTGACAATGTTCCTATATAAAAAATTTTGACTTCTTTGAGCAGTGGCATTAGCTAGGAGTTCTGCCTCGATCCACTTTGTGAAATAGTCTACCCCTACTATAAGGAATTTAACTTGTCCCGATCCCTGAGGGAAGGGTCCAAGAAGGTCTAGTCCCCATTTTGCGAATGGCCAAGGTGAAGTCACGCTGATGAGTTCTTCTAGTGGGGCGATGTGAAAGTTGGCATGTTTCTGACATGGTAGACATGTCTTTACGAACTCTGTGGCTTTCTTTTGTAGAGTTGGCCAATAAAATCCTGCCCGGAATACTTTTTTGGCGAGTGGTTGCGCTCCGAGATGATTGCCACAAATGTCACTGTGTACTTCTTCTAGAACTTCCTTTGTGTTGGAAGTCGGTACACATTTTAATAATGGTATTGAGATCCCTCTTTTGTATAGAGTGTCGTTTATGATAGTGTAGTATTGTGCCTCCCGTTTTAACCTCTTTGCCTCCTTTTCCTTTGTGGGGGAGTACTTCTGTTTTGAGGTAGTTAATTATGGGAGTCATCCATCCTTTATCCTGACCTGTTATGGGCAGGACTTTTTCTTCTTCCGAGATTGATGGATTTTGTAGAATTTTTTGGATGAGGCTTCTATTATTGTCCCCTGGTTTGGTGCTGGCTAGTTTTGAGAGTGCGTCAGCTCAGGCATTCTGTTCTCGGGGTATGTGACGGACCTCATATTCTACGAGTTGTTTGAGCTGTTCCCTGGTTTTGTCCAAGTACTTTTTATGGTGGGATCTTTGGCTTGATAGCTTCCTGCTATTTGTGAAGTGACTACTTGTGAGTCGTTGAAGATGATAAGCTTTTGAGCTCCAACCTCCCTAGCCAACTTCAGACCAGCTAGTAGTGCCTCATATTCCGCTTGGTTGTTTGAAGAAAGGAACCCGAATTTGAGGGAGAGTTCGATTTGGGTTCCTTGGTCGCTTTCAATTATCACGCCCGCGCTGCTTCCAATTTTATTTGAGGAACCGTCCACATAGAGATTCTATTCTGTGGGAATTTCTGGTGTGCCTATAAATTCTGCAATAAAGTCGGCCAAGTATTGTGATTTGATAAATAATCCCAACCTCTAGTAATTTAGTGGCCTATTTTTGCACCACCTCCTTTAGGGCTGGATTCAGCCGCCTCTGTGGTTGAACCACTGGCTTAGCATCATCCTCCAATAGGATCTTGTGCATGCATCTGGCTGGGCTAATGCCCTTAAGATCACTTATGGACCACCCAAGAGCTGTCTTGTGTGTCCTTAGCACCTGAATTAGTGCTTTCTCTTCCTGTGGTTCTAAAGCAGAGCTTATGATCACAAGAAAAGTGTCATCTTCTCCCAGAAATGCATATTTTCGGGATGGTGGTAGTGGTTTGAACTCGGGTTTAGAAGGCTTCTCCTCTTCCTGAGGAGTCTTCAGAGGTTCTTCTATTTTCTCTGGTTCTTCTATATCAGGCTGAACATCTTTAAAGATGTCCTCTAGCTCTGATTTGAGACTCTCAGTCATATTGACCTCTTCCACTAGGGAGTCAATAATATCAGCGTTTTTGCAATCCTTTGATGTGTCTGGGTGCTGCATAGCTTTAACAGCATTCAACTTAAACTCATCTTCATTGACTCTCAGGGTTATCTCCCCTTTTTGGACGTCAATGAGGGTTTGTCCAGTTGCTAGGAAAGGTCTTCCTAGAATGAGAGTTACACTCTTGTGCTCCTCATTTGCAGCACCACAAAGTCAATAGGAAAGGCAAATGGCCCAACCTTGACAATCATGTCCTTAATTACGCCTGATGGAATTTTAGTGGAACCATCAGCAAGTTGGAGGTATATCTGGGTTGGTTTAACTTCATCAGTTAAACCAAGCTTTTTGATAGTGGATGCAGGTATCAGGTTGATACTTGCTCCAAGATCACATAGAGCTGTCTTGGTACAAGCATCCTCTACTCATAAAGCTTCTGGGATTTGTAAGCTTCTTTGGTAAGCTTTTCAGAATGACTGCACTGCATTCTTCAGTGAGGAAAACTTTTTCAGTTTCTCTCTAATCCTTCTTATGCTTAAGATCTCTTTCATGAACTTAGCATAAGAGGGTATTTGCTCAAGTGCCTCTGCAAATGGAATCTTTAATTCAAGAGTCCTGAGATAGTCTGCAAAGCTGGCAAATTGTTTATCCTGTTCCACTTGGCGGTGTTTTTGAGGATAAGGCATCTTGGCTTTATAGTCTTCAACCTTAGTTGCTGCAGGTTTACTTCCTACAGACATGGTTGGAGAAGCCTGCTGGTGCACAAAATTACAATCACACTTGTAATTCCGCACAACTAACCAGCAAGTGCACTGGGTCGTCCAAGTAATACCTTACGTGAGTAAGGATCGATCCCACGGAGATTGTCGGCTTGAAGCAAGCTATGGTTACCTTGTAACTCTTAGTCAGGAGATTAATAATGAAAAGGGTTTTTGTTTGCAATATAATAAAAGAACATGAAATAAAAAGTACTTGTGATTCAATAATGGAGAATAAGTTGGAGTTTTGGAGATGCTATGTCTCTGAATCTCTGCTTTCCTACTGTCTTCTTCTTCACACACGCAAGGTTCTTTCCATGGCAAGTTGTACGTAGGGTGTCACCGTTGTTAATGGCTACTTCCCATCCTCTCAGTGAAAATAGTCCATGTGCGCTGTCACTGCATAGCTAATCATCTGTCGATTCTCGATCATGTTGGAATAGAATCCAGTGATCCTTTTATGTCTGTCACTACGCCCAACACTCGCGAGTTTGAAGCTCGTCACAGTCATCCCTTCCCAGATCCTACTCGGAATACCACAGACAAGGTTTAGACTTTCCAGATCTCAGGAATGGCCGCCAATAATTCTAGCTTATACCACGAAGACTCTGGATGCAAGAATTCGAATTCGTGAGAGGTACTCAAATTCGTGAACCAGAAACCCAAGAGATACACATTCAATCGAAGATAGAACGGAGGTGGTTGTCAGGCACGCATTCATATATTGAGAATGGTGATGAGTGTCACAGATCATCACATTCATCACGTTTAAGTGTGAATGAATATCTTAGAATGGAAACAAGCGTGATTGAATAGAAAACAGTGGTAATTGCATTAATCCATCGAGACACAGCAGAGCTCCTCACCCCCAACAATGGAGTTTAGAGACTCATGCCGTAGATATACAATGTAAAACGTGAAAATATCATGAGGTACAAAATAAATCTCTAAAAGTAGTTTTTATACTCAACTAGTAACCTCGGTTTACAGAAAATGAGTAAACTAAGATAGGTGGTGCAGAAATCCACTTCTGGGACCCACTTGGTGTGTGCTGGGGCTGAGCATTGGAGCTTTCACGTGCATGGGCTATTTCTGGAGTTAAACGCCAGTTTTGGTACCAGTTTGGGCGTTTAACTCCAACTTTTATACTAGTTCTGGCGTTTTGACGCCAGAAAAGGGTATAGAGCTGGCGTTTTGACGCCATTTTACATCATCAAAACTCGCTCAAAGTATGAACTATTATATATTTCTGAAAAGCCCTAGATGTCTACTTTCCAACAAAAGTAAGAGCGCGTCATTTGGAGTTCTGTAGCTCCAGAAAAACCACTTCGAGTGCAGGGAGGTTAGAATCCAACAGCATCTGCAGTCCTTTTTCAGCCTCTGAATCAGATTTTTGCTCAGGTCCCTCAATTTCAGCCAGAAAATACATGAAATCACAGAAAAACACACAAACTCATAGTAAAGTCCAGAAATATGATTTTTGCACAAAAACTAATAAAAGTATACTAAAAAGTGGCTAAATCCTACTAAAAATTATATGAAAATTCTCCCAAAAAGTGTATAAAATATCCGCTCATCATAACACCAAACTTAAACTGTTGCTTGTCCTCAAGCAACTAGATGAATGAAATATGCAAAAAAAGAAAATCAAGAGGAAATAGCATCTCAGAGTGTACATGAATCTCAAATTCTAATTAGATGAGTAGGACTAGTAGCTTTTTTGCTTCTGAATAGTTTTGGCATCTCCATTTATCCTTTGAAGTTCTGAATGACTGGCATCTATAGAAACTCAGAATTCAAATAGTGTTATTGATTCTCCTAGTTTAGCATGTTGATTTTTGAACACATCTACTTGATGAGTCTTGGCCGTGGCCCTAAGCATTATGTTTTCCAGTATTACCACCGGATACATAAATGCCACAGACACATAACTGACTGAACCTTTTTAGATTGTGACTCAGCTTTGCTAAAGTCCCCAGTCAGAGGTGTCCAGAGTTCTTAAGCATACTCTTTTTGTGTTGGATCACGACTTTAACCACTCAGTCTCAAGTTTTTCACTTGGACCTGCATGCCACATGCACATGGTTAGGGACAGCTTGATTCAGCCGCTTAGGCCAGGATTTTATGCTTGTAGGCCCTCCTATCCATTGATGCTCAAAGCCTTGGATCCTCTTCACCCTTGCCTTTTGGTTTAAAGGGTTATTGGCTTTTTCTGCTTGCTTTCTTCTTTTTCTCTCTCTTTTTTTTTATTTGTTCTTCACTGCTTTCTCTTGCTTCAAGAATCAATTTTATGATTTTTCAGATTATCAACAACATTTCTCTTTTTTCATCATTCTTTCAAGAGCCAATAATTTTAACATTCATAAACTTCACTATCAAAATTTATGCATTGTTCAAGCATTCATTCAGGGGACAAAGAGTATTGTCACCACATATAAATAATTTGAATTTTTCTTATTAAGAACTCGAAAATAAAATTGCTTCCTTATTCTAAAAATCTGCTATTTTATTCTTGTTTAATGATGATGAGAAAAATAAATCATAGCTTACATGGGGATAAAATTAAAAACGAAAAATAAGGACACTAATTACTACTATTCCTATGACTCTAAAAATAGATTTCTAATAGCAGAGTTATCACAAAGTTAAGATTAGGACTCAACAACCTTTATTTTGGGAGGTGGATGCTCCTTCATTTTGTGGGGTGTCTGGCCCTTCAAGAGGTAGCTTCTAGCGCTTCAGCTCCTGCAGTTCACGCCCTTGCTTCTCCTATTCCTTTAGCAGCTTGCATAGCATGCTATTTTGATTTTGCTGTTCTTCTTTCATTTGATCCATAGCTTCTTGCAGCTTGATAATAGATGCTTCTAAGCGGTTCCAGTAGTCAATCTACGGAATTTCTGGGAGGAACTCTTGCACCCTCCTTTTGATGGGAATGTCTTGCACTTGTTGCCCTTCCATTGACTTTTTTGTGATTGGGAGATCAACTGAGATATACTCATCTACTCCCATTCTTACTCCAGCATTTTTACATAGCAGAGAAATCAAGCTTGGGTAGGCCAATTTGGCTTCAGTGGAGTTCTTATTTGCAATTGTATAAAACTCACAAGCAATCAGATGATGAACTTCCACTTTGTTTCCCATCATAATGCAATGGATCATCACTGCTCTTTTAATAGTGACCTCAGAGCGGTTGCTGGTAGGTAGTATGGAACGCCCAATAAAATCCAGTCAGCCTCTAGTAATTGGTTTGAGATCCCTTCTCTTGAGTTGAATTAGGACATTCTTTGTGTTGGTTACCCACTTGGCTCCAGGGATGCATATGTCCTCTAAAACTTAGTCCAAGTGCTTATCTTGATTCACAATTCTCCTGTTAAAGGATTTCGGGTCATCTTGTAGTTGAGGCAGTTTGAAGATCTCTCTTATGCTGTCATGGTGGAAGTAGATAATCCTCCCTATGACTATAGATCGGAAGGTATAGAAGGCGGTTCCAGACATTCTCTGTTTATCTGTTTGCCACAGATTTGAGTAGAATTCTTGAACCATGTTTCTTCCCACCTTTGTCTCAGGATTAGCTAGGATTTCCCAGCCTCTGTTTCGAATCTGTTCTTGGATCTCCAAATATTCATCTTCTTTCAGATCAAATTTAACTTCTGGGATCACTGACCTCAGACCCATTATTTTGTAATAATGGTATACATGTTCTTTGGTTAAGAACCTCTCTTGATTCCAATGTGGTTTTGGAATATTCTCTTTCTTGCCTCTTGAGGTGATTTGTTTTCCCTTAGGAACCATGATCTTGGTGAGTCTTGGCTTAGTGATCACGAAAAGCACACCAAACTTAGAGGTTTGCTTGTTTTCAAGCAAAAGAAAGGAACGGAGAGAAAGAGAAGGAGATACAATTTCGAATGGTGGAGGAGAGGGGATGGCCGAATGTCAATTTAAAAGGGAGAAGGGTGGGTTCGAAAAATTTGAAAAAGATATGATTTGTAAAAAGATAGTTATGATATGCAAAAGATGTATTTTTAAAATTGAAAAGATAAGAGAGAAATTTGAAAAAGATAAATCTAATTTTGAAAAGATAGTGTGATGAGTTGAAAAAGATTTGGAACGAATTTAAAAAGATAGATGAGTTTTTGGAAAAGATTTGAAAAGAAATTAAAAAGATATATGAGTTTTGACAAAGATTTTGAAAGAAATAGAAAAAGAATTTTAGGATTAAGAAATTTTTGAAATTGAAATTGAAAGATGAGGATTTGTAACATATTTATGCAAGAAATGTGGAAAGAAATATTAAAATTTGAAAAAAAAATCTGAGTTGGGAACAAGAACCTCCTCCCCTCCATGTTCCTAGCGTTAAACGCCCAGGAGTAGCTTGTTTTGGGCGTTTAACGTCCAATTGCTGTCTGTTTTGGGCATTTAAACGCCCAGCCAGGTACCCTGGCTGGCGTTTAAATGCTAGTTTTCCTTCTTTACTGGGCGTTTAAACGCCCAAGCAGGTACCCTGGCCGGCGTTTAAACGCCAGAATTCCTTTGTCACTGGGCGTTTTTCTAAACGCCCAGGATGCTGCAAGTCTGGCATTAAACGCCCAGAATGGCACCCATTCTGGCTTTTAACGCCCAAAAATGCTCCTTACTGGCATTTTATCAGAGTCAGTATCTTAAAGCTCCACAAATCCATATGGTGACACACTTGTAATCATATATGGTCCCCTCCACCAGAATTTTATTTTCCCAGGGAATAATCTGAGTCTAGAGTTGAATAGCAGGACCGTTTGTCCTGGTTCAAAGACTCTGGATGGTAATTTCTTGTCATGCCATCTTTTTGCTTTCTCTTTGTAAATTTTTGCATTTTCGAAAGCATTGAGCCTGAACTCCTCTAGCTCATTCAACTGGAGCAATCTTTTCTCTCCAGCTAATTTAGCATCAAGGTTTATGAATCTGGTTGCCCAGTAGGCCTTGTGTTCCAATTCCACGGCCAAATGACAGGCCTTACCATACACAAGTTGGTATGGAGAAGTTGCTATAGGAGTCTTGAATGCTATTCTGTATGCCCACAGAGCATCATCCAAGCTTTTTGCCTAATCCTTTCTACGGGCCATTACGGTCCATTCCAAGATCCTCTTTAGTTCTCTATTAGAGACCTCAACTTGCCCATTTGTCTGTGGATGATACAGAGTTACCACTTTGTGGCTAATTCCATACCGGACCATAGCAAAGTAAAGTTGTTTATTGCAGAAATGAGTGCCTCCATCACTGATTAATGCTCTAGGGACACCAAATCTATTGAAGATATGTTTCTGGAGGTACTTTATCACTGTTTTAGTATCATTAGTGGGTGTTGCAATTGCCTCTACCCATTTAGATACATAATCCACTGCCACCAGAATATAAGTGTTTAAGTATGAAGGTGGGAACGGTCCCATGAAGTCAATACCCCATATGTCAAACAATTCAATCTCTAAGATCCCTTGCTGAGGCATGGCATAACCATGAGGCAGATTACTAGCTCTCTGGCAACTGTCATAGTTCCGTACAAACTCTCGGGAGTCTTTATAGAGAATGGGCCAGTAGAAGCCGCATTGGAGGACGTTTGTGGATGTTCGCTCACTTCCGAAATGTTCTCCATACTGTGATCCATGGCAATGCCAAAGGATCCTCTGCGCTTCTTCTCTAGGCACACATCTACGAATTATTCCGTCTATGCATCTCTTAATGAGAAATGGTTCATCCCACAAGTAGTACTTTGCATCAGAAATTAGTTTTTTTTGTTGCCTGCTGTACTCCTTGGGTATGAACTTTGCAGCCTTATAGTTTACAATGTCTGCAAACCATGGTACTTCCTGAACGGCAAAGAGTTGCTCATCAGGAAAGGTTTCAAGGATCTCAGTAATGGGGAGGGATGCCCCTTCTACTGGTTCTATCCGGATAGGTGATTTGCTACTTGGATTTCTGTCTCTTTTCTGTCTCTTATTTCTATATCAAACTCTTGCTGAAGCAATACCCACCTTATGAGCCTGGGTTTTGAATCCTGCTTTGTGAGTATATATTTAAGGGTAGCATGGTCAATGTACACAATCACCTTTGATCCTACTAAATAGGACCTGAACTTGTCAATAGCATAAACCACTGCAAGCAATTCCTGTTTTGTGGTTGTGTAATTCTTCTATGCATCATTTAGAACATGGCTGGCATAGTAGATGGCATGCAAAAGTTTGTCATGCCTCTATCCCAATACTACACCAATGGCATGGTCACTGGCATCACACATCAGTTCGAATGGTAATGTCCAGTTTGGGGCAGAAATGATTGGTGTTGTAACCAGCTTGGCTTTCAGGGTCTCAAACGCCTGCATACACTCTGTGTCAAATATTAATGGTGTGTCAGCAGCTAGCAGATTACTTAGAGGTTTTGCGATTTTTGAAAAATCCATTATAAACCTCCTATAGAATCCTGCATGCTCCAGAAAGCTTCTGATTATCTTAACATTGGCAGTTCCATGCTGCATTCTAGAGTCAAATGCCAGAAACACGTCACGAACCAGAGTTGAACGCCAAAAACACATTACAACTTGGCGTTCAACTCCAAAAGAAGCCTCTGCACGTGTAAAGCTCAAGCTCTGCCCAAGCACACACCAAGTGGGCCCCGGAAGTGGATTTCTGCATCAATTACTTACTTCTGTAAACCCTAGTAGCTAGTCTAGTATAAATAGGACTTTTTGCTATTGTATTCAGTGTCTTTGATTGAAAAGTCTTTTGACCGGTCTTTGATTGTATTTTTTGATCTTTTGATCACGTTTGGGGGCTGGCCATTCGGCCATGCCTGGACCTTCATCACTTATATATTTTTAACGGTGGAGTTTCTACACACCATAGATTAAGGGTGTGGAGCTCTGCTGTACCTCAAGTTTCAATGCAATTACTACTATTTTCTATTCAATTCCACTTGTTCTTATTCTAAGATATTCGTTGCACTTCAACATGATGAATGTGATGATTCGTGATACTCATCATCATTCTCACCTATGAACGCGTGACTGACAACCACTTCCGTTCTACCTTAGACCGGGTGCATATCTCTTGGATTCCTTAATCAAAATCTTCGTGGTATAAGCTAGATTGATGGCAGAATTCATGAGAATCCGGAAAGTCTAAACCTTGTCTGTGGCATTCCGAGTTGGATTCAGGGATTGAATGACTGTGACGAGCTTCAAACTCACGATTGTTGGGCGTGATGACAAATGCAAAAGAATCAAGGGATTCTATTCCAACATGATCGAGAATCGACAGATGATTAGCCGTGCCGTGACAGAGCATTTGGACCTTTTTCACTGAGAGGATGGGATGTAGCCATTGACAACGGTGATGCCCTACATGCAGCTTGCCATGGAAAGGAATAAGAAGGATTGCAGGAAGACAGTAGGAAAGCAGAGATCCAACAGGGACAAGCACCTCCACACACTTATCTAAAATTCCCACCATTGAATTACATGAGTAACTCTATCTTTATTTTCTGTTTTATTTATTATTCGAAAACTCCATAACATTTACTATCTGCCTAACTGAGATTTACAAGATGACCATAGCTTGCTTCATACCAACAATCTCCGTGGGATCGACCCTTACTCACGTAAGGTATTACTTAGACGACCCAGTGCACTTGCTGGTTAGTTGTGCGGAGTTGTGACTAAGTGTGATTCACGTTTGAGAGCACTACCAAGTTTTTGGTGCCATTGTTGATGATCACAATTTCGTGCACCAAGTTTCTGGCGCCGTTGCCGGGGATTGTTCGAGTTTGGACAACTGACGGTTCATCTTGTTGCTCAGATTAGGTAATTTTCTTTTTATTTTCTTTTCAAAATATTTTCAAAAATATTTTTCAAAATATTTCCCTTTGTTTTCGAAAATTATTCCAAAATTTTTAAGAATGATTTCTAGAGTTTCATAGTAACATGTTGAAGCCTGATTGGCTGTAAAGCCATATCCAAATCCTTTTGGATTGAGGCTTCCACTTGTCAATATAACGGGTATGTATATGGAGTTGGATGAAATATCAGCTGTTGCATGCCTGATTTATATCTTCTAAAGCTGGCTGGCCATTAAGCCATGCCCAACCCTTCGATTGGAGCTTTAGACTAACATTGAAAGATTCCTGGAATTCTTATTAAAAATTTTGAATCTCTTAATTTCTTTTCCTATATGTTTTTTCGAAAAAAAAGAAAATACAAAAAAAAATCATAAAATCATAAAAACAAAAAATATTTTGTGTTCTTGTTTGAGTTTTGTGTCATGTTTTAAGTTTGGTGTCAATTGCATATTTATCTTGTCCTTGCATTTTTCGAAAATTCATGCATTCATAGTGTTCTTCATGATCTTCAAGTTGTTCTTGGTAACTCTTCTTATTTGATCTTGATGTTTTCTTGTTTTGTATCTTTTATTGTTTTTCATGTGCATCTTTGCATTCATATTGTCTAAGCATTAAAGATTTCTAAATTTGGTGTCTTGCATGTTTTCTTTGCATAAAAATTTTTTCAAAAATATGTTATTGATGTTCATCATAATCTTCAAGGTGTTCTTGGTGTTCATCTTGACATTCATAGTGTTCTTGCATGCATCATTGGTTTTGATCCAAAATTTTCATGTTTTTGGTCATATTTGTGTTTTTCTCTCTCATCATTTCGAAAATTTGGGTTGACTTAGTCAAAAAATTTTAAAATTAGTTGTTTCTTGTAAGTCAAGTCAAATTTTCAAATTCTAAAAATCTTATCTTATTAAAACTTTTTCAAAAATCAAATCTTTTTCATTTTTTATTTAATTTTCAAAAATTTAATGTTTTAAAATATTTTTCAAAAATATTTCTCTTAGTTTTATCGTTATTTTCGAAAATTATGCTAACAATTAATATGATTGATTCAAAAATTTGAAGTTTGTTACTTTCTTGTTAAGAAAGGTTCAATCTTTAAATTCTAAAATCATATCTTTTAGTTTCTTGTTAGTTAAGTAATTAATTTTAATTTTAAAAATTAGATCTTTTCTAACCATATCTTTTTAATCATATCTTTTCATTTTATCTTTTATATCATATTTTTTTTCAAAATTTTATTTTTTTTCAAAAATTTGATTTTAAAATATCTTTTCTAACTTCTTATCTTCTTATCTTCTTATCTTTTCAAATTTGATTTTCAAATCTTTTTCAACTAACTAATTAACTTTTTGTTTGTTTCTTATCTTTTTCAAAACCACCTAACAACTTTTCTCTCTCTAATTTTCGAAAATACCTCCCTCTTTTTCAAAAATTCTTTCTTTAATTAATTAATTATTTTAAATTTTAATTTTAATTTTATTTCTTATCTTTATTTTTTGAAAATCATTTAACTCCTTTTTAAAATTTATTTTCGAAAATTTCTCCCTCTCTCATATTATTCTATTTATTCATTCATTTACTAACACTTCTCTTCATCTCAAATCACTGCCCTTATCCTCACCCTTGTGTTTGGATTCTCCTTTCTTTATCCCCTTTCTTCTTCTACTAATAATAAGGAACCTCTTTACTGTGACATAGAGGATCCTTCTTCTTTTTCTGTTCTCTTCTCTTTCATATGAGCAGGAACAAGGAAAAAAAGGCATTCTTGTTGAAGCTTATCCAGAACCTGAAAGGACTCTGAAGAGGAAACTAAGAGAAGCTAAATCACAACAATCCAAAGACAACCTTGCTGAAATTTTCGAACAAGAAAAGGAGATGGCAGTCGAACCCAACAACAATAATGCAAGAAGGATGCTTGGTGATTATACTACACCTACTTCCAAGTTTGATGGAAGAAGCATCTCAATTCCTGCCATTGGAGCAAACAATTTTGAGCTGAAACCTTAACTAGTTGCTCTAATGCAACAGAACTGCAAGTTTCATGGACTTCCATCAGAAGATCCCTACCAATTTTTAACTGAGTTCTTGCAGATCTGTGAGACTGTTAAGACTAATGGAGTAGATCCTGAAGTCTATAGGCTCATGCTTTTCCCTTTTGCTGTAAGAGACAGAGCTAGAGCTTGGTTGGACTCTCAACCTAAAGATAGCCTGGACTCCTGGGATAAGCTGGTCACGGACTTCTTGGCTAAGTTCTTTCCTCCTTAAACGCTGAGCAAGTTTAGAGTGGATGTTCAGACCTTCAAACAAAAAGATGGTGAATCCCTCTATGAAACTTGGGAAAGATACAAACAGATGACCAAAAGATGTCCTTCTGACATGTTTTCAGAATGGACCATGATAGATATATTCTATTATGGTCTATCTGAGTTCTCTAAGATGTCATTGGACCATTCTGCAGGTGGATCCATTCACCTAAAGAAAACACCTACAGAAGCTCAAGAACTTATTGACATGGTTGCAAATAACCAGTTCATGTACACTTCTGAGAGGAATTCCGTGAATAATGGGACGCCTCAAAGGAAGGGAGTTCTTGAAATTGATGCTCTGAATGCCATTTTGGCTCAGAACAAAATGTTGAACCAGCAAGTCAACATGATTTCTCAAAGTCTGAATGGATGGCAAAATGCATCCAACAGTACTAAAGAGGCATCTTCTGAAGAAGAAGCTTATAATCCTGAGAACCCTGCAACAGTAGAAGTAAATAATATGGGTGAACCTTATGGAAACACCTATAATTCATCATGGAGAAATCATCTAAATTTCTCATGGAAGGATCAACAAAAGCCTCAACAAGGCTTTAATAATGGTGGAAGAAATAGGCTCAGCAATATCAAGCCTTATCCATCATCTTCTCAGCAACAGATAGAGAATTATGAATAGAGTACCTCTAACTTAGCAAATTTAGTCTCTGATCTGTCTAAGGCCACTTTAAGTTTCATGAGTGAAACAATGTCCTCCATCAGAAATCTGGAGGCACAAGTGGGCCAGCTGAGTAAGAAAATTACTGAAACTCCTCCTAGTTCTCTCCCAAGCAATACTGAAAAAAATCCAAAAAGAGAGTGCAAGGATGTATAATCAATATGGCCGAACCTAGAGAGGAAGGAGAGGATGTGAATCCCAATGAGGAAGACCTCATGGGATGTCTCTCAAGCAAGAAGGAGTTCCCTATTGAGGACCTAAAGGAATCTGAGGCTCATATAGAGACCATAGAGATCCCATCAAACCTCCTTCTGCCATTCATGAGCTCTGAAGACTATTCTTCCTCTGAAGAGGATGAAGATGTAACTGGAGAGCAAGTTGCTCAATATCTAGGAGCTATCATGAAACTGAATACCAAGTTATTTGGTAATGAGACTTGGGAAGGTGAACCTCCCTTGCTCATTAGTGAACTAGATACATGTGTTCAGCAAACTTTACCTTAAAAGAGACAAGATCCTGGCAAATTTGTAATACCATGTACCATAGGCACCATGACCTTTGAGAAAGCTCTGTGTGACCTAGGGTCAGGCATAAATCTTATACCACTTTTTGTAAGGGAGAAACTGGGGATCATTGAGGTACAGCCTGCCATATTCTTATTACAAATGGCAGACAAGTCAGTAAGACAAGCTTATGGATTGGTAGAGGACGTGTTGGTAAAGGTTGAAAGCCTTTACATCCCTGCTGATTTCATAATCTTAGACACTAGGAAGAAGGAGGATAAATGCATCATCCTCGGAAGACCTTTCCTAGCCACAGCAGAAGCTGTGATATATGTTAACAGAGGAGAATTAGTCCTTTAATTGAATGGGGACTACCTTGTGTTTAAGGCTCAATGATCTTCTTCTTTAACAATGGAGAGGAAGCATGAAAAGCTTATCTCAGTACAGAGTCAAACAAAGCCCCCACAACCAAACTCTAAGTTTGGTGTTGAGAGGCCACAACTAAACTCTAAGTTTGGTGTTGAATCCCCACATCCAAACTCTAAGTTTGGTGTTGGGAGTCTACAACATTGACCTGATCACCTGTGAGGCTCCATGAGAGCCCACTGTCAAGCTATTGACATTAAAGAAGCGCTTATTGGGAGGCAACCCAATTTTTATTTATCTAATTTTATTTTATTTTCATTATTCTTTTATGTTTTATTAGGTTCATGATCATGTGGAGTCACGAAAAAATATTAAAATTAAAAACAGAATCAAAAACAGCAGAAGAAAAATCACACCCGGGAGGAAGGACTTACTGGCGTTTAGGAGCATATGGCTGGCGTTCAACGCCAGAACAGAGCATGGATCTGGCATTGAACGCCAGAAACAAGCAGCATCCTGGCATTTAAATGCCAGGAATATACCCTGAGGAGAGCTGGTGCTGAACGCCAGAAACAAGCATGGAACTGGCGTTCAACACCAGAAACATGCTGCAGTTGGGTGTTGAACGCCCAGAACATGCATCACCTCGGTGTTTAAACGCCAGAATTGCATGCAAAGGCATTTTACATGCCTAATTGGTGCAGGGATGTAAATCCTTGACACCTCAGGATCTGTGGACCCCGCAGGATCATCTCAGGATCTGTGGACCCCACAGGATCCCCACCTACCATATTCTTCCCTCTTCTCAACATTCATCCTCTCTTTCCAATAAACACTCTTCCCTAAAACCCTTCACCAATCACCTCAATCTCTCTTCCCAATTACCCCCTTCACCACTCACATCCATCCACTCTTTCCCATAAACTCCACCTACCTTCAAAATTCATAATTTCTTTTCCACCCAAACCCACCCTAAATAGCCGAACCTACTCCCTCTCCCCTTACTATATAAACCCCTCTATTCTCCTTAATTTTCACACAACACAAATCCCTCTCCTATATCTTGGCCGAATACACCTTTTCCCACTCTCCTCCATATTTTCTCTTCTTCTTTTCTTTTCTTTCTTCTCTTGCCCGAGGGCGAGCAATATTCTAAGTTTGGTGTGGTAAAAGCATAAGCTTTTTGTTTTTCTATTACCATTGATGGCACTTAAGGCCGGAGAAACCTCTAGAAAAGGGAAAAGGAAGACAAAAGCTTCCACCTCTGAGTCATGGAAGATGGAGAGATTCATCTCCAAAGCCCATCAAGACCACTTCTATGATGTTGTGGCTAAGAAGAAGGTGATCCCTGAGGTCCCTTTCAAGCTCAAGAAAAATGAGTTTCCGGAGATCCGACATGAGATCCAAAGAAGAAGTTGGGAAGTTCTGACCAACCCCATTCAACAAGTCGGAATCTTGATGGTTCAAGAGTTCTATGCCAATGCATGGATCACCAGGAACCATGACCAAAGTATGAACCCGAATCCAAAGAACTATCTTACAATGGTTCGGGGGAAATACTTAGATTTTAGTCCAGAAAATGTGAGGTTGGCATTCAACTTGCCCATGATGCAAGAAGATGCACACCGCTACACAAGAAGGGTCAACTTTAATCAAAGGTTGGACCAAGTCCTTAGGGACATATGTGTTGAAGGAGCCCAATGGAAAAGAGACTCCAAAGGCAAGCCAGTTCACTTAAGAAGATTGGACCTCAAGCCTGTGGCTAGATGATGGTTAGAGTTCATCCAACGCTCCATTATCCCCACTAGCAACCGATCTGAAGTTACTGTGGATTGGGCCATCATGATTCATAGCATCATGAATGGAGAGGAAGTAGAAGTTCATGAAGTCATCTCCCTTGATTTCTACAAAATAGTCGAAAAGTCCTCTACCTTGGCAAGGCTAGCTTTTCCTCATCTTATTTGCCATCTATGTTACTCAGCTGGAGTCATCATAGAAGGAGACATCCCCATTGAGCAGGACAAGCCCATCACTAAGAAAAGGATGGAGCAAACAAGAGAGCCCACTCATGGAACCCAAGAGACGCATGAGGAAGCTCATCACCAAGAAATCCCGGAGATGCCTCAAGGGATGCACTTTCCTCCCAACAATTATTGGGAACAACTCAACACTTCTCTTGAAGATTTGAGTTACAATATGGATCAATTAAGGGTGGAACATCAAGAGCACTCCATCATTCTCCATGAAATTAGAGAAGATCAAAGAGCAATGAGGGAGGAGCAACAAAGGCAAGGAAGAGACATAGAAGAACTCAAGGACATCATTGGTTCTTCAAGAAGAAAGCGCCACCATCACTAAGGTGGATTCATTCCTTGTTCTTATTTTTCTGTTTTTCGGTTTTTATGCTTATTATGTCATCTATATTTGTGTCTCTGTTACATGATCATTAGTATTTAGTAACTATGTCTTAAGGCTATAAATAATTCCATGAATCCTTTACCTCTCTTAAATAAAAAATTTTTCTAATTCAAAAGAACAAGAAGTACATGAATTTCGAATTTATTCTTGAAATTAGTTTAATTATATTGAAGTGGTGACAACAATTTTTGTTTTCTGAATGAATGCTTGAACAGTGCATAATTTTGAGCTTGTTGTTTATGAATGTTAAAATTGTTGGCTCTTGAAAGAATGATGAACAAATAGAAATGCTATTGATAATCTGAAAAAAATCATGAAATTGATTCTTGAAGCAAGAAAAAGCAGTGAAAAAGCAAAAGCTTGCGAAAAAAAAATTTTGGCGAAAAAAATAGAAAGAAAAAGAAAAAGCAAGCAGAAAAAGCCAATAGCCCTTAAAACCAAAAGGCAAGGGTAAAAAGGATCCAAGGCTTTGAGCATCAATGGATAGGAGGCCCCAAGGAAATAAAATCCAGGCCTAAGCGGCTAAATCAAGCTGTCCCTAACCATGTGCTTGTGGCATGCAGGTCCAAGTGAAAAGCTTGAGACTGAGTGTTTAAAGTCATGATCCAAAGCAAAAAGAGTGTGCTTAAGAGCTCTGGACACCTCTAACTGGGGACTTTAGCAAAGCTGAGTCACAATCTGAAAAGGTTCACCCAGTCATGTGTCTGTGGCATTTATGTATCCGGTGGTAATACTGAAAAACAAAGTGCTTAGGGCCACGGCCAAGACTCATAAAAGTAGCTGTGTTCAAGAATCAACATACTTAACTAGGAGAATCAATAACACTATCTGAAATTCTAAGTTCATAGAGATGCCAATCATTCTAAACTTCAAAGGAGAAAGTGAGATGCCAAAACTGTTCAGAAGCAAAAAGCTACAAGTCCCGTTCATCTAATTAGAATTAATATTCATTGATATTTTGGGATTTATCGTATATTCTCTTCTTTTTATCCTAATTTATTTTCAGTTGCTTGGGGACAAGCAACAATTTAAGTTTGGTGTTGTGATGAACGGATAATTTATACGCTTTTTGGCATTGTTTTTAGATAGTTTTTAGTATAATCTAGCTACTTTTAGGGATGTTTTCATTAGTTTTTATGCTAAATTCACATTTCTGAAATTTACTATGAGTTTGTGTGTTTTTCTGTGATTTCAGGTAATTTCTGGCTGAAATTGAGGGACCTAAGCAAAACTCTGATAAAAGGCTGAAAAAGGACTGCTGATGCTGTTGGATTCTGACCTCCCTGCACTCGAAATGGACTTTCTGGAGCTAAAGAACTCCAAATGGCGCGCTTTCAACAGCGTTGGAAAGTAGCCATCCAGAGCTTTCCTGCAATATATAATAGTCCATACTTTATTCGAGATTAGACGATGTAAACTGGCACTCAACGCCAGTTCCATGCTGCATTCTGGAGTCAAACGCCAAAAACACGTCATGAACCAGAGTTGAACGCCAAAAACACGTTACAACTTGGCGTTCAACTCCAAAAGAAGCCTCTGCACGTGTAAAGCTCAAGCTCAGCCCAGGCACAAACCAAGTGGGCCCCGGAAGTGGATTTCTGCATTAATTACTTACTTTTGTAAACCCTAGTAGCTAGTTAAATATAAATAGGACTTTTTGCTATTGTATTCAGTGTCTTTGATTGAAAAGTCTTTTGACCGGTCTTTGATTGAAAAGTCTTTTGACCGGTCTTTGATTGTATTTTTTGATCTTTTGATCACGTTCGGGGGCTGGCCATTCGGCCATGCCTGGACCTTCATCACTTATGTATTTTTAACGGTGGAGTTTCTACACACCATAGATTAAGGGTGTGGAGCTCTGCTGTACCTCAAGTTTCAATGCAATTACTACTATTTTCTATTCAATTCCGCTTGTTCTTATTCTAAGATATTCGTTGCACTTCAACATGATGAATGTGATGATCTGTGACACTCATCATCATTCTCACCTATGAACGCGTGACTGATAACCACTTCCGTTCTACCTTAGATCGGGCGCATATCTCTTGGATTCCTTAATCAGAATCTTCGTGGTATAAGCTAGATTGATGGCAGCATACATGAGAATCCGGAAAGTCTAAACCTTGTCTGTGGTATTCCGAGTAGGATTCAGGGATTGGATGACTGTGACGAGCTTCAAACTCGCGATTGTTGGCCGTGATGACAAACGCAAAAGAACCAAGGGATTCTATTCCAACATGATCGAGAACCGACAGATGATTAGCCATGCCGTGATAGAGCATTTGGACCTTTTTCACTGAGAGGATGGGATGTAGCCATTGACAACAGTGATGCCCTACATACAGCTTGTCATGGAAGGGAATAAGAAGGATTGAAGGAAGACAGTAGAAAAGTAGAGATCCAACAGGGACAAGCACCTCCACACACTTATCTGAAATTCCCACCATTGAATTACATGAGTAACTCTATCTTTATTTTCTGTTTTATTTATTATTCGAAAACTCCATAACATTTACTATCCGCCTAACTGAGATTTACAAGATGACCATATCTTACTTCATACCAACAATCTCCGTGGGATCGACCCTTACTCACGTAAGGTATTACTTGGACGACCCAGTGCACTTGCTGGTTAGTTTTGCGGAGTTGTGACTAAGTGTGATTCACGTTTGAGAGCGCTACCAAGTTTTTGGCACCATTGTTGATGATCAAAATTCCGTGCACCATCTGCAAAGCGGGCAAATTGATTATCATGTTCCGTTTGGTGGAGTTTCTGAGGTTAAGGTATTTTGGCTTTAAATTCTTCAACCTTGGTTGCTGCAGGTTTATTTCCTATAGAAGCAGGCTGAGACGCCTTCTTGAGGGAGTTATTATCAGCACTTACAGGTGTCTGATCCCTTACTGGCGTTTGAACGCCAGGAATGGGTGATGGATTGGCGTTTAACACCAGATTCCTACCCTGTTCTGGCGTTTAAACGCCAGAATTGAACATGGAATTGGTGTTTGACGCCAACTTTTCACCCTTTTCTGGCGTTTGAATGTCAGAACTGGGCGTCCACTGGGCGTTCAACGCCAGTTTGTCACCCTTTTCTGGCGTTTGAACGCCAGAATCCTTCCTCTCTGGGCTCTTATTATCCTCAAAGGGATTTTGGGTAGCATACTGTTCGTCCTCTATCAGCTGTTCTTTCCTTGGCTTTCTACTGCTTTAAGTTGATGTATTTAATGTTTTTCCACTCCTTAATTGAACAACTTGACATTCTTCTGTTATTTGTTTAGATAACTGTTGTCTTGTCTGGTCAAGTTGTGCTTCCACATTCTTATTAGCATCCTGAGTATCTTGTAACATTTCTTTAAATTTTGCTAACTATTTTGTCAGAGTAAGTAATTGCTGGTTGAGTTCAGCAACTTTTTCTGGATGACTAAGGTCAGTAGATACTGCTTTAGCCTCTTCCTTCATAGAGGACTCACTGCTCAAGTACAGATGCTGATTTCTAGCAACAGTATCTATAAGCTCTTGAGCCTCTTCAATCGTCTTTCTCATGTGTATAGATCCACCAACTGAGTGGTCTAGAGATATATGAGCTTTTTCTATAAGCCCATAGTAGAAGATGTCTAACTGCACCCATTCTGAAAACATTTCAAAGGGGCATTTCCTCAGCATCTCTCTGTACCTCTCCCAGGCATTGTAAATGGATTCATTATCCTCTTGCTTAAAGCCTTAGATGTCCAGCCCTAGCTGTGTCATCCTCTTGGGAGGGAAATATTGATTCAGAAATTTTTCTGATAGCTGTTTCATGTCTTTATGCTGGCCTTAGGTTGTTTATTTAACCACCTCTTAGCTTAGTCTTTTACAGCAAATGGAAACAGTAATAATTTGTAGATATCCTGGTCTACTTCCTTATCATGTACTGTGTCAGCAATTTGTAAGAACTGCGCCAGAAACTCAGTAGGTTCTTCCTGTGGAAGACCGAAATACTGGCAATTTTGCTGCACCATGATAATGAGCTGAGGATTCAACTCAAAATTACTGACTCCGATGGAGGGTATACAGATACTACTCCAAAATGAAGCAGTATCGGGGTTAGCATATGACCCTAGAGTCCTTCTGGACTGTTCATTTCCACTTAGTTCCATGATGGAGAAAGGGAGATGAAGTGGATTTATTTTATTATTATTATTATTATTATTATTATTATTATTATTATTATTATTATTATTATTATTATTATTATTATTATTATTATTATATTCGAAATAATAATAAAAAATTGGAAACTAAAAAAAAAGAAAAAAATAAGGTAAAAAAAATATTTGAAAATTTTTTATGAGGATTTTCGAAAAAAAAATGAAGAAAGAGAAAGTGGTTAGGAAGTTTTGAAAAAAAAAAGATATGATTGAAAAGATATGATTGAAGAACAATTTAAAAAGATTTGATTTTTAAAATTGATGACTAATTTAATGCAAAATTTTCGAAAATTTGGAGGAAAAACACCAAGGAACACCAAACTTAAAAATTTTAAGATCAAAACACAAGAAGGGCTCAAGAACACTTTGAAGATTCACAAGAACACAAAGAACACCAAACTTAAAATTTGCAACTAGACTCAAACAGAAAAATCTAAAAGAAAAATAATAAAATTTTGAAAAATTTTGAAAAGAAAATAAAAGACTCTGACCCAAAAGACAAAATTTTCCTAATCTAAGCAACAAGATAAACCGTCAGTTGTTCAAACTCGAACAATCCCCGGCAACGGCACCAAAAACTTGGTGCACGAAATTGCAATCACACTTGCAATTCCGCACAACTAACCAGCAAGTGCACTGGGTCGTCGAAGTAATACCTTACGTGAGTAAGGGTTGATCCTACAGAGATTGTCGGCTTGAAGCAAGCTATGGTTACCTTGTAACTCTTAGTCAGGAGATTAATAATGAAAAGGGGTTTTGTTTGCAATATAATAAAAGAACATGAAATAAAAAGTACTTGTGATTCAATAATGGAGAATAGGTTGGAGTTTTGGAGATGCTATGTCTCTGAATCTCTGCTTTCCTGCTGTCTTCTTCTTCACACACGCAAGGTTCTTTCCATGGCAAGCTGTATATAGGGTGTCACCGTTGTCAATGGCTACTTCCCATCCTCTCAGTGAAAATGGTCTATGTGCGCTGTCATAGCACCGCTAATCATCTGTCGGTTCTCGATCATGTTGGAATAGAATCCAGTGATCCTTTTACGTCTGTCACTACGCCCAACACTCGCGAGTTTGAAGCTCGTCACAGTCATCCCTTCCCAGATCCTACTCGGAATACCACAGAAAAGGTTTAGACTTTCTGGATCTCAGGAATGGCCGCTAATAATTCTAGCTTATACCACGAAGACTCTGGATGCAAGAATTCGAACACTCTGTTGTCAAGAGAGGTACTCAAATTCGTGAACCAGGAACCTAAGAGATACACATTCAATCGAAGATAGAACGGAGGTGGTTGTCAGGCACGCATTCATAGGTTAAGAATGGTGATGAGTGTCACGGATCATCATATTCATCATGTTTAAGTGCGAATGAATATCTTAGAATGGAAACAAGTGTGATTGAATAGAAAACAGTGGCAATTGCATTAATCCATCGAGACACATCAGAGCTCCTCACCCCCAACAATGGAGTTTACAGACTCATACCGTAGAGATACAATCTAAAACGTGAAAAGTCATGAGGTGTAAAATAAATCTCTAAAAGTAGTTTTTATACTCAACTAGTAACCTAGGTTTACAAAAAATGAGTAAACTAAGATAGGTGGTGCAGAAATCCACTTCTGGGGCCCACTTGGTGTGTGCTGGGGCTGAGCATTGGAGTTTTCACATGCATGGACTATTCTTTGAGTTAAACACCAGCTTTGGTGCCAGTTTGGGCGTTTAACTCCAACTTTTATGCCAGTTCTAGCGATTTGACGCCAGAAAAAGGCAGAGAGCTGGAGTTTTGACGCCATTTTACGTCATTAAAACTCGCTCAAAGTATGGACTATTATATATTGCTGGAAAGCTCTAGATGTCTTCTTTCCAACGTAATTGAGAGCGCACCATTTGGAGTTCTATAGCTCCAGAAACTTCAGTTCGAGTGCAGGGAGGTCAGAATCCAATAGCATCTGCAGTCCTTTTTCAGCCTCTAAATCAGATTTTTGCTCAGGTCCCTCAATTTCAGCCAGAAAATACCTGAAATCACAGAAAAACACACAAACACATAGTAAAGTCCAGAAATATGATTTTTGCACAAAAACTAATAAAAATATACTAAAAAGTGGCTAAATCCTACTAAAAACTATATGAAAATACCCCCAAAAAACGTATAAAATATCCTCTCATCACCTGCTTAGGGGATTGTTATCAGCACTTGCAGGAGTCTGATTTTCCATTGGCGTTTGAACGCCAGAATTGGTTGCTGTATGGGCATTTAACGCTAGATTGCCACCCTTTTCTGACATTTGGACACCAGAATTGGCCATCCACTAGGCATTTAATGCTACTTTTTCACCATTTTCTGGCGTCTGAACGCCAGAATCATTCCTCTCTGGGCGCTTACTGTCCTCAGAGGGATTTTGGGCAGTGGGTTGGTCATCCTCTGTCTGTTGTTCCTTTCTTGACTTCATACTGCCTTGAGTTGAAACATTCAATGTCTTCCCACTCCTTAAATGAACAGCTTAACACTCTTCTGTTATCTGTTTAGATAACTGCTGTCTTGTCTGATCCAATTGTGCATCCATATTCTTGTTAGCATTTTTAGTGTCTTGTAGCATCTCCTTAAATTCTGCTAACTGTTTTGTTATAAAAAGCAATTGCTGATTGAGTTTAACAACTTATTCTGGAGGACTAAGTTCAGTGGATACTGCTTTAGCCTCTTCTTTCATGGAGGACTCACTACATAAGTACAGATGCTGATTTCTAGCAACTGTATGAATGAGCTCTTGAGCTTCTTCAATTGTCTTTCTCATGTGTATAGATCCACCAGCTGAGTGGTCTAGAGACATCTAGGCCTTTTCTGTAAGCCTGTAGTAGAAGATGTCTAACTGCACCTATTCTGAAAATATTTCAGAGGGGCATTTCCTTGGCATCCCCCTGTACCTCTCTCAGGCATCATAAAATGATTTACTATCCTCTTGTTTAAAGTCTTGGATATCCAGCCTTAGCTGTGTCATCCTTTTTGGAAGGAAATATTGATTCAAAAATTTGTCTGACAACTGTTTCCATGTTCTTATGCTGGCCTTGGGTTGGTTGTTTAACCACCACTTGGCTTAGTCTTTTATAGCCAATGGAAACAGCAATAATCTGTAGACATCCTGATCCACTTCCTTATCACGTAATGTGTCAGCAATTTGTTAGAACTGTGCCAGAAACTCAGTAGGTTCTTCCTGTGGAAGACCGAAATACTAGCAATTTTGCTGCACCATGATAATGAGCTGAGGATTTAACTCAAAATTACTGGCTCTGATGGAGGGTATTGATGCGGTGATTTTACAACCCACAAACTAACCGGCAAGTGCACCGGGTCGTAACAAGTAATACCTTACGTGAGTAAGGGTCGATCCCACGAGGATTGATGGATCAAGCAATAATAGCGTTTGATAGGATTAGTTAGGTAAGCAGAAAATGGTTTTGAGATATTCTAAGAGCATTAAACAGTACTTTAAAAATTTCAGAAAGTAAGCAGCAATGAATTGGGAATAAAATATTTGAGAAAGCAGTTAAGGTTTCAGAGTTATCTAATTTTCAGATTAACTTTTATTACTAATTAATTTAATTATGCAGGATTTAATTTCGTGGCAAACTATATGTGACTAGACCCTAATTCCTTAGACCTTCCTAGTCTCCTTTAAAATTCATTAACTGCCAATTCCTTGGTCAATTAATTCCAATTAGAGGGTGATAATCAATTTTCTAGTTTATATGCCACAAAAACTTTAATTACCCAAGAAATAAAAGGATTATATGTCACGTATCTTGTTAAATTCAGATAATTAAAATTTAGGAGAAATTGTTTTCAAGCTGTTGTTCAAGTAAAGAGCTTTTCCAAGTTTTACAAGAACTCAATTAGAACATGAGTCATACTTCTGTTCCACCCATATTCATAAAATAAAGAGCGAAAACAATTCTTAAATATAAATCCAAAACATAAATTAAAATAGAAAAAAGCAATAAATCAATCCATACAAATAGACAGAGCTTCTAACCTTAACAATGGAGGATTAGTTGCTCATGGTTTAGAATGTAAATTTGTATAGAATTCCCTAATGGAATCTCCCTAATGGAATCTCCCTAATAAAAGAGAAGTCTCCCTTTTTTATAACTAATCCTAATTAATTTAAAATCTAATATTTTAAATTAAGATAATATATTTTCCTATTTTAAAATCAAATTTGAATTTAAATCAGAATTAACTAACTACTCCGCGTCTTGTAACGTGGGGACCACTTGGCTTTACTGGATCCATGTCTAACTTGGGTGCTAAAATGGGGCCCAAAAATCACCCCAGCGGTTTCTGCGTTTTCTGCACGTGGCGCATGTCACGCGTACGCGTCAGTCACGCGTACGCGTTGCTAGTCTTCTTCGCAAGTCACGCGAATGCGTCGCTGAGCAGATCTTCAAATCACGCGCACGCGTCAGTCAAGCGCACGCGTCGCCATGGATACCTCCAATTCACGCGCACGCGTCAAGCACACGCACGCGTCGCCATGGATACCTCTAATTCACGCGCACGCGTCACACACGCGTGCGTGTCACTCCTCGCAGCCATCTCCTTTGATTCTTGTGTTGCAGAAACTCCATCAAATCCAGCCGAATGCTACCTAAAATAAATAAAATTGCACAAAATTCAAAATAGCATCCATAGTGGCTAAATATAATTAATTCTTAATTAAACTCAACAAATTAGATGCAAATTCACTAGGAAAAGATAGAAAAGATGCTCACGCATCAAGTATACAGATACTACTTTCGTATGAAGCAGTAATGCGGTTAGCATATGACCCCATAGTCCTTCTGGACTATTCATTTCCACTTAGGTCCATGATAGAGAAAGGGAGATTATGTGAATTATAAATAAACAAATTTTTTCCTCTTTTTTTTGAAATTAAAGAAATTAAAATAAAGTAAATAAAATAATTGATACAAATTTCAAAAATTAAGAAAAGAAAAAGAAATAAAAGAAATTAGAAAACTAAATTAATTAATTAATTAAAAAGATTTTAAAAATTGTGGGTGAGGATTTTCCAAAAATGAAGGGAGAGAAAGTGGTTAGGAAGTTTTGAAAAAGATATGTCTTAAAATTAAAGATACTTGTAAGAAAATAACTAAAAGAAAAGATTTGAAAAAGATATGATTTTAAAATTTTAAAGATTGAAACTTTCTTAACAAGAAATACCAAACATAAAATTTTTCAATCAAAATAGTGAAATAGGACAAGTAATTCGAAAATAATAAAGAAAGAGAAAAAGATTTTGAAAAATTTTATCAAAGATTTTCAAAAAATATAAAAAAGAAAATTGAAAAAGAATTTGTTTTGAAAAAGATTTAAAAAGATAAATTTTTGAAATTGAAATTTTAATTTGACTAACAAGAAACTACTAAATTTTAAAAATTTTGACTAAGTCAGCCTAAGGAATTCGAAAATGATGAGTAAATAAAGGAAAATATTTTTTTTGAATTTAATGAGGAAAGAGAAAAACAATAAAATGACACCAAACTTAAAATTAAACTTAAAATTTTTAGATCAAAACAAAGGAAACAAATAAGAAAACTTTGAATGTCAAGATGAACACCAAGAACACTTTGAGTATCAAGATGAACACCAGAACAAATTTCGGAAATCTTTAGGAAAATAAAAACACAAAGGACACCAAACTTAAAAATTTTTATACTTTGGACACTAATAATTCGAAAATGCACAAGAAAAACAAGGAAAGACACAAAATAAGAAAAACTAAAAATCAAACAAGGAAAATAAACAAGAACAACTTGAAGACCAAGAAAGAACAAGGAATATAAAACTCGAAAATATGAAGAATAAAAAGAAAATACAATTCGAAAAATTGAAGGAAAATAAAAATATGAAATTGACACCAAACTTAAAATATGAAACTAAACTTAAATAGAAGACTCAATTTTAGTGACCCTAAACCAAAAAAGATAAATTTTTCCTAATCTAAGCAACAAGATGAACCGTCAATTGTCCAAACTTGAAAAATCCCTGGCAACGGCGCCAAAAACTTGGTGCACGGAATTGCAATCACACCTTTGCAACTCCGCACAACTAACCAGCAAGTGCATTGGGTCGTCCAAGTAATACCTTACATGAGTAAGGGTCGATCCCACGGAGATTGCCGGCTTGAAGCAAGCTATGGTTATCATGTAAATCTTAGTCAGGAGATTAGTGAAAAAAGTGATTTTGTTTATGAAAAGTAAATAATATGAAATAAATGATACTTGTGATTCAGTAATGAGGAACAGGCTGAGGCTCCGGAGATGCTCTGTCATCTGAATCTCTACTTTCCTACTGTCTTCTTCTCCAAACACGCATGGCTTCCTTCCATGGCAGGCTGTATGATCCTCTCAGTGAAAATGGTCAAAGTACGGTTTCTGCACAGCTAATTGATGTGTGGAAAATGATCCAACACAAAACTCACCGGCAAGTGTACCGGGTCGCATCAAGTAATAATAACTCACATGAGTGAGGTCGATCCCACAGGGATTGAAGGATTGAGCAATTTTAGTTTAGTGGTTGATTTAGTCAAGCGAATCAAGTTTTGGTTGAGTGGGTTGTATTTAACAGAATATAAATTGCTTGGAATGTAAAGGGAGAGGGGAAATTTGCAGTAAATTAAAGAACAGGAAAGTAAACTTGCAGAACCTTAAAGAACAAGAAATTAAATGACTGAAACTTAAAGTGCAAGAAATGTAAATTGCAGTAACTTAAATGGCAAGGAATGTAAATTGCTTGAATGTAAAAGGGATTTGAGGACTGGGATTGCAAAATCTAAACGTAGAGAAAGTAAATTGCAACAATTAATAAAGCAGAAATTGAATTGGAAGCAATGAGAGTTCAAACAGAAATTGAAATTAAAGTGCAGCAGGGTTCACAGAAGAACCAAAAGTAAATTGGGATCTCAGGGTTCAAGAGACTAGGTAGCAGAGCCTAGATCTCAATTACCTTCCCAGATCCAAGTTCTCAAAGCAATTGACAAGAAATTGAAGAAGAAGCAGTAAAGGGAATCTAAATGGGTTCAATTATGCAGAAGAGAAATTAAAGAGTTCTTGAGTGGAGATTGAGACAGAATTTCCTCAATTCTTAACACCCAAGAATCAAAACAAGGAAATTAAAAAGAATCAAGCAAGAATGAGGAAGAAGAGAGATCAATTCTCCTCCCCAATTCTCTGAAATCTCGGTGAAGACACCAAGAGAAATTCCCAAGTGCAAAAGTAAAATTCAAAGCTCAAAAGAAAGTGCAAAATTCAAAAGCTAAGCAAAAGGTCCTAATTACATCAAACTAGCTCCTATTTATACACTTTCTATTCTTGGATTTTGGGATTTGGATGGGCTTTTGATTTGGTGAAGAAATGAATTAAATTGGCATTTTAATTGAATTTTTCGGCCCAAGAAAATAGCTTACAGGAGGCTGCCCTGCCCTTGTGGAGGGCAGGGCAGGATTTGGTGCGTGTTGGTGCTTGCTTGGTGCGGCTTGGTGCAGTCTTGGTGCGCAAAACGCTGCCCTGCCCTCGCGGAGGGCAGGGCAGGAAAAATTGGTGCGCCAGAAATGTGCCACGGTGCGTGCTTGGTGCTGCCAGATTCAAGCTGTGATGCGCCAGAATTGAGTCTTGGTGCACAAGATGCTGCCCTGCCCTCGCGGAGGGCAGGGCAGAAAAATTTGGTGCTGCCAGGATTGTGTGTGGTGCGCGCTGGTGCTGCCAGGATTGAGCCTTGGTGCACCAGAATTGAGCTTTGGTGCGCCAGATCCATGCACCAACAAAATGCTGCCCTGCCCTCGCGGAGGGCAGAGCAGTGTTTCCAAAATGCAGTCCCGTGTTCGAATCCGAGCAGAGACACACGCTAAGTCATTTTCCTTGGTTTCTTGGCACGGTAGTGGGACTTAGTTGCTTGCTTCTTCATGGTCCCGTGTTCAACTCTTGTGGCAAGCATTTGGAGACATTTTCCTTTGATTTTCTCCCTTGGTGAGCCCGATACTGCCCTTGTGGAGGGCAGGGTAAGGTTTTATTCCTCTTGATTCCAAGGCACAAAATTGTGCTCTGCCCTTGTAGTGGGCAGGGCAGAGTTGCCTTTCATGCTTGGTTCCCTTATGTTGCCCTCCTAGAGGGCAGTGTGCCCTTGTGGAGGGCAATGCTTGCCCTTCCTCATGTTGTGCGCCACACTTCTTCTCTCTTTGACCACACTTTCTTTTCCTTGGGCCACACTTCCTTTTCCTTAGGTCACACTTCCTTAGGCCACGCTTTTCCTTTTTTTCTTTTCTTCACCTACAATAAACCAAAACAACCATTCAAAGTATCACTAAATTCAAGAGGCTTATAATTCAATTAAAATTCAATTAAAATTAGCTTAAACCTCATGGATTAACATTAATTTCATGGTGGTTGCTTGATTTAAAGAAATTGTGCATTTTCATTCCAAATCACTTACTTAAGAAGCAAGAAAGTGCATAAAGACTAACAAAACAAATGAAATTAGCTTAAAAAATGGGTATATGATGACTTGTCATCACTAATAGAAGACAATAACAAGGCTCCAATAACAATCAGGGTGGAATGAACCAGAATCGGTTCAACAACAGACTATTTCAACCCTCTCAATAGAAGACAGAGACTCCCACACAGAGCCTCTCTAACCTGGCTACTATAGTCTCTAACCTCTCCAAAACCACTCACAGTTTCATGGCAAAAACTAGGTCATCCATCAGAAACTTGGAGATACAAGTGGGACAGCTAAGCAAGAGGATCCTAGAGATCCACTCCAACACTCTTCCTAGTAACACGGAAGTAAATCCAAGAGAAGATGCAAGGCCCTCACTGTGGAAGATGAGGGCGAACCCAAGAAAGAGCTTGCTACTGGGAACTGAAGGAGATCCGGGCTCATGAGGAGCCCGGGAATGTCACCTTGCACGTCCCTTTACAGAGAGAGGAGCCTGAAGAATATCCCTCTTCAGACGTGCAAGAGGAGCCTAAGGAAGAGCAAATCGCTCGATTCTTGGCAATCCTCAGGAAAATGAAAGCCAATTCCTCCTATGCAGGAACGTTGGAGATAGAACCCCCTTCTATGGTGTATTTGAAAGCCTCAAGGGGAAATGAAGTTGTGGTACTGACCAAGGAGTGTAGTGCCTTAGTCCAAAAAAAGCTCCCTCAAAAGCTGCCTGATTCTGGAAGCTTCATGATTCCTTGCACTATAGGGACCATCACTTTTGAGAAGGCATTATGCGACCTTGGTTCAAGCATCAATCTTATGCCTCTCAATGTAATGAAGAGGCTGCGAATTCAAGAGGTGCAGCCTGCCAAGATCTCACTGGAGATGGCAGACAAGTCCCTAAAAAGGGCATATAGCATGGTGGAAGATGTCCTTGTGATGGTTGAAGACCTTCACCTCCTTGTTGAATTCGTTAACTTAGACATTGGGTAGGACAGAGATGACTCCATCACCCTAGGAAGGCCTTTCCTAGCCACTGCTAAGGCCTTGATAGATGTGAAAAAAGGAGAGCTAGTCTTGAGGTTGTGGGAAGATCATATCCTGTTTAAGATCCCCAATCCTCAGTCTCCATCTGACAAAGGAGGTACCATTGTACAACACATAGTGTTTCAGCCTTCACTCTCAGTACAGAGTTTTACAGAGCCCCCAGACACCAACTTTAAGTTTGGTGTTGGGCAACCGTCATCAAGCACTGGGAAGGAAGGTACTAATAAAAAGGTACCTAAAGGTTGGAGGAACAAGAAGATTCCAACTAAAGGCCTCTCACCTGGCATGAGAGTTGTCTTCATTAAGAGTCCAGTCATTCCACATACTGTGAACCGGATCCTATCTCTAGAGCATGTGGAGATCATTCATGAGAGCACAGGAAAAAAGTTCACTATGAGGGGTGAAGATCTGAGCCCCTACCTACCTCCGTAATGGAGCTGTCCATCAAGCTAATAACGGTAAAGAAATACTTGTTGGGAGGTAACCCAACCATTAGCATAGTATTTTCAATTTCTTTTCATTTATCTTAATTTGATTTTTTTTTAGTTTTTTCTTTGCTTTTTTACGTTTGTGATCATGTGAAACACTTAGAACAGTGATAGAGACATATAGAACTAAAAACAGAACACCCTGTGGAGAGTTCTTTGCTGGCGTTGAACGCCAGGCAAGGAGGAAGCTGGGCATCCAATGCCTATTCAGGAGTTGAGAATATCATTTTCCTAATCCCCTTTGGGCATTCAACGCTCATTGAGGAGTACTAGCTGGCGTTAGATGCCAGAAAGGGAAAGAGGAAGGGCGTTCAACGCCCTTGATAGAGCAGCTCAGGACCAAGTTGGTCCCTACTGAGCGTTGATTCTTGAAGCAAGGAAAAGCAGTTAAGAAAAAGCTCAAAAGAAAAAGACAAGACCAAGGATCCAAGGTTTTGAGTATCAATAGTTAGGACGGTCAAAATTGGCCTAAAAAGCTCAAATGAGCTGCTATCCCTAACTAAATGCTTGCGGTGTGAAGGTGTCAAGTAAAAAGCTTGAGACCACAACTAGAAAATTGCTTAATACAAACAGATTTATAGACAGATTTGGTCTTTATTACAGACGGATTTTTGGTTACCGACGGATTTTGTTTTTCGGTAAATGCCTCGTCGAAAATTATTTACCAACGGATTTTTTTTTGTCGAAAAATAACTGACGGATTTTTACCAGTTACCGAGAAATTTTCCCTCAGTAAATTCTCCTCTCCATTTCCCTGAAACATCGAACTTTCTGATAGATTTTTTGACAGATTTTCTGTCGGTAATTAGAGAAAGATTTTTCGACGGATTTTCCGTCGGTAATTAGAGACAAATTTTCTGACGAATTTTCCGTCGGTAATTGGAAACTCATTTTTCAATAGATTTTCTATTTATAATTAAAACGTTGGAAAATCATCCCAAACTCTGAATACAGACGAAAAATCTGTCTCTAAATCTGTTGGCAAAATAAACTTGTTTTTATACAAAATAAATATAAATTATTCAAACTTGTTTTCATACAAAATAAATATGGTACAGTTATAACTTGTTTTAATTAGCACAAGTTAATTGTTCTACACTCCACACTCCACAAACTGAAACCCAAAATGTGTATTTAAGTATTAAAATAGAAATTATATTGTGAGCTTTGGCTCTATTATCATTGTCCTCTACCTTGCCTTGACTAGTTTCATTCTCGGCAAGTAGCTTCTCTTGAATAGTCCCTCAACTATGTTGCCACGTACAAAGTTGAAGCATCTAAAATCTTCCTTTCTTCTTATTTTCTGCACAAATATTATTATCATCAAAGCATTAGTTTAGAAAGCAAAATTGATAGAAAGAAAGGTTTGTACTATACTAATACCTTAGGTGGATTATGATCCCAGTCCATGTGAAGTGCTTTCCTTTTGTAGCTTCTTCTTCTACTCATCATGATTATTTCTCCAAGTGTTGGCACCTTCTTCATCATCATCTCACTGCCGTTAGTACACTCTCCATCATCAACATATTCTTCTGCCTTTATTTTT